>NC_056478.1:7231016-7557195 GCF_008729295.1 Plectropomus leopardus | reverse complement strand
TTTTGCCGAGGCACCTGTTGTTACCACCCTCTATGGGATGTACGTTGCTATAGTAACACCACACCCACTGCTGCTCGAGGGAGACCACGGCAAGCCATGCATTTTCGCCACGTGTTTTGCTGTCTTTCTTTTTCTTCCACTTGCTTCTCTTACTCCCAGCTAATGCTTGCTTTCTTCCTCTCTTGCCCTTTCACACACACACACACACACACACACACACACACACACACACACACAGTAAACTGTATCTCCTCTCGTGTGCACTCTTGTGACCCACCCATACTTTCACTCTTTGTCTCTCACACACACACACAATGCACGCACACACAAACACACAGTCACTCACACGTTCACACAGACAGGGCACTTGCGCCTGACTGCTTTAATCGCTGAATAGGGGAGTTTAGCAGCTAACAATAGTAGTTATGAGCTAACCCATTATTCTCTCTCACACACACACACACACACACACACACTCACACTCACAGAGAGAGAGAGAGAGAGTTCTAGCAGATAGGGTGCATAAAATCAAAATATATTTCAATTTTATGTAATGATAATCGTAGTTTCTAATATTGTTCTCAGTTTTTAGACATTTTCACTCCTTTTTGTAGCATTTTCACCATCCAACATTTCTCAGAAAAATGGAGAACAAATAGGGCTGTGTAGCATTCAAATGTTGATTCAGAATTGTAATGTAAATGTTATCAAGAAGCTTCAAACTTTTCAGCACAGCACTAATGCAAATACAGTAAAATGAGGCTAAAATGATGAATATTAGTTATAATAGCTGGAGCTGAATATAACATCCGGGAGTTGCTGAAGAGAAAAACTTAAAGGTTCCAATGCCATGTAGTTTTGCAGCTGACAGTAGCAGTTATGAGCTAACAGTAATAATAAGGTAACAAAAATAATAACACAGTATTGGTCATTTAAACACACCGTATGAGCTGACCATTAATTTAAGATAAGCCCAAACTGAAGGCAACAGGGAAGCGTGTGTGTCAGAGCATGTGTGAAGTGTTGAAATCAGGTGTATCTGGCTGAGAGGGTGAGAGAGACAGAGATGAATGGATAGACAGGCAGGCAGGCAGAGAGACAGACACACAAACATACACAGGGATTATCCTTTGTGTAATCCTCAGTGTGAGGGTCAGAGTGCAGTGTGAAGGGACAGGCATGTTCAAAATTTTCACACCAGCAGTCCGCATGTCTGAATGTGCGCATGTGTGTGTATCTACGTGTGATGATTGACAGTTTCACCATGTTTATCCGTGTATTTACCAGTGGCTCTGCGGGTATGAGTTTACATGTGCTGTAGAATCCGTTTACGTGTGTTTGCTGTATCTGTGTGTATGCATGTGTCATTGCGTGACAGATGGACAGATCGTACAAGAGAACAGCACAGATTAGGATTCTGCACTGTGTGTGTGTGTGTGTGTGTGTGTGTCTGTGTGTGTGTGTCTGTGTGTGTCTGTGTGTGTGTGGTTACTTCAAAACCAAACCAGGGCTCAGTAACTGTCATCTGTTGGACTGTAGAGGGATACTTTGAAAAGCCGTTAGCTTGTTGCGTCAGTGTAGGGTTGTGTTTGGGATGTCCCAGTGCAATCTGCTGGATTGGATTTTTTTAAAGTCATTAGTATCGGCTGAATGATAGCCAATAGATTTCTACTTTTCCAGCACGTAGTTTTTTGGAAACCATTATACCTGGTGTACACCAGTTGTTAGAAACAGCTAATGTAGATCAATTAAAACACAACCACACAGCATTCGATGTGGAACTGTGGAGTATGGATGGGGATCATTAATTTTTATTGATATTCATACCATTATCGAGACTCCAACAGCCTTGGGCTTGAGTTTCCTTAAGGGCCGGAGCTGTTGTGGTCAAACCAAAACACTAATGGTTCACAATCAGGCTTTAGGGGATGGAGATTTCATGAAATCACTTCCACAGCCTTTACTATTTTGATGGAGCAATTGTGTTTGGTACTGAGACTCTGTTCTAAATTAGTACCTAATATAAAAACCGAAGTACTTAGTTTCCGTTTAAGAAGAAAAAAGAAATAATTGAGCGACCATGTGGTGTTGTATGGCATGAAATGATGGTGTAAAGATATCAACGAAAACAGAAACACAAATACAGTGAATTAAGGGGATTCCAGATACGTCTACCCTTAAAAACACAATTTGAAACATGAGTAAATGGTTGAAAATTTGTGGGTGAGAATATTCTAACAATCATGCTTTCAATAATCTTTGAAGAACTCTTTCTTCCAAAAGGCCTCTATGGATGAAAATCGTTCTTAATGAAACTTTAGTCATAAAGAACCCTTGAAGAACCCTTTCTTGAGGAAAAAAAGAGTTCTGGGTGGAACATCAGCTCTTCAGGAAGAAACTATATTTTTAATGTGGGTCGGAGGGATACAGTGGTTACATTTGCTCCTTCCATGATAACCATGACTGTGGAAGAAGTATTATAAGTTGAGAAACTTTGTTTGACAATTTGTTTTCCTGAAATTCACATTAAACATGAAATAAATGGACACAATATGGTGCAAGTTAAGTGCTACTAGCTCTAGCAAACAGCCTGCTGTAAGCTAAGCGCCTCTTACTGGTGTTGCATCAGTAAGGATGAGAAGAGGGAGGGGAAAGTAGCTGCTGCAGCTCCTGTAGGTCCGGCACGTTATATCTGCTGCAAATCTGATGCGGTTTGAAATGGGTTTAGGCACGGTAATAATCTCTATTGTCACTTCTGTGCTTGTCCACTAATCTGTATTTTTGCTGTGGTAATCTCTTGTCTCCGTGGGGATTTATTGTTGTAGTCTGTGAATGTCATTGCCGTGGAAACCAGTTCCTCCCTGATCCTCCCCCGTTCTACCCCTTAGAGCGGGGTGGGTGAGGATGTATATGTTGTCATATCTGCTTTATCAGACAGCTAAAAAAAAAAAGCACAGATGTGAAAACCACTGGAGCCACCAAGATGACTGTCTTTTTTTTCTCTCTATTTCTTGACTTTTGCACTCAGTCCTGTGTCTGTCCCTCCATAAAATTTTATCTCTTGACCGTAGGCCAGGTCAGGAAGTTGTTGTTGCCATGACGACAGCCCCTAAAAGCCAGACAGGCAGCAATAAAGTTGTAAGTGGGAGAGCTTGGTGTTTGTATTTGTGCATTGTGATGTTTGTGACAGTGAAAAAAAAGAGGACATGGTCTCATATGGGGTATCTGATCTTAAACTGTATTAAGTGCTTTATTTCCTTAAATGTAATTTGTAGTTGCTATGGATGTCCTGATTAAGGTTTTTTTTGCCTATAATCCCAATCCAAGTGATTTAATATAGAGTGTCTGCCTGTACCGAGTCCTGCTCTGATACTTGTATTTACCTGGATAATATATCTGCACAGTGCACACTTCAGTTACTTGAAAGTTATTAAAATCAATCCAGTGTATATGCTTGACATTTTGATAACTTAGCAGTGCAATACAAGAAAAAATGTTTGCATTCAAATTGTTCCCAAGGTTTTTTTAAGTTTTACAGAATAACAAAGAAAACAAACTAAAATGTCCCAAGAAATTGCTCTCAATTCCGCTAAGTGCAACATTTGATTTTTCAACAAAATAACAAAGGAAACTGTCATCAGAAATAGCTCTCAAAACCACTTAGTGCAGCATTTGTTTTTTTTTCCAAAAAATAGCAAAGCAAACGAACTGAAATGAGTCTTCAGAGACTGCTCTCAAATCCACTTAGTATTGTTTCTGAATAAAAGTACAAACACTAAATGAGTGATATAATCACTTTTTTATAGGGACCCAAAATGTTCCTTTTTAGTAAAAACTTATGACTTTTAACAGACATCTCGCTGGTTGCTCTCCTTGCTTTTATGCTCCTATTTATGACTTTTAAATATGCTTCTGTTTTGGTTGTTCTTATCAGTTTTTATGATAATCATTTTACCATGTAGCAAATAAAATCTATTATTAATATTATTACAGCCAAACTTTAACATTCCCTGTCACAACAAAAACAAATCGGCCACAATTCGGCTTATTACAGCATTATAGTAAAACAAAATCCGTTTGACTGTAAGTGGTGCAGCAGCTTAAGTTGAACTTGGAAAAAAACAACTGTTTTTACTTATTGTAGTTTCAACATTACAATAAAACCTGAATATCTGCTGCAAATTGTGCTCTCGGTTTGTGACACCTGTGTGACGGCATATGTAAACAAAAGATCGGGCGGGGCACATGCTCAAAATAACCGATCCTGATCGGTTATTTGATTGGGCCTAGATATTGAGACAGTCTGAAATATTGCAGGCCAAGAATGGGAGGTAATGGCTCAGTGTAGAGATTCATGCCAGTATCCATTATTAATCTGGCACAGTAGGCATGGACAGAAGGTGTGGTCTCTCTCCTTTCTCCTTCATCATCTTTCACTTCGCTCCATCCCTCTTCCTCACTCTGTTTGCCTCCGCTCCCCTCCTCTCTTTCACACACTTCCTCTTCACCCCCACCCTCTGGTTTTCTGCCCTTGTTTCTCCGAGCGTCAGTCCCCAGGGACGCTCAGCTCGGAGGGAGAGACGAGAGAGGATGGAAGAGAGAAAATGGCAATGACGATTTGTAGGGCAGGCATTTTGCTTAGAAGTGGGAAGTGAAGGAAAGAGAAATATAGGCAATAAAGAGCAAAAGAAAGTGAAAACAAATAGAAGGGAATTGGGAGGTGAAAAGAAGGAAAGAGAAGAGACAAAGGGAAATAAAAAGAGAGCAACAATAGGTAAGGCTGTTAGTTGTGTCCTTCAGTTTATTTAACCATTCATTCAATCATTCATTTAAAAAAACTAGTAACAGGTGTGGGAAGGCTTGAATTAGTGTTTTGTATTACAGCAGTAAAGCCTAAAGGAGCTGTTTACTGAGGGTAGAGGGTCCAGTCAGTGCATAAGTATGAGTTAATGTTTCATCTTTGCTGTGACAGTCATGTGTTTGCTGAATACTTCCAGCGGGTGGAATTTGTGTCAAGAAAACATCATAATCTGATTGGAGATAAGCAAATAATGAGATTAAAGAATGCTAACTAAAACTAAAATAAATACTGATAAGCTGCTTTCAAGAGCAAGTAGCCAGCAAATATGTAAGCTTATAGATGATGATAAGATGAGGAAATCAGCGGAGATATGCTAAGTGAGAGAAGCAGATGGAGGGAAAGATCAGTGTTGTTGAATCAGAAAAAGCATGTAAACAAACCCAGAAATACCTCATCTCAATCTTCAGGCTTTTCTCTGCATATTTGGATAACTGGGTTACTCGAACACTGCTAATCGACAGTGAAATAGTCAGAAAAAATGCAACACACAAGTTGTGCAGTTCTTACCTGTAGACTATGGGTGTCAATGCTTTACATTAATTGGTTAACTGCCAAGAAAAATTTGGACCAATTACACATTTCGGTCTATAGGTTACTTTAACTACTACTCAGTTTACTGTACTGTACAAACCATGGTCTGATGGGAGCTAGCTAACAGTGCAGCTCTTTCTGTGATCACAGCTTATAACTTTGGGCTGTCACTGTCAGTACGGCTAGAGGTGCTAACATAGTTAACAATGCTAAAGAGGTTTTGTGGCTTAAAATTAAGCCGCTCTCTCGCTGAAGCTACCTGGGGGAAGATTGGAGCTTGGTTGTCATGTACCAGCGATACCATCCCTTTGGTGGGATGGAGCATTAATAGCAGAATTAGCAGCACTGCTAGCAAGCCTCCACCTGACTGGGGTGGTGCATACTGCAGAGCGACCAAGGCTACAGTTAGCTGACCAGTGGAGACTAGAGGGTGGGCGGTGGGTACTGTTTTTCTGCACGTTAGCACAGCTAGCCAGCTGACTGTTCAGAGAGTTGCCACTATGCTTCTGCAGCAACGTTGTCCAGCAACCATGAGTCGGGACAGCATTATTAGCGATTATAACACAATGAGTGTTGCCCCTAGCTAGCTCCTGTCCAGCAAGCGTGCACTGTAGAGTGGCCAAAGGGTGGGCATTGGGCACCGCATTTCCGCATTTTAATGCAGCTATCTGGCAATCTGTCAGTAAAGCCAACAGTAATACAATAAAAGGCAAGACATTTACATCACAAAACATTAAAATTTTGCCACCTCTACCTGGAAAGCCTTTGAAATGTGGTGCCAGACTGAAAGAAAAGGCTGCTTGTATTTCAAACTGGGACATATCGACTCTCGACAGAAGACGATACTTTCTTGACGAACAAAAGAAAACACAAAACATCTGACAATAGTTCAACCCTTTTCATACAGGAGATGAGTTTATGATACAAGCCTTCGGAAATCATGTTAAACATGAAACTGCTGTCTTATATAAGAGTTCTGTACTGTGCAGACTGCTAGCCTCCTCACACCGATGTACATTAAATGCTGTACAGATGGTTTTATTGCCATAAACCATTCAGTATGTGCATGTGTATGTATGAAGAGAGGCTGTAATAATGTCACTGGCATTGTTTATATGGACTGTGGGAAGAAGAGAGTCAGAGGAGGGGTTTCGGGGGAGATAATGCGAGTGAAGGGGAATTGAAAAGGGGCCCGGAAGAAAGGGATTGAGAGAGGAGAGAGAGATGAGTGAAAAAGAGAAAGAGGCACCCCGGGCCGGAGAGTAGAGGACAGAGAGGGACGGAGAGAGAGTAGAGGGTGAGTTAAAGTTTGTGAGTGAGGTAGAACAAGGTTCCCGGTGTAGAGAGAGAGAGGGGCCAGTTTAAAGCAGGCCTAAGAGGCCGTGACGAACATCTTGCAAAAAAAAGCTGCACTCTGATGCCAACTCACACAAACACACACATAGATTACACTGCTGACTAGTCCATTGAGAAACACAGAGTCTAGGAGGAGTGGGAACTGCAGTAAGTAGGTAGTAACAGACCTGCTTTGATGACTCTACTTAAGGGTTTGGAGACTGAGGGACCAAATCCATCATCTCACATGCAGGGACAAAAATATGCTCAAGTTGATTTAAAATTTTTTTGGGTCCCCTGCACAGATGGCAGCCTGCACACTTCAAACATTTCACAAATGGTTGCACATTTAAAACCCTGTGAAACAGTGTCATCAGGCTTGCACTACACAGCTACACTCTGATCAGTGCCAAGGTGGTTCAACGTGGATTAAAATCAGCAGAGTCATTTAGACTCATCCTCTTTGAACCATGAATATATGAAGTGCCCGAAATAGAAAAACAGTGAATCAAAAGAGTTTTTTCATAGTTGGTTTACTAGTGGTGGGTAGATGACACAAACCGGGTTACTTAAAGGTTGGATTAACGGGGATCTATTGCTAAAAGTAGTATATAACAATCCTAACTGTGTTTTCATTAGTTTATAATCAACTCACACTTAGAATCTTTTAGTTGTTACCTTAGATTGAGCAGTTTATATATATGTACAGATCAGGTAATTTCCCACAGAGTCCGGCAAGTTAAAGCAATAAGTTTGTGACTCCAAGAAATGTATATTATACATAATGGTTCGATTTTATGAAAGAAATAATGGCTGTGCAATGCACGTTATGATTGACATTGCCTGTGATGTTTCTCTGGAGCCGCTACTACTTGGGGGCTGTTGCCCTCCATGTTTGCCTCTGGGGCATGCGCAGTTGGAGGAATTGCGGATTGATTACTCCCCCTGCGACATGACTGTGACCTCAGTGATGTCATTTCAGCACTTTTCGATTCGTACCCGTAAACTTGGATTCGTGCTCACAACGTGAGTTGTATTCATTAGACTTTGCACTCACAGATTTTACACTCATACTCCATTCTTGACATAGAAATAGTTAAAATTACAAATAAGAATGATTAATTATGGATACATCTTTTTGACAGCTGTCTTACACCATACTGGTGGAGCTAGGTGGAAAGCCAAAGGATCACTATAGTCTTTAGGATTCAGCCTCTGGGGATCATAAATGACTGCAGCGAATTTAATGGTTATCAATCCAATCGTTGTTGAGAAAGTGTTGTCTGGACCAAAGTGACGGACTGAATGATCATCTGACTGACGGACATTTCCATCCTGCAGCCACGCTGGCTTAAAATGAAATTCGTGACCTGACTTTAAGGTTTACAGCTTAAAAAGGGACCCAGGGGCTTTGGGGGTGAGTGCTGTTTGTTGTGTTATATCACTAGGATTCCCTGGCCAGTTATGTTTGTCGTCTGTCTCCTTATCTGCACCTGCACACACAGCATTATATTGCATCTGACATTTTGCACAAACCTAAAAACACACCTCTCTCTATCCATCTCCCCTCCTCCCCTCCCTGCCTCATTAGCCGATCATGCGTAAGGAGACCTGTTCTATTTTTACTCCCACCCCCCTCCCTACACGCCACTGCTGCACTGTGGATGTGTGTGTGTTAGTGTGTGTGTGTGTGTGTCCTGTCTTATTAAAGGTGGCAGGGCAGAAAAGAGAACGTCAGAGAACTGGTAAGATGGTCAGAGAGTAAAATTCAGACGACGTGATGAATAATAGAATTTGAGGGGGAGGGGCCAGAGAGACATAATGTGAAGAAAAAAGACTGAGGAAGCTTCAAAACAATCGAAAGGACAGTGGATGACTAAATATTGTGTGAATCATGCTTAACGCTCAGCCTGAAGCTGCTTGTGTAGAAACCAAAACAGACTGTGCACGTAGGTAGACACCCTTTGTGGGCAGGTTTGCACACTCTGACCTCAGCCTCCCCTTAATACCAATGTCACGGACATCGAGTGTTATAAGCAAATTAGTGTCATGCTGAATAACGATGTCTGTTGCTGTAATAGGGTGTGTGTGGACAGCGCTGCCAAAGATATTTGGGTTGAAGAGTGTGTGTGTTCACCACAGCTGCGGCGTAAAACCAATGAGTCAGATATTAGGAATTGAGTAATTTCCCCCTTTTTCACTATGTGTGTGTGTGGCTGCTTATAACCAGCTGTAAACCCAGATGAAACTCGTTGTGTGACATAATGACATCCTAAACTCTTGTGTTTTTGTGTGCTTTTGTGAAAGAGCCTTGGACGACTCCAATTCAAGAGCTAATGTTTCAAACAGCCATGAGCTCACAGTGCTAACAGCTGTGAGACATTTAAAGGTCCAGAACCAGATAACTTATATAACCCTAATATAATTTATATTTGTGTTTTATTAGCTACATGACATGATTTAAAGGATCTAATTACTTTCCAGAGATATTGTCTTTGCCCACCATTCTGTCTTACTCCCATTGTAAAGGAAAAAAATCTATGTGGCTCATTTATAAAAGATACTGCAGAGTAAAATTCAAGTTGTGTGCCATGAAAGATTTATGTTTGTGCCAAATTCAGTCACGCAGTGTGATTTTTCTCCAGCTCTCTGAGATATACCAGCAGCCAAAACAAGATGATATCCTTATTAAATGTATGAATGCAACAGAAGCTATTTCATTTCTCTTTTTAGTATATTTTTTTGCATATCCCTCCATATCCAATGAATAAACTAGAGATGCTCCAACTGTGAAATTCTGATACCCATTTTTAAAATGACAGCTTTTTCCACAGCTGATACTGATGTTTTAGTTGTTGTTGCAGTTGTTTAGTTTGTTTTTGTCATTATTTATTCTCAATTTTGTGCCATGGAAACAAAGATTTTTACTAAAGAGAGCTTGAACGCATCATAATATCACTTAATGCAACCTCGTTTAGGAGTTAGCTGTTGCCACTGGCTGCTGAAAGCTTACGTTAATCAGCTGTCTGCTGGTTTCAATTCAATTCAATGCATTTGTTGCTCACAATTTTAACATTATCAGCAAAGCAACAGGGCGTGTCTTCTGACGTGTCAATAATAAGTTTACTGCATCATTTCATCTTGAAGACATCCTAAACATGTTTTCTATTGTACCTGGGACATCGGGACTACGTCTTAGTTAGTTGGTCTTAAACCATGCTTTTTAGCCTGCACATAATTGACATAAAAAACAGAAAAACATCAGCCATGTGAATGTAAACGTCATCATATTAGCAGATAGGCAGATTACAGTCAACAAGGCAGATATCAGCCAATACCGGTTTTCAGCTGATAAACTGATAAAATTAAAATTAACCCAAAATGAAATCTATGTGTTGTATTTTTGATAAAAATACACATGGGAATATGCAATACTTAAAATCAAAACCCTCTCTCTCCTTGATCTGCAGGTTGACGTGTCACCATGACGACAGAAGCGGGCTCTGAGACAGAGGTGAAGGAGAAAGCTGAGGAGTCCGCCACTCAGCCGGACCAGTCAGAGAAGGCCGCAGAAGAGACCAAGGAAGTAACCAACGCTGAAGGAGAGGAGAAGGACAAAGAGAAGGAGAAAGAGGGGAAAGAGGGAAAGGGAATCGCTCGATACCTGCCAACATGGCTTAAGAAGCAAAAGTCTCAGAGCCAGGTAAAATTCTTATTATCGGCGTGTTGTATTGTCATGGCTGATTAATATTTTTACTGGATTTTTATTATTTTTTTCTCTTCTCCCTGACCCATGAAGACCTCCCCTACCAAGGAGGTCCCACCCACAGAGGAAGCTGTAAGCAAGGCGACACAGGAAGAGGACGGGCCTGCCCCAGAAGTGAACGGTCACGCAGAGGAAGTGGAAGAGAAGGAGGCAGTAAAGTCGGAGCAAGTGAAGGAACAAGAAGCAGAATCTCATTCCACCAACAGCGCAGACACTGAGGTAGTGGTCATACGCAGTGTTATTTCTCCCCATCAGTGCACATGCTGAAATATAGATGGAGAGTCTTCCATTAATCTGCGTGCAAATTCACAGATTATGTCCTTTTAGTGTAAAGCGTGATGTGTGTCTATTCATTCTCTCATTACACAAATAAACCTTTATATCAGTTGCTAAATGGCAGCTAGAGACAGACAAAAACAGGGTGTAAAATAAAGTGTGCAAGCATGAAACTAAATAGAAACTTTATTTCATTGTGGCTGCTAACCAAAATGGACAGATATACAGTTAGTGGCCAAATATAGCCAAATATAATATATTCTTGATGAGGACACTATTCTCTTGTGTTTTTGTGTCAAAGTCACTAATGGGAACAACAATTTTTGAAATTTATCTAGGGCTGGACCCAAATATCAGCTATTCAAAGGTTTGTTAATTTGGTTTGTATTCATTTTAGGGTTTTTTTTGTTGCAGAGGACAAATGTAATTTCAATGTTTGTGTTAAAAACACATTTTAGATTTGTATGACCTGCTTCTGTTTCTCAGGGTGTTGTCAGGTTATTATAAAGAGTTTGTAGGTGTATAATAGTTTGTCCATGATGATAAAAAAGATCACAAGCCATGTTATGTCACAAAAAGTGCATAGAAAGGTCACAAAATCCAACACCTCTTTCTCTGTTTATCATGATTCTTCTGTTGGCTCATCAAACACACACACACACACAGGAATGATCATTTAACCCAACAGTTATTGACGGGTTTATTGACAAAGTCGAGCCATTTCTGTGTCGGTGTGAGCAGCACTGGAACATAAACAGCAGCTCACCCTGAGTGAAGCTCTGTCCTGCAGCACAGAGCAGATTAATTTCAGTATCGTCCACTATGAGGACACTTAAAATTTCGGATGCAGGACACAGGTTATTGTATTGCATAACTCTCTGGGTTATAACTGCAACCACTGTCAGGCAGTCAGAGAACAGGCTCGCACACGTGTCTCCCTCTCACCTTACGTTGAACTGTCGGTGGTCGGGATTCAGGGCTCTTCCTCACCTAATGGTGGAACCATGAAGCGCACAGAGTCTCTCCATAACCTGACGCTGATAGGGATAGAGAAATATTATTAAGTAAACAATATTTCTCGCACTTAATCCTTAACAAAAAAAGCCTATCTCAGTAGGGATCCTTTCTGTAATGTTGACACACTAATAAATGTAAATGATGTAAATCTGACGGTGTTAACATACCCTGAGTGGTTACAGATCAGCATCACCTCCTAGAGTTTCTGCTGCTTGAGCAGACATAAATGTAATGTTCTCATCTAACGCTCAGCAAGAAAAGCAAATTAGAGAATTTTCCAAAACGTGGAACTATTTCTTAATCATTTGCATGAGAAGAGGAGCACCACTGCCAGTGAAAGCATCTTGCACTAGTTTTCATCACTGCACTGCTTCTCGGAAGACTGGGCTGTTTTCTCTGACTTAACAACATAAATGCACAAGGAAACGTGTCCACCATCAAACTTGTCCTCTAACAGTAAGCTGGTAAAAAAGATTTTGCCTAAACAAATTTCCTCCTTTGTCGGTTGGCTGCGTATTGTTGTGCACACACAGACGTCATCGCTCTTTGCATCAAACAAGAAACCCAGGGATGAGACATTGTTAGATAGTCGGATTGCATCTTTCACAATGCTCAGACTGCAGCAGCAGAGCATGCAGACTGTTTTAAAGTGCTGCTCAGCAGAGAGAGCGAGACACACAGAGCCTGTCTGCCTCATACACACGCACACATTAACCGTTCCATCCAGTGATCACATTAGGCCACCCAGGCCCACCCAGTGACATCAACATTTCAGCAATCAGGCCAAAAGAAACGCCCGCAGATTCTAAAAGCAAATTCAGATGAGAGGGGGAATTACCAAACAACAGAGAGAACACAGTCTTCCCTCTTTTATGACTTTGGGCAGTCAGATTTTAGGAGAATTCCTTCACTGCTGAACAAATTTTGACTTTTTTAGCAACATTATACGTTTTTACATGACGGACAAAACAGGGATCCCTGTATGTAACTAGTTTGGCGTTATATTTCTCCTTTTTTTTCTTGCACCTCACAAACTCCATCAGCCTGCCAAGGAGGAGAAGGTGGAAGAGAGTGCTGAGAAAAGTCCTGACGAGGGGACGGTGACAACGGAGGGAGAGGGAGCAGAGGAGCAGAAGAAGGAGCAGGAAGGAGAGGTGGAAGGTGAAGAAGAGGGAGGAGGAGGAGGCCAGACCTCTATTTTCCAGTCTCCTCTTCGTCTGGTGAGGAAGAACAAGATGAAGCTGGTGGTGTGCCACGTGAATCTCCTGGACGGGACTGACTTTTCCTGCGAGGTCGAGGTAAGACTCCAATAAACTTGGAGAGAGGCACACACACACACACACACACACACACACACACACACACACACACACACACACACACACACACACACACACACAATGTAGCACATAAATGTGGGTGTGGAGCAGAAGAGAAGATGTGGAGGGTAAATACCAAATTCTGTGGTAATATCAGCAGACAAAAGTCTCAAGTAACATGACAAGAAAATGCTCAAAAACTTCAAATTCATTCTCAAGGACAGCACTTGAGTAAATGTTATTTGTTACTTTCCACCACTGGTTAGCACAAGTGGATAGGTGTGTGTGTCAGTCACGCCATAGTGAGCTCAAATAAAACGTCAAAGCTGAAAGAGCCTCCTGTGGGTTCCCAGTCAGCTGCAAAAGCAGCAAAAACAGAGTTGTGTATAAGATTAGGATGGTGTGTGAGTGTTGGTCCACCGATGTAGACGATGTAGATGGACATACATCTAACAGGCTAACGTTCATTTGACTCCATCACCCAGATGTACCGATTGCCGTGATGATAAATGTTTGGGTGCTTTAAATGTTTAAATATAGCCACGGTGGAACCCAATAAAACACTCTTCTCTTAATATACAACATTTATTGTCTATTATTCTATGTATTTTAGTTCTGCAACTAAAAAATATTTTCATTGACAGTGTGCCTGTTTATTTTTGTAGTTGTTTTAGCGTTAAAATTTCACAAAAAGGTGAAAAATGTTCGATCAGTGTTCCCTTGAATGTTGAACGATGACACTCTCAAATTTCTTTGTTTTTCTTTTGTTTTGTCCACAACGCAAAGATATTCGATTTGCTGTCATAGAGGAGTAATGAAAACACGAAATATTCACATTTTAGGAGCTGGAATTTGCCCCTTTTTACTAATATATTACCCAAACCAATTACTCTATCATCAAAGAGACAATTAATTTAACCGCTGACAACTGATCAGTTAATTGTTGTGTCTCTGATGTAGTTTGCAGTTTCAATTTCATATCATAAGAGATTCTTTTATGGCCTGTTTTGACCTGTTGCCTTTTGGGAACGTGTTCATGCAGTCAAATACATAAGTATTTGAAATCATCCTAATTCTATAATTAAAATATTTTACCAAATTCGCTAGCGGAAAAAATGTTACCTCAAACTGCAGCAAGAGGATTTTGTTTCTTTGACGCTTGCACCACTGTCTGTCCAAAATAAGACAAAGAAACCTATCCTTCTTCCGCTGAACCAAACTCACACTGAACTGGGACTTTTGTGCACCATTACACCCCTAATTACTAATCGAGCAGGCCACACGTGAGTGCCAGTGTGTCAATGATGTAATCGTTAATAGGATCAGATCTGGTGTGTGTCGTTGTGTGTGTGAGTCAGAAAGTTAAATATTCCCAAGCTCATACCCAAAGTGCAGTTATGGCAGAAGCACCCGCTCACATTGTTTGGGGCGTGGTTTAGGGGATAAATGCAGAGCACAGCAGAGCACACTACAGGGGCTTGTCTGGTGACCAGAACACACACACACACACACACACACAGAAACTTGGCAGATTATGGGGGTCCCACCAGATTAGTTTTCTGCATCTGTTACTCCCTGACAAGCACGTGCCCAAGACCCCCTTATACACACACACACACACACACACACACACTCACTTGCTGGTGTCAAAGCCTCTGATGTATCTATTTATTAGGGCTGCACCCAAATATGGGGCTTGGTATTCGGTTATCAATTCAGGCATTTGGATATTGCTTTTTTTTTTTATTCTTTATTTGGTTGTTAGTGATACTGTTGCTGCGCCTGTCACGCATATGGTGATAGGAAAGACCATTTTACTCAATGGTTATTGACGGGATAATTGACTGAGTCAAGCCACTTTTGTTTCGGTATGAGCAGCACCAGAACACAAACACGTGAAAGGCCCCCGCAGCTCTGGAGCTCTGTCCTGCAGCACAGAGCAGGAGGATTTCAGTATCTTCTATAGTGAGGACACACATCATTTCAGACGTGCAACGAAATTTAACAGACTAATCTAGAACACCGGCCACAGATTATTGTATTGCATAACTGTCTGCGTTTTTTTCTTTTAACTTTACAAACTATAAAGTGTCACAAAGCAGTCAAGCAGTCGCAGGAACACTGGGCTCTCTCACCTAACACGCAGTGGCGCACAGCGTCTCTCTCACCTAACACTGAAAACTGTCAAGGTGTTGGCTGGTGTGTGTCCTTCAATGCTGTATCAAGTTCTCTTTATTACATCCATGTTTCACTTAGAGCATCTGCAAAGTCAAGTGCGGCACCTAGTGGTAAAATTTAGTATATTGGTCCAGTCAGGTGTTTGGCTTAATATCAAACCGGTTAGACATTTTTTACACAGGCCCAACCCTGTAAGTAGTTATTAAAACTATCTCTCTGAATGCGAGTCTGTGATTTCTGAGGTACCCTAAAAAAGTAAATGAGAAACCCAGAAGTGTTTTATTTTAATAATTAAGTGCGAGAAAAGAATGAATAATTTGATCAGAAATGTTTCTCCATTATTGTCTATTAATCAAAGTCTTTTAACGTGTGTTTTTCACATTATTACCATAGTTGTGGTCACACACTTGTGTTTCCCAAGCAGCATGTGCTTTTTTAGCTATACCCCTCCTCACATTCCCACACTCCCTCACATTCAGTGGGAAGCAGCCCAGAATAGCCACCGACCAGGTCCGCTGGAGCTGTTTACAGTTATGCGCCCGGTTTAAATGCCCCTCAACGGAAAAGTGAGCATTTCGCCATGTCTATATCTTCACATTTAGTTTGGTGGATTTTAACTTGACCACAGCGAACCCTCATCCCTAATCTACAGTATGGCAACGCCCAGCAGCGTGCCTGTGAGTGTCCACAGTGGTTTGAACAGTAGCTGCTTTGTCTCGCAACAGAAAACGCTGATACTGCGACTAACTGCTATTGTCCTGGAGTACACACACTCACACACACACACACACACACACACACACACACACACACACACACACACACACATACATAGACACATATCCATCTATCCCACCCTCCACACACTGGCATAGTTAGGTTGCGAGAGGGAGAGATGCACAATGCATTCCAGAGATTAAATTTTCTGTTTTGCCCAGCAGGCCTCCAATACACACAATACCACACACACACACACACACACACACACACACACACACTAGTTTCAACTCTAACTCTTCATGTCTACTCTTCTATCATCCAGCTGTCCTATTTATTAACCCATGGCATCAAATGTATTCCAGTGTGATAACTTAATGCATATTTAATGAGTCGTAAGGCCTTGAATGAAATCTCACGCAAAAATTTTCCGCCCCTCTTTAACAGTCGGGTTTCAAAGGGGAGTCTTAGTGTCACATGGTCTTAATGCTGTTTCTAAGAATTTCATTAGTATTGGTTTCAGCAGGATTTGAGTGTCACACGGTTTAAGTAGCGTAGCGTTTCATAGAATTCATTAGGTTTCAGACATGAGTCAAGTAGGGTTTGCATACATTAGGCGCAGCTGCACCGGGTTTGATTCATACAGAAGAGCCCAGAAAAACAAGATACAGACAAGCACTCTATCTGTGTAGCTCTTATATAACCATTATGTGGTTTCATTCTTGTTTGTGGTTATATTTATATGACTTCATTGATCTGGATCTGCAATTTGAGCAGTTTTGTACTTGGTGATGTTGGATATTCAAGGGATACCGAACCAATTTTCAAACAGCTTTGTATCATAACAATTTGGGCAACATTTGTAAATGAAGTATTTTCAACTTTTCTCTATCTAACAAGTGCCTAGATCTCCCCTCTTGTACTTTTGTAATATGAGATTGTTTGTTACGAGCCAGCTGTCATTGTGTCAAACCGATGAGTTCGCATCACGTCACCCACCAGCAAGAGCGTTTATTTTTCCGTTAGGTTTTCTACCTAAGTTTTCTCTCTTTCAAATGCGTAGACAGCCTAGTTTTACGAAGAGACCATATTTCCAGCAGTGAAATAGTTCTTTACGGTCATTTAGCTTTTACAGTGATTTCTGTTGCTTGGGCCACAAGCTGTAAAATGGGAAAGTGTCTAACAGCCATTTATGTATAAAGTCAGTGATCAACAGTTAACATGGCAAAATGTTCTGAAATGGTGAACATGCTTATTTGGAAAAAACACTCACATCTCAAGTGTCTAAAGCTACTTTCATGCATGTAGTCTATTCATGAAATGCTTGAACATTACCTACATTGGGATCATGTGTGAACAAGAGCAGAGATCGATATTCATGGAAACCCATACAGCTAATTTCAGGGAAAATGACGGTACAGTTGTGTTGTGAATGAAAGCAGTAACATTGCAGGTTACAAGTACGCAAGGGGATTCTTCTGTCTGACAAAAGACGCTTTACTGTGGAGTGAGCGAACCAATCACAAGAGCACGCTGTCACATATTAATCTGTGACTTGTTTATGGTTTAGCATTTATGCCAGTGATACTCAACTTGCTTTGCTTGGGGGCCACTTTTGCTAAATGACAGGAGGCCAGGGGCCAGTCCAATACATGTTTCTAAGATTTTAGGACTTTTCTAGGGTTCTAGGACATTTAGTTTATAGAATTTTAGAACACACCAGTTAGGTGCGTTAGGACCATTTTAAAGGGGTGCGGGGGATCCTCCACTGACTCTATTTTGATGCAGTTTTATGCACTTTGGCACCTTATTTATACTAAAAGTACAAAAACAATCACTTTTTTAAAAAAAAGTGTTTTATGTCAGTTTGCATCCAAGCGTTGCCTTACTGCTGCTCTGTCACTTGCCCCATCTACTCCAGCATTGCCACGGGGTGTCTGAAAATGCACGGAAATGCTCCTGAATGTTTCATGTCTGAATACCGAAAGTCACTAGTGGTGCCCGAAAGTTATCCCAGTTATTTACCGTGAACTATGTGTGAAAGAGGCTTATGTGTGACAGACATCCTCTGATTTGTGATGGTGTTGTTCGGTAGTGCCTTGCTTGGAGGCACGTTGGCACAGACACAGAAACCCTGAAAGGTCACATTCTCACATTTTCTGGGCGTTCAGAATGCATCTACGTTGTGAGTGCGTGAATGTGGCGCATATCTTTGACCAAGTATAGGAAAATACCGCAGATGTTTTCAACTGTCCCAGGACCAGAAGAAAAATGCACTCTTTCATCCTCTTTCCTTCCACTTTCACCACGCTCTCTGCCCTGTCTGTAACTCTGTCTGCGTAATGCCACTCTGTGTGTGTGTGTGTGTGTGTGTGTGTGTGTGTCTGCACAGTGTTAGACTGAAACTGCGCTGACTAACTGAAAAAAAATGAACGTTAATTATTTCATTCTTTCTCATATTTTTTCCACCCGCTCTGTGTCTGACCTTCCGTCTGTCTAAAGGGCGCCGTTGTGTGTTTGCGTGCGTACACGCTCGTGCATGCATGGATGGATGTGTGCTAAATGTCATTGTCATAGTTGAGTGTGGAGGATTTTATTGCTAAGGCCCCCATCAGGCCTATGAAGGAATGCGTTGCTCAGAGACAGATGGAGAAAGAGAGGATGAGAATAATGGGACAGATGTAATGAAACAGTGGAAACAGAGATGCATTGATAGAGAGAATTGAACAGAGACCTCATAAAAACCTCACTAGACCATGCAAAATAAGTTTTTTTCTTCAAGTTATAGAATGACATTTGAAACTTGATAACTGGAAACATTATATAGTAGCTTTAAAGGAACAGTTCACCCCAAAATCAGAATACATGTATGTTATATTTATCAGTCTAGATTGTTTTGTGTCAACAACCGACATCTCCAACACTCTGCAACTCACACCAAAACAATCTAGATTTATTAACAGCACTACTAAGGGCTCGTTTTATGCTCATTGTTAGACACAGAGACGGACAGCCTTCTGTCCGTACAGTGCCATCGTTTTGTCTGTATTTGTGCACGTTTTCTGAAAGCTTACAGATACAGTCAAAACAGAGCAGCACTACCGGAGATCGTGGTCACAGTTTAGCGTAGTTAAAGTAAGATACGATTGCAGGAGACGACAGGGACATATAAAAAATGGCGGAACGGAGCGAATCAATAATATTGTGACAAGAATTCTCCATCCACATAACGCGACGTATTTAATGGCCTCATAGACCACTGCCGTCTACATCGCTTCCTCCGTTAAAAGATACATTTGATTTCACTTTATTATCAGAAATAATTTAGAAATTTGACTTGTCTCCAAGGACTTCAACTGTTTTACATGGATACACAGAATTACAAAACACAAACAACACTTAACCAAACAACAACATCATGCAATAAACATTAGAAATCACTACAGACATTGCAAAAAGTGGATGCAGTGCAACATATTACTCATCATTACAACCTCGTCCATCCTCACCCTCTATCTATTCCAACATAAAGGAATACAATTTTCGTCTGTAAAGGGAGTATGAATTAGCCTAAAGAGGAAAATATACTTTTTTTTATTTGGGGGTAAACTGTTCCATAAATATTGTTTTCCCATAAAAATATACAGTAAACTTTAATTTTTGTTTTTGATTCTATTTTTCTGCAGAAACGCGCTAAGGGCCAATACCTGTTCTTTAAGGTGTGTGAGCACCTGAATCTAATGGAGAAAGACTACTTCGGGCTCACATACATCGACAACCATGAACAGAAGGTATGCGCATGCACACACACACACACACACACACACACACACACACACAGGATGTACAAATAATTCAGGAATGTACACATATAGAGACTCCAGACACAGTTGCCGTGTCTTGTGACATTGTTTCATGATAAAAGTAAACTTTCCTCCGGCTCTGTGTCTCACTGCCTCTCGCTCTCTCACTCTAGTGCTGGTTGGATCCGACCAAGGAAATCAAGAGACAGATACGCAGTAAGTTTTACTTTTCAAATCACTCTCTTGCTTACTCTTAAGTTTTCATCCATCCATCTTCATCTCCTCCTGCCTGCTTCAACAACATGTTTCACATAATACAGGAGCCAAAAGGCAATGAATTAAATATAAATACTGAATTAATAAAAGAGTTCAAGTGTCCCCATATGGAAGGAAAAACAAAAAACAGCATCACAATGAAGTCCAACAAAGCAGGAGACACTTGAAACCAAACGACAGCAGTCCTGCAAGAGCTGGCAGCGTGGACGAGGTTACCACAGTGTGATCGCTCTGCTTCATTATTTATCGATCTCTTTATTAACTCTTGTTCATTTATAAATGCCAGGCGAGGTGCGGCATCTCATATTTTGTCGATGGACAGATATCAAGTGTGTGGAGCAACCAAGCATAGTTTAAGCTTTGTTTTATTTTTAATGATCGCATGCACTCATAACAAACAGGATCTTGTTTGAATTTAGGTTAATCAGGTCGCCGTCTCTCCAGTTTGTCATTTTATTTGACAGAGGTTTTGGTGGTTTGTGATTAGATAATTTTTGTAAGAGTTTTTTAAGAATATGCAAAAAACACCCTGACTTTTCTTCAATGAATGCTTTACATTCCTACTACTTTTTTCTGTTCTACTTTTCTTTTATTTTCTTTCACTGTTTCTTTCTTGCTTCTCCTTTTCACACTATAAGTCAAAACAGGCTTTAACACTCAGACTGAAAATTCAAGTTTAAGAGAAAGGCTTAACAAAAACATATCATTTTGGCTCATAAAGTGTTATTTTAGAGTTAGCATATGTGAGGTAGTTGGGTGTGTGCCGACTGTGTGAGGTTGTGTGTGTATGTGTAAACACCACAGAGTGTGTGAACATACATGCCTGTGTTTCTGTGGCTGTGTTGCTGTGGTACATGGGTGAGTGGTGTGCAACAGGCTACGTGTGTTCATTTGTTTACATTTTTCTGTGTGTGTGTGTGTGTGTGTGTGTGTGTGTGTGTGTGTGTGTGTGTGTGTGTGTGAATATTTATAGTGAGATAGAGAGGCTGTATCATTTGAGTTGGATACTTGTTTCCTGCTCGTGTTTATGTAAAGACGCAGCAGCACACAAATGACAGGTTTGACACCGCTCTGCAATCAGTGTACATTTGGCCGTCACGGCTGGTGCGTCACAACATACCAGGCTGGGACCTAAACATTTGTCACTGAAAGTTTTTATGGGTCCTTGAATATTGTTGGAAAGATCAAAGCTGCTACATCTGGTGTGCATAATAAAATTCTTGTTAGTTAATGATTTTTCCACATGATGTAAGATGATAGCATATTTATTTGTTGGTCATCACTTGCACGACTTTAATTCCCCCAGCTCTGTCTCACCCTACTTGCATTCCTTATGTTTGAATAGGGATAAATCTGAGCTAGTTGGGCAAGAAAAACAGTGATGTGACAGTGTGATTTAACATATAAGAATCATGAATCATGAATCCCAAAGTTACCATACCTATGACCCACTAAAATGTTTAAATTTTACCACATTTTTTAAATTAAGCAATTGATGCGGGCAACCCACAGTTTTAGATTATCAATTGGAGCATCAGTGCGCATTTAGATTTTGTTTTAGATACCTTTAAGTTACCTTTTAAAGTTTTCCTGGATCAAATTGTGACATAAAGATCAAAAACAAAGTTGTTGCAGTCGACTCCTACAGGAGGAGGGCTTTACAAACGGGGGCAAAAATACCACATTTGTTCAGTGGTGTGGGCATGAAGTGAAGTGTGTGTCTAGACTCCTGCCTACAGTGCCGCTCAGTGTGAGCAAAGCTGTGTGGGTGTTTTTGCTCTTTGTGTCTGTGGCATCATGGTTTGAGGACGGGATACAAAATGGAGACAAATCATATCAAAATTAGGTAAATCCACATTGAGGGAAGATGGAAAAATGAGGGGAAATGTGACAGAACTTAACAAAAATAAAAGAAAAATAAGAGAGAAAAACTTAGCTCCAAGAAGCTGAAGTATCCGTTTTCACTATGGGACTGAGAGCCAATAAAAATGAAACTTAAACCCCAAAATCATAACAAGCACTGCAGTCAAATCCATTGTGACAAATAGCACAAAAAATCAGCCCAGTTAAATGTTTATCCATGCAAATGAGCCCCTGCTTAGATGTCAGTTTGATAGATAATGAGAACAAGCTTCGCCTCACCCTCGGAGTCGGGCTGAATGTCACTGGAAGCCAAGTAGAGAGGCTGAGGGATCTGGATTCAGTCCAGTCAGGAGACGGCTGCAGTGCGTGTGGCTGTTGTTAATATTTAACTGCAGCAGCACATGTTCTGTCCCCAATCAGACAAACCTTTATAGTGTTGGTGTCTCACTTTAATGATGCTGTCAGTGCAGAATTCGGTTTTTATGATGAGAGCAAGCAACACCTGCCTATGCTAAAATGCAGCAGGCATGTTTTATAATTGATGGTCAGATTCCTTCATAAGTCATCAGTTGACCTACATACGTAATTTTATACCATGTCGAAAGATCCTTTAAAGCAGTGGTTTCCAACTGGTCCAGCCTCAGAGGTTGTGGTGGTGAGGATAAGTCATGCAGCTGTAATGTTGATCGCCTATAGCTGTCTATAAACGTCAGCTTTTTACTTCTGGCAGTTGCATTTACACTTCAAAAATTACTAACCCTTTAAAAACCGTTGTCCTGTGGACAGCGGCAGAGGTCGCTGTTTGCATGATTGTTTAAATCGATCTATTGTATGCTCATGATGACATCAATATGTTGCATTACATGCGTTGCAAAACTGTGCAAAAATGCTCTTTGGCACCAGAGAAACGACAGTCTCAAAATATCTTCGTATTCTGCTCATTAAAATGAGCATATCTCAAAAACTAAATAATGCACATGGTTCTAGTCATGGAAAAAAAAGGAATAGAATAGAATAATTGTTAAAAATCATTGAAAGCTTTGGAAAATTCATGGAATTTTATTGAATGTAATGAAATTCATCGTTACAGTACTCGATGCTGAATAACCTTCCATATAATATAACAAACATAAAAAACTCCTAGACTGGAAAAGGTAGCTATTTAGACTTTTAATACATTTATTAACATTTGCAGTGAAGTATATCGTGCAGTTCTGTTCATGTCATGTTATGAATGGTCCTTGAGAACTCATGGAAATGTTGTCTTATGTTGTATAGATTTTAGGGATAGCATTTGAATATTCCCTGAGAAATTGCATCACAATATACAAAAATGCCTGTGTGGGCAGCAGCAGTAGTTCTCAGTGTTAAAGTGGTGTTCATTTGTGAAGATTATCCTGCCAAACAAAACCTGTAAGATCATTAACTTTTGTTAACCACAGAGCTAATTCTCTGCAATAATCCAAAATCCAATGAAAAAGTCCCACTGGCTTTCTGTCGAGGGAACCGGGGTGATAATGAGTTGTGGCCCAGCCCTGCAGCACTCTAAAAATCAAAGAAAAGGCTGGGTGTATAAGACTTGTGGATGAGATAGGAGGAATTGTTGCCTTTGAAATGTAATGGACATAGGGAGGGGAAGGATAGGATATGTTTCTGTATGTGTGTATTCTATGCGTCATGGGGCAGATTAATTGGCGACACATGGTCGTATATAAAGATGAAATGGTCACAAGAGACTTCAAAAGCACTTAGTGCCGCCACACATCTCATACAGTAACACACATCCATACTCACAGCTAGGCCTGGAAACAGGACTATATGCACACAAAATATGTGTGTCAAGTGACAAAAATGTAAGAATATGAAATTATACCACATCAGCGTGAAATGGAATCTGAATATTTCACCTTGTTTTGACCTCACGTGTTGCATCTTGTGCAGTGACAGAGTGTCATTGTTGAGTTTCCTCGTGTCATTTCACAGCCTCCGCCACTCTTCCTGCTCCTCTGGGATGCAGCTGCGTGTGTCTGCATGTGTGTGTGTGTGTGCACATGCTCACTCTTGCATACGTAGGACTTGTGTGTGACCTTGGAGGAGGAAATGGTTCTCGATGTGATGTCAGCTTTTCCCGGATGGAATTTTCCAGACGACGTGATCTCCATCTTATATTGAGAGCGTGTGTGTGTGTGTCTGTGTTCATGTGTGTCTTTGTGTGTTGTTGGAGCGAAGCAGTACAGAAAGGGTGGAGACAGAGAAGGTGGCAGGCAGGGCAATATGGCCTCCTGTGGGAATGACAAAAGGATGTTGCAGCCAAGGTTGCTGGGGAATCCAAAAAGAAACCATGTTATGACACAGTGATGCAGATATTACAATATGCTGCATGCCTTTGTTCCTGATGATATTAAAGATTACAGTTCTCTATTTGAATGAGGTTATGCAATACCAGATCTGCCGCTGTATCTGTGTGTGTGTGTGTGTGTGTGTGTATTCATGCATGTGTGCAAGATTTACTAGGCTTAGCATAGTCTAAAATCTGTTTTGCATTAGCTGCCCTCACTCACACCCACTTCTCTCTCTGTCCCTCAAACACACACACACACACACACACACAGATGGGCAGAGGGATGGATGGAATTGCATAGAAATAAACACAACGATGATCATAATGCTGACAACTCCATTTTAGGCTTTTTTTTATGTCATATATAAATAATCCCCTGTTCTTTTACGTATGTGATGTTATTGTGCTGGAACTCACCGTGAATAATAATCTCTCTTTCTTCAGGCAACAACTGGCAGTTTGCATTCAATGTCAAGTTCTACCCTCCCGACCCCTCACTGCTCACTGAAGACATTACCAGGTACACACACACACACACACACACACACACACACACACACAATCTTGTACTTAAATCTTTGTGAGGATCCTCGTTGACATAATGCTTTCTCGAGCCCCTTACCTTAACCTTAACCATCCATCTATAAGTCTAACCTCCAACCCTTATTCTTACCCTAACTGAAACCTGATTTAAAAGTGAACCTCATAACAAAGTCTTAACCCTCAAAAAGAACAAATAATATTTAATATTCATAACAATGTTTAATGAAATTAGAATCACCTAAAACTAAATTGCATCACCTTCCCTTGTAGTTCCACACACTTAGCACACTGGAAAAGTTTCAGTTTTTCAACGTCACTGCTAAATGCCACTAAATCTAACACACTACAGCCTCAAAGATGCTAAAACTGTTTGTAGGAGAGTGGTGAACTGCAAAAATCAGTGATAATTCTCTGTGGGGTTATTACTAAAAGTGCTAATCATTTGGCCCACTCTTAATTTTCAGACCTAAGTTGGTGTAGCTTTTAAATTTGACATTGAAAATGTCAAAAGTTGCATGTCTAAAGAGTGAAACACAGCAAAAGAAAGAAATCTAGACACAAGTTGGCATTGTGCACATTGCCTATTCATTTATATTTGTACATATGCATGCACACACGCAGGCATGCTCCAAACACGCAGCATTTAGGTTGGAGTGTATGTCTAATGGAGCGAACAACTTCTCTGATGGTTGTAGCTAAAGGCTAATCGAGGACACACACTCACTGACACGCACACACTCACCTAGACAAGTACCAACAGCTGACCTGCACTGAGCGGCTGCAGTGACTTCAGTTTCCCCCTTCAACAATGCAGGTGTGTCATTTTTTCAACAGATAGATGAAATACAATCATACCGGGGTTTCAACAGACTGTAACCCTCTTAATTTAAGATTTTTTTCAATTGTTCTTCATTCTGTAATGACCCATATTAGCACGGTAAAACACATTATTGTCCTGAGGCTGAATATTTGCCCAGTGAAGAGAAGCCTGTAACTGGATGACTGGAGTTTAAGCCTCCATGTCAGCAAGTCCCGCCACAGTGACTTTGAATGACATTTTTCAGCAGCCAGGATGATACCAGCACCCCGAGGTGTCTCAATTGGTCATTCACACAGAAGCTCTATTCACGTAATGAATTCTGCCACAAAGGTTTACAACAGGGGACAGCTCAGAACGACTGGACGATTCACTTCAACCACAAACGCACGTTATGCAACTGAGTTTGGGGATGTTGTATTGAGGATTAGATGTTAAGGTTATCCCAACAAACCAGCACACTAAGAAAATTATACAACAAACACAGTACCTACAAAGACATTTAATCCGCAGCAGCTGACCCTGAGCTCCAGGCCTCACAGGAGGCAATTTGGCTGCTCGGATCGCTTTATTATTATCAGGAACAATGGTGGTGGTGGTTTCAGTTCAAAGAAAGGATTAGAACAAGGTTTTTTTTGTTGTTGTTGTGAGTAGTTTCAACTAAAATCCAGTCTGTTTTTCTTTCTCTTTCTTGCAGGTACCTGTTGTGTCTGCAGCTCCGTGAAGATGTGGCTTCTGGACGACTGCCCTGCTCGTTTGTCACTCACGCTCTGCTGGGCTCGTACACGCTGCAGGTAGAATACACTGTGTGGATGTGTGTCTCCGTAGGTGACTTTACCAACTTATGTGTCTCTGTTTATGTACCAGTATGTATGAATTGGCTGCCTTTTTTTTGATTTACAGGCAGAATTGGGTGACTACGAACCCGACCAGCCTCGGCCTTTGGACAGCGTCAGTCAGCTGACCTTTGCGCCCAATCAAAACAAAGAGATGGAGGAGAAGATTCTTGAACTCCACAAATCTCACAGGTCAGAGAGGGAACAATTGTCATACGTTTTCAGTAGTTTGTTGTTATTAAAAGGTGTATATGTGTTCACTTGTTTGGTTTTGTTTTTTAAGTCTGAGCCTATTTTCCCATGTTTTTGTGTTTTTGCAGGGATCCTTTCTATAATGTTGTCAGACACTTACACTATCAATCTGAGCCTGTCAGTGACGAAAACAAGCACTTTTTCTATAACTTGAAACAGCCAAGAAAATGCCCAAAACCCAGAAAATATTTCACCATAAAAAACACTTCAATAATTAGAAATTATTTCATCATGAAACACACTTCATTCAGAGTTGACAGAAACAAAATAAAACTTTGGCACCTTACCAGAGCAGCACTCTGAATTTCATTGTATGCTCAAGATAAAGTGACAGTAAAGGCTTTATATTCAATAAACCCCTTATATAATAAACCCCTTATATGCTGGATCTATACATGTTAAATTTCTTGTTCATTTAAACAGAGTCTGGTGGGTTTGGCGATAGCAATCTCGGCATTGCTTCTAGTTGAACAAAAAAGATCTTTCTCTCTAAAATAAATGTCAATCTCTGTATGGATCCTTTCCGGAATATTGTCAGACGCTTACAATAATAAGCCAAGCCTGTTAGCAGCAAAAAGGAGCACTTTTAATGGCTGTTAATGTGAGTTAATGACAGTTCATAATTGCCCCTTTTGGTTATATTGCAGCCTGCTTTGATGTGGCTGGCTGTAGCCCTCTCGCTCAATAATGGACCAATTTGAAAGACAGTTTTTCCCATTATTCACTTAGACTCAAAAACATGGGAAAATAGCAACCAGGTTGAAAAATGTGAAAGTTACCGTTTAATCTGTGGGTCTTTGTAGTAATTTACCTTTTCTGATTGTTTAGGGGGATGACACCAGCGCAGGCCGACGCCCAGTTTCTAGAAAATGCTAAGAAACTATCGATGTACGGCGTGGACCTGCATCATGCTAAGGTATGAATAAATGAATGAATCCTCTCCTCTTGTCTCCATTGTTGTTGACATCAAGGGATTAGCACAGTTTCTTTGATGTGGACAGAGTGTGTCGCTGTGTCTGCACGTCCGTGTCACAGCATCTGTGTGTCTCCGTGTGTCAGCTGTACAAACACTCTGGGAGGCCATTGCCATGGGAACAGCCAGTCTCTCTCGCTGGGATAGCAGGTCATCAGCAGAGTGCGTGCATGTTTCCATGTGCGTCTGAGTATTTTTGTGCATCTTTGTGCAAGACGGGCTGATAAAAAAGGGGGAAGTATGCATGGGGGGGGGGGAGAGGATGAAAATAGAAAGAGAGGATGTGAGATCGAGGATGCAGAGAAGACATGACGGACAGAGACAGGTTTCGAGTGAGATGGGGACAGATCGAGACAGAAAGAGGGAAAAGAGGCGAGTCCCCTTTAAGGGCATGCTCCACTTGTTTGCAACACAGGAGGAGAACCAGGGGAAAAGATGAGAGCAGCAGAGAGAGCGTTTCAAATGTTGCAAATCTTTTTTTCTTGCATTCCAGAGTTGTGGGAATTCAAGGGGCAGATCTATTTCTGTCCATTAATTTGTTGTGCAAGTTTCATGACTCCAAGGCCCAAAAAAGCACGCTTTCAAATGCTTAATATCAGAATCATATTGAACAAACACAAATGTACTGTTCTGTGTTTAACAGAAATAAAATGACACGGTTTAACCATTCTGATAAACTTTGACTTAAAATGTATATTTCACCTGATAAATGGTGGTTTTATAGGGCTATATATATATAGTTTTATTTATTTATTTATTTATTAATTTAACCTTTTTTTTAACCAGGCTGGTCCCATAGAGATTAAGAATCTTTTTAAGGGAGACCTGGCAAAGACAGTCAGCAGTTAAAGTTGCAGACAGAGACACAAAGGGAGACAAAACACAATTCACAATCACTAAAATTTGAACTTTCTGCAAGTCACTTGTAGAACCAGGCAGGCTAAAAGCATCGACATCCTACAGAATCTGCTTCTGAGTCTTTAATTTTAGATGTAAGATCATTTAACGACACCAGGTCCTCTGCATATATATTACCATTTTTATATTGTTCAGCTTTTATTCTTGTAATATAATATTAAGTAATATTAAATATATCAACACAGAACACAGATTGTGTTTAATTATTCAGCATTACTTTAAAAATTGGGACACTCTCTTTCAAATAATACAATTGTAGCATCAAACACTTCTTTCTGCAGGCACTCAAAATTCATTCTTCACTCACAGAAACCACAAAAAGCAAGTGTTTTCCTCCTACATCCGTTGAGCCAGTGTGTCTCACCCAAAGTGCTAAAATGTATCTACCAGCAGCACAGAGATCGATGAGCAGCTGATAGCACGCCAAGGCCATGTGACATGTTTGTGTGTCCCGGTAAAACTGTCCATTATCAACATTGTGCATGCTCCATTAGTCCAACAGATTTTTCCTGTGTAAATTTACTACTTTAATCAATAATAACTGACCATTACCACATGGCCTCGGACTTAAAAGCTCTGTCAGTGAGTTAGTCTGTCAGCTGACCATGTTGGAGTTGCACTCAAAGACAGTGTTTGTGTGTGTACTAATTGAATTCCTGTTGACCTTAAGCAGGCTACTTTAAAAATCAATAGATGTACAGTTTGATCTGATGAAGACAAACAGGCGGATCTTTCACAGAGATGAATCAATTATTTCATAATAAAATATGTGTTTTTGTACATTTGAATCTTGGCTCGCAGGACTCTGAGGGTGTGGACATCATGCTCGGTGTGTGCGCCAACGGACTCCTGGTTTACAAAGACAGGCTGCGGATAAATCGTTTCGCCTGGCCCAAAATACTCAAGATTTCTTACAAGAGGAACAACTTCTACATTAAGATCAGGCCAGGAGAGGTATCTAACCAGACACATAGACACACACGCAGGCTGTAAATACTGACATTTATTCATAATGTTTGTTGTTTCTTTTGATAGACGGAGCAGTTTGAGAGCACGGTGGGATTCAAACTCCAGAATCATCGATCTGCCAAAAGGCTGTGGAAAGTCTGTGTGGAGAATCACAGTTTCTTCAGGTAGAAATACACATTATGTGGCCCTTCTTACCACTGGAGAAAAAACCCACTAACACCCACTAACATCTGGCTTTTGTGTTTATTGGAAAGGTTACAATCAGCCTTTTTTCCTAGGAAAAAAATGACACTGCAGTTTTTATACCTCTGCGCCAGCGATAGCCGAGGCAGGAGGAATTATGTTCTTTTGGTTGTCCGTTCGTACGACCGGCGCGTTCCTGTAGAAACGATATCTCAAGATCACCTTGAGGGAATTTCTTCAAATTTGATACAAACATTCACTTGGTTACAAAGATGAGCTGATTAAAATGTGGTGCTCAAAGGTCAAGGTCACTGTGACCTTGCATCCGTCTCATTTTTGAGAACACATTTTCAAGGCATACAACAGCGTGGTGGTATATTTGGCTTTTTTTGTGTTTTTTTCTGCCCTTTATTTAATCGGACAGGCTAAGTGTGAGAGGGGGAGAGGGAGGGGATGACAGGCAGCAAAGGGCCACAGGTTGGAGTCGAACCTGTGGCTGCTGTAGCAAGGACATAGCCTTTTTTATTGGAAGAACAATGTAAGGCATATAAATCACAGAGCACCCAAGCACTCTTCCGTTTTTTCAATGCTTTCTCCCCTCCCGCCCCTCAAAAAGAGAGACCGTGACAGAAATAAAGGCAATAAAGGAAGTCCCACTAATGGCAACAATCCTGACGTAGCGTTTGTACGTGGAGTGCCGGCTTTGACAGGTGAGCTCCCGGGCACCCCATGACACTGCAGTTATTACGGGTTTGTCAGCTCTAGCTTGGATCAGCTGGTATTCTTTATGACATCTGGATAGACATCCTCTTTTTCACACCTTCCCTTGTTCAAGTGTTGGTAACTTGTGCAACTCCTCGTCTTCTTGGTCACAAATCCTGTCCGTTTCTGTCCAAGCAGAAACATGATTTCTGCTTGGACAGAAACATGATTCCAAATTAGTCAGTGCCGAGTTTGAAGGACTAAATAAGAAGCAGGTATAAAAAAGAAGTAACCACTCTAACATTTTCACTGGCCGCCATGCTGCTTTCTTTTGTTTACTAACCCTGTTTGCTGACACATTCACACCAGAAAAAAATACATCAGCACTCGTCCATGGAAATAGAAACACATATATTTTTTTGTACGTGTCTCCTGGCAGCAGGAGAACCTGTCACCTATTATCTTGTGTTTAAGAAAACGGCATATATGTGCTAATCTTGTTGGGAAAAGGGTATATGAAGCAACCATACGGACATGGATTTCATAGATTTCCTGTCTGGAGTTTCGGTAATTGAAACACTTTGTTAGATAATGTTCAATGTAGGAATGTGAGCTCAACAAAAGGCCGGGAGTCTTTCAGAAAATATGTTGAGAGAGTGTATCTGCTGGCTGTTGAACCAGTCTGATGCTCGGGGTTATACATGCACTCTAATGCACACACAAAGAAGAACCAGGTGCTCATCATTCCTTTGTTTGTAGTTGCCGCGAGTGTGTGCTTTGTTTTATTGACCGTCTGCGTGTGTGTGTGTAAGAGAGGGGAGGAATAAGCCTTAATATCCTGTTCAGAAAAGAGTTGCCTGGAAAGATTTTTGTCCCTCTTGCACATGCACATTTAGTTGTTACAGTTAAAGGGTGACTTTAAAACAGAGTCCATGTTTTTGTGTCAAAGTGACTAATGGGAACAACAATTTTTGAAATTTGGTCTAGTATTGAGTGAGAAGACTGCAGCTGCAAATCAGGCTGCAATGCAACAACGCCGGGCATCCGCGCACCTTCAATTTACGTGCACTAAAAGTGCGTGTTTTTGTCACTGACAGGTTCAGTTCATTTTAAACTGATTCAAGTCAATTCAGCTTTATTTATGTTTGGCGAAATTACACCATACATTTAAATTGCAGAGCAAAATGGAAGAGCCTTTCTCAGAGATCTCAGATGCAAAAAATAAAAATAACTAAAGACAATAAACACTGAAGCATCCTCAGTGTCAGTGAAAACAATCCTAAATAAACAGTCCCTAAGAAAAAAAATGTTAGAAAGTGTCCAGTACGCGTTTTTCTGCTCCGCTCCACTCTTAAAACCTCTGCAAAACAAGTATGTCGGCATGGCTATGCATCAGGACTTAAAATAATGTTCGAAATCAGTTAGTGGACTCAGTGTCAGAATTAAGATGGAAATGGAGTCAATCAATCAATCAATCAGTCAGACTTTATTTGTACAGCACTTTTCATGTTGCATGTGAAAAAAACTAAAAAAAAAAAAAACAGAATCAGTACTAAATAAAACCAGGAACTGAGGAAACGCTACCGTAAGTGAGGAAGCACCAGAGTCAGGATGAAACCTGTAAATAGAAGGATAATAAATAAAAAAATAAAATGATAAAAGCTATTGTGAAAAATAAATAAAATAGATAAATAAATAAATAAGTAAAAAATAAAATAAAAGGTAAATAAAAGGATATCAGCACAAAGTGAAATAATAAATAGATAAGTTAAAAATAATAAAATGATGTAGAGAGTAGTAAAACTGTGAAACAGACTAAAATCTAAAAATAAATATTCAATGGATAAATCGGCAAGAAAAATACTAAGGTTGCCCTTAAAATTGAAGTACGTTTTGAAATAATGCTCATCTCCGTCCTTCGCTCTGTCCCTGTCTCTTGTCTCCAGGTTAAATGCACCAGAACCTCCCACTAAAGCTCGCTTCTTGACTCTGGGCTCCAAGTTCCGTTACAGCGGGCGAACTCAGGCCCAGACCCGCCTGGCCAGCTCCCTCATAGACCGACCTGCACCCAGCTTCGAACGCACCTCATCCAAACGTATCAGCCGCAGTCTGGATGGAGGTAAAACACACACTTAACACGTAACTCACAAAAAGACACAGACAGACGACATTCCAGCTTCACTCTAAACAATATTTAGGAATGAACGGACAGATGAAAAGATTAGTGGAAGGAATAACGGACAGATGGAAGTGGGGTCACGGATGGAGGGTGTGTGTGTGTGTGTCTCTGTGTGTGTTTGGATGTGAAATGCTGGTGTCTGACCAGATACAGGAAATAGCTGCAGCATATGTTTCCTGTCACACAGTGAGAGACAGAGAGAGACAGAGAGAGACAGAGATGGAGGAAAGAATGTTTTGTGTGTCTAACAGAGAAAAAGGACCTCATGATGATAGAAATACCGCGTGTAGATGCATAACTCGTGTCACTTACATGTCGTCGCAGGGAGAGGGATTGCTGAGTAGTGATCACATTTATTACTTTAACTTGGACTGATAATTTTAACCATATCGCTCCTGTATATTAAAAGAGCCATTTTCACATTAAAAAAACATTTTATTGTTTTGGGAAAACAGTGCACGCCGGTCTTTTTCTCAGATTTAGCTTACAGGTCCCACTTCATGCAGCTGTGCACTGCAGCATCAAGTGTCTAACTTATTTCACCATCTTACATTGCCACCTGCTGGACACTATGTTAAATTGCAAGCCAACATTATTTTTAACAGACGACAGTACAGGTGCAAACATACCTTTTTAATGCACTGATCAATTTTGAGATTTTGGGCTATTTTCTTTCATAACATGTCTTCTTTCATATTACTGGAATGAAAACACCCAAAATACACAATTAGTTCTTTATTTTGTATGCAAAAAGTTAATATTTAATTAGATAATGTGCCAAATGCATGTTTGAGCTTAAAATTTCTGTAAACTTTTGAACTAAAAAAATAATTTTTGTAAAGTACGTAGTCAGCTTGGGAAGTTCCATGGTACTATCTATTAAGTTTTACTCCATTCACCTGTAGTTTTACACCTTAAATTAAGTCTTTTTTTGGTTTTTTTTTACTCAACAATTTTGTTTACCACAACTCCAGAGCACAGTGTTGAAAAAAGTTGAGCTGGCAATAGTTGCTACAACATTAGCTTCACTCTGACCATCATGTTTACGACGTGTTTTTTGGCCCCTGGGAAAAACAGTCTAATGATCTTGTACCATACGCCTACAACTACACACAGCAGCAGACCGTGGATGCATCCGAAAGTTTCAATTGTGTGATAAATTGTGACGTTAGAAGTTATATTAATTTTTTTATCTATTAATTCTGTTTGTGTTGCTTATTTCTCAGCACCAGTGATCAGCATAACTGAAGCCACATCTGAGAACGGACGTGAGCCCCACCTGGAGCTCCACTCTGACTCTAAGGTGTGTGTATGTGTGTTTTCATCATGAGTGTGCAGAAAAAGAAGGGTAGATAAAAGGAGACAGAAAGAAAATATAAATATTTATTAGAGCTGCTCAATATATTGTTGTTTTTTTTTAATCGTCATTAAATTGACTATCATTCCTTTTTATTGGTACTTTTTGTTTTCCGTATAATGTCCAGTAGAAAAACATATTGGAAATAATTAACTAAAGCAGCAGAAAGGAGATCAGAGGACACTTCAGTTTCTGTTTATTTATCCTAAAATCATTGTTGCAATATTCAGAATTACGGTTGCATATGTTGCATATTTGTCTCATATTGTGCAGCTCTAATAATTGTTATTGTTAGACAAGTCTTGTCTTGTCTTGTTTCTTTGTTGTTGTCATTATAATATCGCTGGGTGTCCACATTGTCCCACAGGAACTGTTTATGTGTTTGTGCTTCACAAAAAGAGACAATATGTAAGTGGATGATGGAGAATCAGTCTGTCTCTAGCTGTAAAATTGGTCCTAGTGTGTGTATACAAGCATCTTTTAGCTTAATTTTGCATTAACGTCTCCTTAAAGTGTGTAGAGTCAACATTTTATTCACGTTGTAACAGTATAACAACATGCATTTTTCCTGTTTTGGTGTACTAATACTTGTCATATGTGGTAAACACTTAAGGAACCATGCAGCACTTTTAGCGTGCGCTCGTCTCACAACCGACTACTGTGGGATAATGCACACTACTGGGGTTTTTGGGAGGCTTACAGCTTTTATTTGCTTGCTACGGATACTTAAAATCACCCATGTATGTGATAAGAGTAATATGCAAATATTGTTTCTGTTTTCACAGGGTCATTTAGATACAGACAGTGAGGCATCCTCACTCCTCACCCTGTTTAAACTGTGATTATGTGTGTGAGTTACAGAGGGTGCACAGACCAACAAGACTGGCAGAGAAAGTTTGATGTCTTCATTTAATACTTAATGGTTAAATACTGTATGGTTAACTTCATTTTAATGGTTTCCCTTTGACCTTAAATGGTAACTTTGGTATTTCCAGTACAGTATTTTTGTGTCTGAGTGACTTATGAGACATCCAATGTTAACTTACGTCCGCTAAAAGTGCTTGTTTTTGCCACTGACAGGCTCAGATTGTTGTTATAAGTGTCTGATAACATTTTGGATCCCTACAGAGATATACCTTCATTTTTGTTAAACAGTATGATCTTTTTTGTTTAATCAGAGACAGCTCTGAAATCGCCATACCTACCAGACTGCATTTAAATCACCATAAAACACACTTTATTCAAAGTCAACAGAAACAAATTAAAACTCAATAAAACAATCTCATCGTTTTACTGTTCAAACAATCACCAACTGTGGAGTCTGCTGGGTGTAGCAATAGAGATTTTGAGCTGTTTCTCTTTAAACTAAACTCTAACAGTGAGGTCTATCTCTATAGGAATCATTTCCATAATTTTGTCAGATACTTAAAATAAAAATCTGAGCCTGTCAGCGGCAAAAACAAGCACTCTTAGTGGATGTATTGTATTGTAATTGATGGAGAACAATGCCCACAGTAGTTATATTGCAGCCTGTTGTGCAGCTGTCAGGTGCAGCCCTCTCACTCAACGCAGGACCAAATTTTTAAAATTTTTGTTCCCTTTGATCACTTAGACACAAAAACATGAGAAAATAGCATCCAGGTTGAAAAGTACCAAAGTTGTTCTTTCACATAACTTCAGAGCAGATTTAATAGCCATGACTCTACAACTTCTGACACGTCGTCTTGTACTGTAGCAGAACTTACTGCATACATACAGAGAATTACTGCATTACTGTACCTTCTGCACGCCTCCTGTCCCACCCACCTCCCCCCACTCTCCCTTTTCTCCCCTCTTGCCTCGCTCTCACCCCGGCACTGTGGAACTGACCTCTGTCTCAGCCTTCGTCCGTTGGTGGCTCCCCGCTGACACTTTCTGCACACAGCTGTTCTCTGCACTGTTCCCTGCTATGTTCACTTTTAACCTATATTTCGTGTGTTGTTCACTGACTAATGTCTCTTTCCCTCTCTCTTTTTTCATTCACACACTCCCTTCCTTTTTGATTTGATCACATCACCTTTTGCATGTTGTCATCATTTCATGACAAAAAATGAAATGATATGTTTTTAATGCACATTTTGTTTTCATGTGAAACTTATTTTACTTCTTCACTGCTTGCTGCTCGATTCGTGGATGTGCTGGTCTCTCTTCTCTTTTCCTGTCCACTCTGTCTCCTCTGTTGTGTCCTTCTTTCCCTCCTTTTCCTTCCTCCTCTCTCCTTCTGTGCGCTCTTCTCTCCTGCGATCCATCAGTCCATCTTCATGTTCCCTCTCTCCTTCTCCTCGTCATCCTCCCTCTCCTCCCTCCCCCCTTCCCTCGACACCATCTCCGAGCTCGACCACGGACTGTCAGACATTTCCGAAGACGACGACCCCATCGATGACACGAGCGCCGCGCACACAAACACCTTCTCTCTTTTCTCCGATAAGCAGCCGGCTGAACTCGAACAGCTCGCACAAAATTCTCCGTCCTCTTCTCCAATCACAAGCTCCCAAACATGCAGCTCAGAGGTTTTCGGGGTCGAGGAGGACGGCCAGGCTGAAACAAGAGCTTACAAAAAATTCCCAAATTGGTTGAGCTGGTTCTCGCTGAGGGGTGTGGTTAAATATGTTTCTTTCATTCTATGTTTTCTCTCTATTTGGGGGAAGGATGGAAACAGGTGTCTGCCCACGAGGCTATTTTCAGGATTGACAAAGAAACTGAGCTTTTTAAATTCCACCAAGTTCACTTCCAAGTCAGCGTTGCCAGTCATTACCCCGAAATGCATCGTTACACCAAGATTACGTCAAGTTTTTAACAATTTGGCGTTGAAATTGGCTCATTTTGTGGCATTTATAAAGAGCTATCTGCCTACTAAACTTCTTAGTTTGGCTCCTGCTGCTCTTTGGCATCCAACACGGCCACATTTGCCCTCAATTTCTTCTCTTTCCCGTCCTCAAATTGTCTCTTCCTTCTCTTCTCTGCCCTCTTATTTCAGTTCGGTCAGGTCTCGCTCCCCTCTGTCCTCCTTCTCTGTCTCCAAGCTGGCCCCATCTATTCATCACTACCTCCTGAACCCCTCCCCTCTGCTCCTGCCCTGCCTCCTCGTCATCTTCCTGTTAGCTGTGATGCTGACGGCGAGTCAATCTTTGGTCCTTGCCCTGATTTTAGCCACACCCCTCGGTCTCACCCTGTGTTACCTTGAGAACAGGGTCTCCAGCCAGCGAAAGGCAGTTCTGCCGACGTTTATCACCGAGAATGATCACATTGAGGGTCAGTTAAGCTCTCCTCTCACGCCGACACACACACCTCCACGCATCAGGCACCACAAGAGCGCCACGTGGACGCAGGAGATGTGCGATCCTGCTGCGTAAATAACACCCAACACTCCCCTCTCATTTTACCTCCTCTATTTTAAATCTGTCTGCGCATTCAACCCCACCACCTCCTCCTTTACCTACTGTTTTCTTCTTGCCCACCATCCCTGCACCCCGCCAACCCCACTGCACTATTTATAACAAAGAACAAAGATTAGAATAAGTAAACAAAGTATTAAAACTCAGAGAGTTTATAAAGGATAACAAATAGAGAAAATATTATTATATTGTTAATATAGAGGAAAGATAATAGGTATGTTAAGTGATTTAAACACTGTACAGAGACTGTTAGGGAAGGAATATGTAACATTTAGTGATGCAAAGAACCACTTGGTGTGTTTGAATTGTTTAAAGTTAGTCATTTTTAGCTCAAAAGACGTCCCCTCTGAGTTTGACACCAAGCAGGTTAACGCCACACTCATCAGATGAAGTGACATAATAGTGTAAATTGATAAAACGCAAGATAAATAAGTACTTCAGCAAGTAACAAATTTTTATTTTTGATTACATTTTTAGTTGCTGCATTTTTGCTTTTGAAGTGCAGAGAAAGTTTAGTTGTATAGTAGATGTTATAACTGTAGATGCCCAGCATAGAAGCACTGAAAGTGTATTTGTTTGTGTATTATTGTTAACGAATGTTAAGAGTAAACAGTGTTACACCTTCCCTGATCCCTGACGGTCAGGACTCCCTCCTCAGCTCATGTCCGTTGCTCGCTGTGTTTCAAATAAAACTGTAGGGGCATTTTTTTTAGAGGCCTTTTGACGTTTTCCTGGTCAAATGAAGCTGTGGATGCAGAGAGAACAGACGTAATCAAAAGACAGATTGGAAAGAATTCAGCATATTCTGCTGTTTGCCAGAGTTAATGCTGCGTTCCAGTCGAGGTCGAAGCTCTGAATTGCAAGTTGAAATTTCCAACTTCTGACCTCTAATTATTGCACACCAAATGTTAAAAAAAACAAAAACAAAACATGGTTGACCGTGACAAACTGATCTTTTTTTTTTTTAGCAAATGTACACACAACTGAGCTCGAAGCATTGCAGGAAACAGAGACAGAAAAACATTTTATTTTATGGGACTTTTATACTTGGAAACACATCAAAGTGTATCAGGGATCCCATGGTTGGGGAAAACCTGGAAAAGTCATTGTATTTCACAATTACATTTTCCAGGCCTGGAAAAGTTATGGAATTAGTAAAGTCAGTCAGTGAAAGTTTTGCAAAAGTTAATTTGGAATTTTGTTGTATGCACTCAACTTGTTACAGTAATCTTCCATGGACAACTTTCCACGTAATATAACATAACAACTTTATTTTCCGTATCTGTCGATGTAATGTAACTCTAATATGCATCGATGCGCAACAGCATTTAGTTCACCATCATATATATTTTTTCCCTTTTCACCCCGTGTACCGTCTCTCCCCTCATGTATGCCAAACAGCTGAAATTATGTCTTAATAGAGTTTTTTATCTGATATATTTGGAAAAGTCATGGAAATGACATGTGGGAATCCTGTCTATATGTATTATTTCAACTACATAAACGCAAATATACTTTCTGTTGTCTTTTTAGTCGACGGTTAAACAATAAAATGTAAAGTTTCTTCAGCTGCTTCTTCATGAAGTTTAGGTAGATGGATTTGTGCTGAGTTTTAGGACCTCCAGCTTTGAGTGGCGCACAAATGTACTGAGTCTAGTTGGTGAATGTAAATTTTCGAGATCCGTGTTGTCTGGAACGCAGCATAACTATAAGCCTATTAAAGTGAAAGCTGTCCCCTGGTGGAAACATCTTAGCACTTAGCAAACACAGAATAGTGCCATAATCTTCTTATTTGAGAACAAAAGTAGCATTTGTGTCCTAAAAACCTAGACAGGAAGTATAGTAGTGGTAGCATTTTACTCGTTGCAGACACAGTGGCTCTGACTTGGCTTTGGACACGTTCTAAACTCAGTATCGTGGACTCGTCAGCAGGTGTGCTCAATGTTGTGCATAAAAAGTTTTTAAAGAGAAACATAAATGTACGTGCATCATATGATAGAAATATATTCAACACACACTGTGAAACCTTTTAGATATAAGACGAGTAGAGCAGTCAGTAGCACCATTTGACTCCCTTAATCGACTGTCTCAGACTCCTCACTGCTCCTGTGGTGCAGAGGTCACATGACCAGTCGTGCACCCTGACACCACGGGGGGGAAGAAACCAGCTTTTCCCATCATCCATTTCACATTTTTCTTTCTTCGTTCCCCTAACCCTCCTCATTTTGTCATGACTGCCATCGCCAATGACATTGAAGGTTAAGGAGGTGGACTTAAGCCCTGGTGATGCGGAAGCAACGCCCACCCAGGTCTGTCTTTACCCAGCTTGCTTTGCAAATTCTCAGGAGAATAATAGGAACAATAAGAGATGTTACTTGGAGGTTTTAGATCTCAAATGGTTTTTTGGTGTAGTAGTGGAAGCTAACCTGTGGTTACTCTCTCCCTGACTTTACACCGTCGACAGTCACCAGGAGCCAGTGAGCTCGCCCCCTCTCAGGTTCACACACAATTATTGGTTTTATGTGGTTTGTCAATCATTTGCTCGGCACGCGCTGGTTTGGTTTGTTGGTTTGGTTCACTCTGGTAGGGTGAAGCTGCCCTGACATGCTTTTTGGGAGTCAGTTTTTGATTTTCTCAGCAGACCCAATCTGTAACTTGTACAAAAAAAAATATATACATATATGTATAGAAATAATTCAATTGATCATCTAAAGTTATAAAGATATCTTGGTTAATATAGTTTGTTTTCAGATTGGGTCTGAGTTTAAAAACTGATCCTGAATGGGCACTTTCACTCAAAATCCTCACTTTCAGTTGCTCTGGTGTGGTTTATGGTTTCGCAGTTTCACTTTGGTTTGTGGTTCATATCTGTGGTTCATCAATATTTTTGGGTTTCGTTGAAAGCACATTGGGGTTTGCTGGTTTGTGGGAGTTGCTTTGGATTTGTGATAACATGGGTACGAGCTCTAGCATCATTACATTCAGTGAATAACACCAAAATGTTGTTTTCTTGTGCTTGTACCCATCTTTCAGTTTTCATCACAGTTGAAACATATTGGCTGTGTCACCACACTTTTCTTTTTGTTTTATTTTTGTTTAATTCTCTATTTATTTATTATTTATTCATTTATCATTTGTGTCATCTAAAAATATATTCCACATTTTGTTTTATTTTTTATTACATTTATTTCTTAATTTATTTTCAGTTAACTTTAATTATTATTTTTTAAAATTATTTTCTCCATTGTGTTTTTAGTTAATTTTATTTTTTATTTATTTGTTTATGATTAATATTCTCCATTTTTATTTTTTTGCTGTATGTCTGCCTTCCAGAGTCCAATGAGAGTGCATGGGGACAATATTTATGTGAGGCACAGTAATTTAATGTTGGAGGTTGGTACTGGCGTCGTCTGATGGCTGATTATAAGATCTACATGTTTCCGTGTACTCTGACGCCATCAGAACTTCAACTTCCTCTGTACTGTACTGTTACTGTACAAGACTGCTGCCCTCTCGCACTCTCAGGCTCTGTTGCATGCCTGCGTGTTTTTAAGTGTGTGGATGTATATCGAGTTTACCCTCAATTCCAGTTATTTCCTGTTTTTATAGTGTGATTGAAAATGTTTTGGTCTTAAATGGTTTCAGTGCTAATTGTCCTATTTCACATGGCAGCCATTTTGAACACATGGTCAAGTAAACGCGGGTGAACATTGTAAATGATATATGAAATAAGTGTCACTTAAAGTTGCATTTTTTAATATTGTTACATCAGATTCTGTCAACAGAAACATTGTGAGAGGGCTTTTATTTTGAAATAGAAACAGGAAAAGTTGTGTAAAACAGATACATTTGTAAATTTCTCCATATATGTGACCCATAAAGACATTGAAACTGTAGTAAAAGGTGGTATAGAGTCAATATAAATACCAAAAGACCATTCTCACCCCCCCCCCCCCCTTTTTTTTTTTTTATGAAAAACGTGCATGAAAAACGTGCATGTAACGTGGCAGCAATGTTAGGAGCAACAACACAGCAACTGCTAGTGGAGTTTATCCATATGACCAAAGTTCCCTGAAAACTCCCCATAATGACGTGTTGTACCAAATGGAAGCTAAGATGTTTCCAGTGTTGACTCTCTAAAATGCCAAATATTTATTTGATGTTTATCTCGCTGCACCGCAGTACAGTAGAAAACTTCTCTACCAGGAAATTTCCCAGTGAGTGTTCACGATGGCTGCTTTGTGAAAAGGGTCAGCGATGTGTGGGCGTGACTTTCGTGCATGCTCTGTGCATGTTGAATGCTGTTCTGTGACTTTAAAAAACATCTTGCTTCGATCCTTGATTGACAAAGAGTTTGATTGCCAGGCAGCTGCGTCTAACCCGACTAATTCTGCCTCCTTAACCGACACGAGGAGCGTTCCTCCTGTTTTACTGGTGATTGGCTGCCAGCGTGGAGTGATTCGTGGATTTGTTAACATACTAAAACAAAAACAACATGCAGCATGGGGCTGATAGTGATGCAGTGCCAGCTGGTATCTGCAGTCTGTTGAAGAGTGTGTCGAAGAGTTTGAAGACAAAACACTATTTTACATGATTTTATATGGGGGTGTCACAATTTCTACTCTGAATAAAAAATGGATCAGAATAAACTGTCAGTTTCGAACATTGAATTGAAAAATAGGATCAGGGATCTCTGCCTACTTGCGTGCAAAAAAAAAAGACAACACAGTGTAGCTGTGGGTGAGGAAACTCAAACTTGCCCAAAAATATGGCAGTAATATCACATTTTATGAACACCCGTCCCTAATATATGTTGAGTTGAATGGTTTAAGTAAGTAATAACCTGGGCTATTAGTTAAAGTTTTACGGTATGACCGTAAAATCTTAAAGTCGGATCCTGGATTTGTCAAAATGTGACACCCCTACTCATTATGACATACAGGATAAGTAACTTTCAAGAGGAAAATTCTCCTCAATTTGTGATTAAAATCAGTCAATTTCTGCGGAAAATGTAGATCCACCTCCATAAACTCATTTTCTAATGACTGTATTTGATTATATCCTGTAATATTTGTGACAGAAAGACAGAAAAAAGGCAGAGAGAAAAGAAAAATAAGGACAAAAAAAGGAAAGGAAAGGTCTGTAGTGTCAAATGAGAAGTTACTAACTGAAAATGATTAAACAGTCACGTGGGAATGCAGTGAAGGAGAACGACAGAGAACAGATGATCACCACTATCAGCTCCATGTTCTGCAGTCCGCACTGCTGCTCCTGGCCTGATTTTTAAGAAAAAAAACTCCTCGACAAGATGGAGAGGCCCTGCTTCACTGCAGCCTGCTTAGAGATACTTCGATTCACATTGAACAAGGGGTCAAACGATATTGTTTATTCAGGGCTGATACCAATTATTAGTACTTTCACTCAATATTAAGAATTTGGAATATAACAAACTCCAGAACAAAACTTTGTTTAAAGGCCTTTAGCAAATGTTTAATCAAAAATGAAACTTTTTCAACATCGTACACAGCAAGTTCCCAGCAGTTCCCAGTTTTTTAATAAAGTTCTGTGAAAATCTGAATGAAAAATGAAAGAATAAAAATAGCTCCCTGAGGATTTAGAAAGTACATGTTTTGCAGACTGCCTTCCCTGGTGTTGGTTAAGTGTAATTTTATTTTATTTTATTGGCGATCCTAAAAATAAAATGCTGATATAGATTATTGGCAAAATGCCGAATATCAGCCTTGATAATCGGCCAGGCTGATAATCTGTCGACCCCTAATATGAACAAAAAAACACAAATGACAAATTTAAGCTTGCAGGACCGCTGAACTTGGCTTCAGCGAGGCATGGCTTCCATCTTGTCTTCTCCTGATTGACAGACTAATGTTCCTGTGTTGAACCGAATTTTGCCCTCCCTCCCCCCGTCCCTCCTCTTATCCTCCCTCCTTCTCTCCTCTTTCTTTCCCTCCCGCTCCTCTTTTTCATATTTCTTCTCCCACTATATTTCTCTGCATCCTGCCATCCTTTCTTTTTTTTTTCTCTGACCTTTACTCACCTTTTTTACCCAACCATCCCTTTATTTTCATCCTTTTTTCTACTTCCCTCCTTGGATTTATTTCTTTTTTTCTTCTCCTACACCATCTCAAACATCCTCCCACCTCTGCTCCCTCATCCCAAATTTTATCCCACCCCTCATCGTCCCTCATGTACCCATACTTATCTCAGTCAGCTACAACGCTCCTTTATGGAGGCGCCGCCTCCCTCTCCTCCTCAGCCCAACCAGTGGGAGAAACGTCTCACCTCCTCTCCCGCTACAACGATACGTATCCAACAGCAACAGCAAGTGGTACGTCTGTCTGGATGTTTCTGTGTCAGAAAAGAGGCTTTTTGTAAGCCCTCTGTGCACATAATTGCAGGTGCTTCAAAACTGTTGAACACAATGTGTTGCAAAGAAAAAACAGTGTGGTTCTGGTAGAAAGATGTGTCATCGTGTGTGTGTGTGTGTGTGTGTGTGTGTGTGTGTGTATGTATGTGTGTGTGCGCACGTGCGTGCAAGTCCTCTCTTTCATACTCAAAAGTGGACGTTTTAATTTGATGCTTTCACCTTGGTGGAGTTTTCATGATCTGTTGTTTAAAGCTCGTTCATCACTCAAAGGGCCATTTAAGGTTTTTCTTCTTCTTTTGCTGCAGTTCTTTATCCCCTTTCAGCTGAACTCACATCACTTTCAACAATTCATTTTCCTGCAGTGCAAGGGTTTTATTCTGTTTATGGTGTGATATTGTGCAGATTTCCGATACCAGAAACAAATCTGTTTCATTCTTTTCTGGTTTCTATTATCATTACAAGAGATGCAAAGCATGGCTGCTCTTTATTGAACGTATTCTATACTTCCTCTTGATGTGTGTTTGTTTATTATAGCCCTTTTTACACAGAGGTCACGCTATTGGGCTGCCACAAAGTCGTCTTAATGCCCCCTTTGCAATTTTACACAAAACCAAACAACAGCAGCATCATTCTGTCACAGTGCTCTCGTTTGCAGTGACTGCAGGTTCGACTGCACCTGTGGCCCTTTGCTGCATGCCATCCCCTCTCTCTCCCCCCTTTCATGCTTAATCTGTCTTATAAAATGTACAGTTGGCAAAAAAGCCAAAATAATAATCTTAAAAAATATAGTGGAAAAGATGCCGCCCATTATCCCATTCTGCCGGCTGTCCCAGCACACTATTTTGATGCTGTGACTACCTCTGATGCTTTAGTTCGAGACACCCCTGTCCCCCCGATTCTGGGGTTGGCATGAAATTGGCTTTGTAGGGCTGCTTCAAAGTCTGTTCTTTATGCTGTTTTGGCATTTTTACAAACAGAGCCAAATGATGGCAGCATTAATCTGCTTCAGTGTGTGATTTTAGACAGCATGCCGGCATGGTGAAAGCAAAAGAGCTGTAGTGGGTGTGACGTTTAACATAACGTCAGCCTCAATTATGCGCCTTATAAACAATAACATTTGCATTTATTTGCAATAAAAAAAAATTTACTTTCTCTTTTATATGGCGGCTAATTTCGTCCCCTGCTTGGAGGGTAAGGAGCCCCTGGACCTCTTTGTTTTCCCAATTTGTGGACATTTACAGCTGCTGTTCTTTTTTGAGTTAGCAGCAAACCTCTCACCCATGTTGCCCATGATCCTGTCCCATTAATACAGAACAGTTTCAGTGCTGTTACTTTCTCCGATGCTGGCTTAAAGTCGAGACCAATCTGCCCCCCTTCCCCCATTCTGCGGCTGTACCTTTTATACCGCACAGCAAGGCCGTATAATGGCGTGAAATTTCTGCCTTGAAAAGACAGTGTAAAAGGGGCTCATGTCTTGTGTTAATGCTGTGTTTTGGAATTTCTTCTCTTTCTGTCCTCTCTCAGATGTTGCCATTTTTTCCTCTTCTTCTCTGCCTTCTCCGTGTGTATGTGTTTGTGTGTGTGTGTGTGTTGCTGTAGAGCCTTGAAGAGGAGATAGCTTCTGTACTTTTCAGTAGACACTCTGGCACTGGCTTTTGTTCAGCTGCATCTGCCTGCAGTACTCGTGAACCAACTCTTGATGCTGATATAACCACATCTGCTACTTCCACTGCTGTCTGCACTGCCTCTGCTCCACACGGGCTTCTTATTTCCCCAACTGCTACGCTCTCTGCCATCGAGGTGCTGCTACTGAGCATTTAGGAGTCAGTTTACTTTCAGTTTAGTCATTTAAAGTAAACTCTGACATCCTTTAATGCCTCAGTTAATTAAAGATGCTTGCCAGATGTGTTCACACACTGCACTTAAGAGATGTCCATAATGCCTGCTGTGGATGCTGGATGAATGGTAGTAATTTACTATCAGGAAGCATTCATCCTGAATAATGGGCATGGTAAATCCATTTTAAAACAACTAACAGCTATGAATGCTGGCGATGTTGGGACGTCCTCTGTTTGTTTTGTGATGGCAATTATATGTGTGGATTTAATGCAAATTAACCAATCTGGTCCATTTTTCAAATTGTGCTCTTAACCAGCTCCTTTAGGAAAACATAACTGTAAAAAGCAGCAGGTATTGAAGCAGCAGACTGCATCACCCTTAAAAAAAAAAAAAAGACAAAAGAGAGCCATAATCCACTGACTTTTAATTACATGATGCCAAGTTCACACTACACAACTTTAACCCAGATTTTCCACTCACTGACAGTTCTTTGAACTCCCCAATAAAAGCTCAGATTATTGGTAAATCTGCATAGACTTGGTGCTCAATTGTTTTGTGTGGCGCTATGCATAACTAGTATGCTAAAATTTGGACCTGTCAGGGACTCTGTTGGCAAACTACCTAAGTGATTTAGGACTGAGACAAAGCTCCTCTGAGGCACTTACAAGGTGTTTGTATTAGTAACATTAATTTCTCCAAAAACACATTTTCTTGTTTCCTCTCTCCTCCCATGGTTTCCTTGAATATCTCCATGCATCCCCAGTGGGATGGACTAAGACATGGGGAAAAGATGCAAGTTAGGGAAGCGTGGATGCAATTTAAGAGACTTGGGATTCATCCAATATGTGTTGAAAACAGAGAGAGAGGAAGGGGCAGATAGAGGGCTGCTAAATAATTTTAAAAAATCATTATCACATAGTCATATCATTTTGTGGAGTCACTCTAAAATCTGCTGTTTTTGCGGGTCCATGAATGCAGCGCAGCAGGCAGAGTTTCCATGGCTGCAGTGACCACGGCAGTTTGTCACTCGTGGGGTGGATAATTAATCTGTTGATCCATTCACAGCTGATCAGATCACATCAATGGATGAGAGCAGTTGTTTGCAGATGTTTGTAAGTGAAAACAAAGTCTTGGACCCAGCAGAACGAACAGTCAAATTTCAGTGCGCCTGACATCTGCTGCGCCGTCTCTGCACCAAGTGTGCTATAAATAACTGAACAGTTAATGGATTTTTCTAGTCCACTTAAATCACTTCTACACTACATGTCACATTCACCCATTCACACACTGGTGACCTAGGCTGCTATACATGGTGTCACCTGCTACTCAGTTTTTTAATTAATCACACACTGATAGGACAGCCATCAGGAGCAATTTTAGGGTCGAGTATCTTGCCCAAGGATACTTTGACATGTTGACTGAAGAGCTGGGGATCAAACCGCCGATCATCCGATTAATGGACAACCCACTCTAAGTCTCAGGCATAGTTGCCCTAAATGGTAAACATGTTCCAACAGAGCTCCTAATTAACAGTCCAACTAATCCAGTCCAGATTACTTAGTTGTTGCGGGCTGACACAAATTAATGGGAGTGTAGGAAACCTTGGCTACTTTTAGGGAGTTCTTCCAGGAGAAAAATCTTGAAGTGTGTGAACCCCCCATCAGCGGTTAGTGGTGTAGTGTAAAAAGCATCAAGACATCAAGACTAACACTTAAAAGACAGAAAGTTGTTGAGTGTAAACAGTATGGGAATATGATGACTTTGAAAGTCGTGTGTCGTGAACTGAGCTTCATCTTTTTAAAAGGCACACAAACTATTTAAAGGCCGACCTAAATTTGTTACAGTGCCCTTGTGTTTTCTATAGTCATCAAAGTCTGAAAGAAACTGCTGACTTCAATACTGTGTTTCTTTTATCTTTATCTTTCGAGATAAGCTTCTGTGTTCATTGATGGGATATTCTCTTTAATCCATCTTCCATGGATCTTTTTATTTTCTGTTCTCCTTTCAACTCCCGTCTCTTTTGCTGCCTGCTGCGATGAACTGCAAATTAACTAGACTGTGCATGAAAGACAGGAGAGGGAGATCCAAGTAACACGTTCAACCCGTTTGTGCCATCATAACAAGCATCACAATATCGCTAAAGTGACGTTAAGTGCGAATGGTGATGATGTCACTACTGGTGTGTGATTGATGGTTGTCATGGTAACTTCTCTGTCACGCAGGAGAGTGTGCCGCAAACGGAAGCAGCTGCTGCCGATAACACGATCTCTGATACCAAAGAACCTGCAAAGGTGGTCCTAACTTTTCTTTCTATTAATCCATCCAGCCCTCCATTCATGACGCTTTTCATCCACCGTTTCCTTCATAACTCCATTTTCCAGCTTCAAATGTCCTGCAGCCGTCCATTCTTTGACTTTTCGTTTGTCCTCTGCTCACTTTCCTGCATCTTTGTCTCCACAGTCGAACATCATCTTCCTTTTATTCCTGATTTGCATTCATTTATTTTCATTTATTATGTTTTTATTTATGTTCAATGATCATGTTATGCTTTTTTTGTCCCCATGCGTTTGTTGTGTATGTGTGTGCACCTCATTGCGTGTGTCCGTGCACTACGTGTACATGTGTGCGTGTGAATGTGTAGACAACCGAAGTCGAAATCGAAGAAACTGTTGTCGTCCAAGAGGTTTCCATAGCACCCAAACCCGGACTTGTCACAGTTACAGCCAGTGCCCCTGCGGAACAGGAAACAAGAAAGCAGGAAGTGACAGTTGTGGAGGAAGTAGTGGTAGCGGAGGACGCAAAAGCGGCGAAACAGGAGAGCATTTCATCCGAGAGCGAGAGTGAGGAGGAAGCAGAGTACCACCCAAATGTGTCTGTGTCTATCTGCCACACAAAAATACCAGAGGAGAAGGAAGAGGAGGAGGAGCAGGAGGAGAAAGAGGAGAATAAGACGGCAGAACTGGACACATCGGCTCCGGACGCTCCTTCTCTTCCAGCAGAACCTGTAGAGGCGACCAGTCGAGTGGAAGAGGAGGCCGAGAAGAAGAACGCGGAGGAGAAGACAGAAGCTGAGAAAGAGATCAACGACAGCACAGATGACCCAATGATAACACCCGAGGAAGCTCCTAATGGTCACACCCTGCCTGAGGAGGGCGTCACCGGGACGGTCGTCCCCGCAGAGGAAGAGGAAGAGCCTAAAATGAACGGAGAAGCCTCTCTGGTTGAAGCAGAGCCACGGCCGCAGGTTATATGTTGCTCTGAGGTAAAGTCTTCACTGGGCCGACTGCGGAGAGCTTCCCCGGGGCTTTGATCCCTCCTACCAACTGTAGAAACACCTACCTTTATTTTTCCTCTTCCTGCTTACCACCGTGCCGGTTTCCTTCCTGCTTGCGTGAATATTTAAGCCCCATGTACATCCTCACACTCATTTTTGTCCCGTGAAGTTTTCCAAGCTTAAAATGAAAGAAGTGCAGTTAAAGGGGAAGTTTGGTATTTTTCAATCTGGACCCTGTTTTCCCATGGTTTTGTGTCTTAATGAGTAATGGGAACAACAATAGCAGCGACGGAACTTGTGCAGCTTCAATTTCCATCCACTAAAAGTGCTTGTTTTTAGAAAGGATAGAAAGGATCCCAACAGAGATAGTTTTTGTAACAGAGTAACATCATTCTTGATTAACCAGAAACAGCCCTGAAGTCACTGTCATCAAACCCGCCAGACTCCATTTAAATAAACAGTCATTTTATCATCATAAAACACACTTCATTCAAAGTCGGCAGAAACAAAATAAAACCCACAAAAGCCATCTTGGTTCATCTTTCCGCTGTTTCAATAATCACCATCTCTGGTTTGGTTGAAATAAACCCTTAATTCACTTAGATGTGAAAATACAGTGGCTCTATACATGCTAAAATTATTATTTATTTAAGATGGGACATTTGTGCCGTGTCAGTGCAGTTCACTAAAAGTGCTTTTTTGCAACTGACAGGCTCAAATTGTTATTCTAAGTGTCTGACAATATTATGAAAAGAATCCCAGCAGAGATGGATTTTGTTTAAGCAGAAATAGCTCCGAAATCACAATTACCAGTTACCCCTGACTCCATTTAAATGAACAGTAATTTCAGCATTTATAGAGCCAGCATATTTTTATATCTAACTTCAGTGAATATTGAGTTTATTTCAATCAAACCAGAGTTGGTGATTGGTGGAAAAGAGGAAAGACGGACCAAGATGGGTTTTGTAAGTTTTATTTAGTTTGTTATATTTGATTGAGGTGTGTTTTACGGTGATGTTCTGTTTATTTGAACGCAGTCTGGTGGGTTTGGCAATAGTGATTATTTTCCCACAATATTTTGTTTTGTTCATTGTTTTTTCCATTTCCATAATCTTACACTTACAATAACAATCAGAGCCTGTCAGTGGCAAAAATAAACAATTTGAGTGAATGTTTTATCATTGCCGACTACGGCGCTCTCACTCAATGCTACAACAGATTTAATAATCGCTGAATTTAGACTCAAACGCATGAGAAAATGGGGTCCAGGCTGAAAAATACCAAATTTAACCTTTAATACAGACTGAGTTCATTTTAATGTTACGATTCATCATAAGTGTTTTGGTGTTGGTGTCAAGTTACCATTCACTACACAGTTTATTTCAGTCTTTATTCTTTATATTTTATCTTCTCTGTTATCTATTATCATTATACCTCATATCATTATCAACATGACAACCTACTCTGCATCGTATGTCAGTGTTGTGAAGTAAATGGGGCCTAAGTGGGAATTGCATGATGCTTTTAGGTTGTGTATTTGCTTTTTTTTGCGCTGCATGCCGTATTTCACGTTTTGATGTGTGTATGTGTGCGTTTGTGTGTCCTCCACGTGTTTGGCAGTGATGCTTCTCTTTTCTGTTAGTGTTTAATTGGCTCGTCACGGTCCCCATGGTAACGGTATTCTGGAAATCATCATTGCCAACCACATCAGAAATGCCACCCCAGCTCAGCTGAATGTCATCTTTTGCATGCCGTTTACATATCAATGGCCGTCCTGTTTGCCACATTATCCGCTTGTTGTATGGGCTCATGTTTTATGCATGTTTGTGCCGTGTCGTACTTTGAGATGCATGTGACGCCAAAGATGTTTTTGTAGTCGTGCTGCTGTTGTAGGTGTTGCTGCTGAGAGTAGTCATTGTCGTATTCTGCAATTTTGTGACGTTGACCTGCATGAGTTTGGAAGCTCTTTTTTTGCATGAGTTTTGCTGCATTTACTTGCAAATATTGTGTTTTATACATCTACAACTACTGCATGTGTATCACTGTGTGCACTTTCCTTTCGGTACAATAAGCAATTAAATAACAAGAAAACACTTTTTTTTTTAAAAAAAAAACAACTATCAATTGAATGACTTCCAAAGCTATACACATAGATTTTTCTTTGTTTCCTTAACCGTCTCAGGTTTAATGTATTAACCCTCTTTGTATTAATCCTCCCCCCTCACTTCTCTCTCTCCTCCTCCCCCAGCCACCTGTGGTAAAGACAGAAATGGTGACTATATCAGACACGTTTGCAGCCCAGAAAACTGAGATAGCAACAAAAGAAGTGCCCATCGTACATACGGAAACCAAGACCATCACATACGAAGCTGCACAGGTGCACACTTAAGAAACACAGGGAGCTTTTTGTTTGTGTCCATTCGTGTGTCAACATTGATATCGTGTTCATATGAACCTTTTAGATTTCATTAATGTTGTTTTGTGTTTAAAGCTCGTCCCAAAAAAGTTTCCTTTCTAGAAACAGTGCATGCCACCTGTTATCATGTTCCTCGTTCCTCAGGGATTTCATGTTTTTCGTTTGTGACATAAGTTACACATCAAACATCCAGCGAGGATATTTGAATGTAAACGCACAGCTAATGATCTCTCTTTGTCTCCTCTGTTGTCAGTTGGATGGTAACGGCGACGGCGAGCCTGGAGTGCTGATGACTGCTCAGACAATCACCTCTGAATCTCTGTGTACTACCACAACCACACACATTACCAAGGTACACACAAACACACACATTACCAAGATACACACAAACAAACACATCCTGGCCTGATGCATTATGACATTACGTCAACGCTTAAAAACGTGGATCGACAAAAGTTTTCATGCACAGCATTCAGATCCTTTTAGTATTTAAACCTTTCAAATGGGATTTCTTTCAAAAAAATAAATGTGTATATATATATATATATATATATAAAGTCAATCATGACACATGAAATGTCCCCACACAAAAAGCAAAAAAATAAAAAAATTAATAGGTGACAAGAAAATGACTAAAAACGTAGTTTAAAAAAATTGGGAAATGATCAAATGACTGGGGGAAAAATATCAAGAAAACTATATTTATAGTTATGATAATTATATATTTGAAATAAAGTTACAAAAAATATGTTTATATTAATATTCATTATTTCTATTTTACTTTTTTCTTTTTTTTTGTAATTTTTCTTTACTTTTTTTTGTTGCTGATTTCAGATAATTTTCAGGAACTGTTGACACATTTCTTGCAAAAGTTTGGGTTATTTCTGGTTAAGTTGCTCATTACCTTCTTTCCATGTTTTTGCGGGTTTTAAAGGGTTAATTTCATGTAACTGCCAGCCACATTGATGTATTCAGTCTGTGCAAACAGCAACTCATCTGCTCTCTTTGAAATTAATTTGACCTCTGGACATTTGTAATAATTGCGGAGGTCGTCTGTGATCTTAATCCTGCGCGCATTTGTCCGTGCCCCTAATTTGTCTAGTAAAGACTCCACTGCAAATTAACATATTTCACCAAACACTAAGGTCAAGTGATAATATTAGTCAAGCGCAAACTGGCATCTTAGTGGTTTGGGGTCATGTTTATTGTGTTTTTTTCACTGCACCTCGTTTCTGCCTCTCTTTCCCGGTTGAGAATTACGGAGGCTGTGTTGGCAATTAGAAACAACTGAAGTTGCACAGCATGGAGACCCGTTCACAGACAGAGAAAGCTCGAAGCCGTTAGAAGAGCAAAATCTCTAAAGATGATCAGATGGAAAGGTGATAGTGTTTTATCAAATCAGTTGCATTTGTTTATCATTCATTTAAAAGAAAGAAAGGGGGTTAACACTGTAAATCATAAGGCTCAAAATAATATCACGATATTTCAGGGGATTTTTGCAATAACCGTATGCTTGAAGATATGACAAAATACAGAAAAATATTTTTAAAAATATTTGTCATAAATTTCAATAACATACAGTTGCAACAAAATAAGTGTATGGTTTTACATGTCAGCATAAACGTAGCAGTTTGCCTTCAAATATTCAGCAAAAACTAAAGAAAGTGTGTTTTTATGTCATAATGTTATGAACATTATGTCAGCAAGTTGAAATACCGTCATCATCACGATATGACTTTTTCTTATGATAATTAAACCATGCTTGAAACACAAACATGGGGTCACATGAGGTCCGCCGTTGATTCGAATTGGGCTTTATGTGCTCTGACACATCAGGATAGTGTTAGCCACTCTCATAAATCATACATTGTAATGGTAATCAAAGCATTGTTGTCGTGTATTTTGTTTCAGACGTTAAAAGGCGGCCTATCAGAGACGAGGATCGAGAAACGCATCGTCATCACTGGCGACTGTGACATCGACCACGACCAGGTCAGTTTTCCATTCACGCAGCGTGTCCCCACGCCTCGTTTGGTACTACAGCAACTTGGCTGATGGGTCGCTGTATTCTGACCAAATGTTTCCGGTGTGAGAGGCTCATTCTGCAGTAGGTAAACCAGTCACACAAGTTGAAGTCCAAAATTTGCAGCTTTTCATGTTTTTCTTAAGAATTGAAAAACGTTTTTGTAAGAGAAACAACGAAACTAGCAGCTGAGGACTGACAGCAAAGTCATGAGGCGTCAGGGAACAAGTAGACGTCTGGTGACATGTCCATCATGTTGCTCTCAGTCTGAATGCACAATTAGATTTATTAATCACTCATTAGAGATGTCCACACGCCATTAGTCCCGCTCTGTTTTCACACAGTGGTTGTTGTCTGTCTCTTCACTTGTTCATCCATCTTGAAAAATGATGTCGTCTTCACCTTTTTTGTTTTTCCGTGTCTGAAATTGTTGCTCGTTTGTTTGCTTGATTTTCTGTCTTTTGTCTTTGATTGTCAGATTTTCCACAGGGACCAAAAAAAAAAATAAAAAACCATTGTTTCAGATGTGGTGAACACTTGTAGAAGTGATAAGATCACATCTGAGTTAGTGCAGTCCAAGTGTTTTTCCGAAGTGATACAGATATTTTTCTTGTTGAGTCTGCACATGAGCGTAGTGGATTTTAAATGAAAAATTACCATGAGCTTAAACTGCAGACTCCGACTTGTCATTTGAGGATCTTTACATCGTGAAGAATAACCCTGAAACTGGCAAAATATTATTCCCCAATTTTAGAGGACCAAAGATAATTGGATCATTCTGCCAGGCCTTTTTTAAACCATCACGGCTTATTAACAGCTTTAAAATTGAAAAAGTAGGTAAAATATGGGGTACAATTCCCACATCATTCAACCAATATGGGTGTAAATGCACTCAAAACATAATAATAAAATGCCGTAATGTCCAGATACACAAGACTGCACTGATTAAAAAATACATAAATAAATACTCCCTGGCCTACGGTTGTAAGTTTTGTCTGAAGACCTGATAAAAATAAATCTTGTCAGATATTTGAAAGTGATGGGTGGCTCTCTGTCGATAATTTCTGATGAATGCAGAGCAGTGGCTGCTTGCTAATCAGTGTAGCACGAATAATTTTATAGCTTTGTTGTGGTATAGCATGGACCGAAATGTGTAACCGGTCAAAGATATTCTCGGGGATAAAGCATTTAGCGCCCTAGAAAAACATTTCAAATATTTGACAAAGATAAAAAGTCTATTTTGCTCAGGTCTGGATCTTTCATGCACAATCCCTCGTCCACTGGTTTGTTTTAAGTTGCCTGTCTGCTTTGATTCGCTGGATTTACATTTATTTTCAGTTGGAAATGGGAATTCTTTTTCAATAATTCGTTTTCCACTCGATGTGTCTGAAGCCATTTTACTTCATCCGTTCAGTTAACCCAAAGAAGTAAAATAAGCACAAGTCACATTGATGGTAAATCCAGCATTCTTGTCATTTTCTTTATGCTTCTTATTTTTAATTTTTCATTTAACTCCACCATGTCCCCCCGCCCCCTCCTCTCCCCCCTGCACTGCCCGCTGTGCTCGGTGCTGCCACTGTGTGGCTGCCCCTCGGTACTGCAGGCACTGGCCCAGGCCATTAAGGAGGCCAAAGAGCAACATCCTGACATGTCTGTTACCAGAGTGGTGGTTCATAAAGAAACTGAACTGGCTGAGGAGGAGGATTGACTGAACTCAGGTAATAATAATAATAGTAACTCATTATTATTATTATTATTCATGGTGAAAGTAATATTGGAGCTCTTTATTAACGGTGAGGGTGCATATATATATGTGTGTGTGTATATATATATATATATATATATATATATATATATAGTCACCTTTCCGATATGTAATGTAATAACACTCGAAAATGTAATTTAAATTTGCACTTTATTAACTATATAATAAAATCCAATAATGTAATAATTTGATCAATAATGTAATAAAATGTCCTGACTGAAACTGACTTTTTTTTACTGTAACACCTTATTACATTGCAAATTTATTACACAATGTACATCGATGCAAACTTTGCCTTATCAGAAAAAACTGTAAGTCACCTGGGGAGTAAAAAGTATGTGTTAAAAAAGGGTTGAAGTGTTAAAGCTGTGGTTCTCAATTTTTTTGGTCTTGCCTTCCCTTAAAAACTATCAAATCCAACTCTTTTCCCTTCATAGGGATTTTAGTTTATTACATCTTTGCCTGATAACAACGTACCACCTGCCATCTGTTGTCAATTACAAATTAAAGCCAGGGTTTCCAGGGTCATGGAAAACCTGGAATAGTCATGGAATTTTACTTCCTAATTTTCCAGGTGTGGAAGAATCATAAGATTTGGTAAAAAATCATTGAAAGTTTTGCAAAAGTCATGGAATTTTGTGTGTATTGAAATTAATTTTAGTAATCTTTTGTTGATGTCATTAGCAGTAAAACAAACATAACCAACTATGAGACTGAAAAAGATTTAATTTTCATGCAATAATTACAGAAGCGCCTGCTGCCACGCCAGAAAAAAAACTGAGCAATATCAGGTATTAACTGGAAAAGTATCACATTATAACAAGATGTTTTTAACTTTTTAACAAGATATTTTCACGATATTGCTTCATAACGAGATAAACAGTATCTTGTTATAGCAAGAAAAGTTTGTTGTTATAGGGTGATACATTTGGATTATACTCTACAGTTCTGTTTATGTGTTCGATTTTATTTTGATTCGATTCAGACATTTTGTTCGATTATCAATTTTGGAAAGTCATGGAAAAGTTTTGAAATTTGGTCAATGAAAATGTGTGGGAACCCTGTAAAGCCTTTAGTTTCCAATAATAAAAGCATACTGTATTATTTTTGATCATATTTTATTACATCATGACCAACCTAAAAAAAGATTATTATATTATTGGTAAAATGTTACTGTAATATCCGTAAGGGCATTGTATTACATTATCAGTTATTAGTTTTATTACATTTTCCATCAGGTTAAGTGCCCGTTTTGTTAAATTTTCAGAATTCTGACATTATTTGGTGCTACAAGGGTTTATTTACCGAAGACAAAAAGAGATGGAACAAAAAAAACTCCCACACGTGAAGCTGCTAAAACCATCAGCCATCATCACACATGCGAAAAAGAGTTGAAGGACGAGAAAGGGATGTAAAATTTTGTAAAGTAGGCAGTGACTGATGGAGGCCCGCGTGGAGCACAAAAGAAATATTTTGAGTAGGAAAACTAATGTTGAGTGCCAATCATCACACCGCCATGGCTGACTGCCTCCTCCTCTATTTTCCCAGAGCTGAAGGGCCCATCGTGACTGTTTTCTCTGTTGAACGACCTCCATCACCCCACGAAAACCAACCTTGACTGACTGAAGAGGAGAAGAGCTGAAAAACAGGGAGACGGACGGAGAGAAGTTGCCAATCTCTTCCCAGTCAGTTTTTTTTTCTTACATGTCCGTGGTGCATCTAAATCCCTCACTCCAAAACCAAGAAAAAGAAAAACAACATCCTCGCTCTTTCCGAGGGAAACAAAAAAGAACCACTTTGTTAGCTTAACATTTGTAGCGTGTTTTTATTTTTTTAATAGTGCTTTTTTTTCTTTTAACTGTTTTACAAAAAGAGAGATAGTGTCTGTTCATGTATCGCAAACCTAAAAGCTGCAGGGATGCACTAATAACTAATCCTGATGAAATGCAAAGCTAAAAAAAAAATTAATTGTACCGATTATTTCACCAGTAACAGTGACCTTAAGTAACCCATTCACTCACAAAAATCAAAGAAAATGTTATAGATAAAAAGAAGGTGATTTTAAGATGGAGAACTCTTTTTATTATTATTTCGTCAAAAAAGAATAAATTTCACACTGATGTTTTGTACTTTCATCAGCAGTGGTTAAGTGGAATTGGTGCATTCCTTAAAAAAAAATTAAAAAAAAATAAAAAGTGATTTGTTAAATTACAGCTCCCTCACTCACTGTATTATGGAGTAACATAAAATAATACAGTAATGTTCACATTTTTTACAGTAATAAGTAGGACAGCAGTAAACAGGGAAATGCAACTTTTTTTTCTGTTTTCAAAGTGTAAAAATCAAACAGTCTCACTCATTATAACACGTTCACACTCAGATGAATTATAGTCATATCACATTATCACATTTTTATCATGAAACAGTAACAGAAAATAGGGAGCTGTAACTTAAAATATTGCAGTAAAAAAACAACAATCAACCAGGTTTTTGAATTTTTATGATTCTGTCTTTTTTTTCTGTAAGTATAGTTATTATTCATCCACATTCCTCGTGTGTTGACTGGCAGGTGAGTGAGTTCATTTTCAGTTCAGTTCACCTTTTGCTCCACTTTGAGCAGAAAAGACGTTTCACTATTTAAAGTAGGTGGGAATTGAAGGAATCTTAAATTGGGCCACTTAAATTAAGCATGAGAGGCAAAACAACGCAGCTTGAAGTTATTCTTGTAATATTTTGTAACTTTTTCTGTATTTTAGAATTCACTTTTACTAAAGGGACTGAAAATGAACTGACTTTAAAGCTGGTGTATACAACTTTCTGTACAGTAAAGATGAAGGTTATTAGATGGGAGCAGTAATGCAGCTTTTCAGTATAGCTAAACGCTCTCCCTGGGCCCGCCCACTGTACGACTCTAGCCATTCCTATTGGGCCGCAGGGAAGCAAGGGAGCAGTAAACGGACTTTTGATTGGGAGAGAGGACCAGTGAACCGAAGGATAATTGGGAGATAGAGGTGGCGCTGTGTAGTGCCAACTAACTACATGGGAGTGAAAAAAAGAATTTGATGCATGTTGGCCTTATGGCAAGTTTATGTTATTTTGCATCCTGCAGTGAGTTAAAGCTATTTTAATATTTTTAGGACCATGCTTAAAGGGCAAGTTTAGTTTTTTTTTCAACCTGGACTCTATTTTCCCATGTTTTTGTGTCTAAGTGACTTATGGGAACAACAGTTTCTGACCTTGGTCGGGCGTTGAATGAGAGCGCTGCAGCCACAAAACAGGCTGCAATGGGGCCATTGTGCACTATCAAGGTATGCCCACTAAAAAGGCTTGTTTTTGCCACTGACAGGCTCACGTTGTTATTTTAATTGTCTTAAAATTTATGGAAAGGTTTCCTACAGAGATAGAGTAAGATCTTTTTTTGTTTAACTAGAAATGGCTTCAAAATTGCCATCACCAACTCTACCGGACTCCCTTTAGAAAGTCATTTTAGTGTGTACAGAGCAAGCTCCGTTACACATCTAACCGGGTTTATTAAGGGTTAATTTCAACCAAACCAGAGTTAGTGATTGTTGGAACAGAGAAAAGACAAACTACGATGTTTTTTGAGTATTATTTTGTGTCTGTCGACTTTGAATAAAGTGTCTTTCACAGTAATAAAACGAGTGTTCTTTTTAATGGAGTCTGGTGGTTTTGGCGACAGCAGTTTCAGGGCTGTTTCTGTTAAATTTTAAGATCCTTTTTGTTTAACCAGAAAGGCCTATCTCTGTTGGAATCCTTTCCATAATGTTTTCAGACTCTTACGATAACAATCCGAGCCTGTCAGTCGCAAAAAAGGACCTGCAGTGGATGTACATCGACGGAGCATGTTCCCATTAGTCACTTTGACACAAAAACGTGAAAATATGGTACATATTGAAAATAACTAAATTTACCCTTTAATGCACAATCTGCAATTTACGTACAGGTACCAAAATGAGGACATGCAGATGGAACAACTTGAAAAACAGTCCCAAATTCATAATAATTGAATTTATACCAGTTTGCTAACTCTGCATCAGAGCCTGTTTTTCGTCATAGTTCAGCACTTATTTTCACTCCCAGCTTCTTTTTTAATACCAGAGTAGATGATGAGAAAAAACCCTGCTGGATAAAATGAGATCTGGGAAATAAATTCAGCATGTCTTCACACATTTTATTTTTTTTTATCTTGCAAGAGTATCTTGAGCGAGTCTAGATAGAAGGCTACTGTGTTGATTGGTTTGAGAGTGTGTAGATTAACAGATGATTTCGGCTCATACAGTACGTCTAGATAAGATTATCTTTGACCTGATGCTGGATGTGTTGTAACTGATTCACCGCAACCAAACACTCCTCAGCGTTTCAAAATTACATTCACAATATTATACCAGACGAAAGCATGGCACTGAACCTGCCAGTACACGAAAAACAGACAGAAATGGTTACAACACAACAGCAAAGCGCAGCTTAAAGGGAAGCGTATCTGAGGGTTTGAAGTGCTCTTGAAACCCCCTAAATGGAATCTTGTGATGTTTTATCCTTTTCGGTGTCCTTTTACCCAAATGTTCCACAAAAATGTGACTTTGTATAAATAGTGGTGGCATTAAATGGGTCAGAGGAGGAACGCATTTAATTAACACAGATTTTCAGTGTGAGCTGCGAAAAACAAAAACACATTCTACTGAAATTTAACAGTTTTAAGGAGAAAAAAAGTGCCACAGAAATATGAAACATTCCACTTGTACCTGCATAGATTTGTGCTAACCCTCCTGTCTGAATTGGAGTAATTTCTCTTTTTTTTTTAATGAAGAAATATTGACACACATTTGAAATAGTATGTATGATTTAATTCAACCCCAGTTCAGAACTTATTTCTGGGCTGAGGCACGATCAGAAAATGGAGTGGTAATGACGTCTAGGCTCTCTATTGGGAAACACTGGTTTGACCTCTACTATGCAGTTAAATGACATTCCAGATGAGGGGGAAGCTTTAACCTCTAATCACACATCAGAAAAAACATTTAAAAAAATGAAAACCGTGCGAAACTTGGCAGCTTTGGAAGCTTTCGCTGTTCCAAAAACAACTTTAAAAAAAAAGCATCGGTTGTGTCACGATTTGTAGATTTTCTCATCATTTGTCGTCTTTTCTCTGTGATCTAGTTGTCGAAAGGTGGGATTTATTGTGCGCCCTCTTGGATATTTTTAATATTGTCACAGTGTATTTTGACATTGAAGACACCACTATGAGTCAAAAAAAAATTTGCCACCATTTCTTTTTTGTACTTTTAGCCCCTTCTCTTTTTTGGGGGGATGGGTCTGTTTTAACCAATCACAGGAGCTTTGGGGCGCTGGGAGGTCTGCTTTTCCAAAAATCTTGGCACCGCTGAATTTTATCTGAGGTCAATAAAAATACTAGCACAAATAAACATCTTGCCATTAGCAACTTTTATTAGAATTAAAAAAAAAAAAAAAAGTACAGATGGAATGTTGGAAGTTCTGTTACCGTGGCAACCCTCAATAGAATGTTTCAACAAGAGCATTCTAAATGGTTCTGTTTGTGTTTCCTGTTGTAATGTTTATTAATGCAGTAGCTGACAGGAAGTACACAGGGACCAAAATGGTTGCCGTAGCAACAGAATAGCAATGAAACGCTCTGTAATCAATTGATTGTGATTCTACGCCAGCTGATTTTAAAACAGTCAGGGATCTTAACATGGTAACGTTATAGAGGGCAATGTCATGTGGAAAAACTAACAATATACTGCCATCAGACCTTAGAATAATTGGCCTACGTTTTTAACAGTTACATCTTAGGCTTTTTACCACAGATGAGACATTGGTAAATCATACCAGCACCGTTTTGTATTTAAACTCCCAACAAAAAGTTGTGTGATTTTTTGGGAAAACCACCCACAGCTGCCTCATCGTTCCCTCTTTAGCCAACCAATGATCACCGGTAGGGTTTTTCTATCTAGCGGCTTAATTGTCTTGTGTCTCTCTCCACACACAGCCACTCCTCCCCTGTGTAACACTGTTTAAATAAAGGATTGTTATACTCTGAAATCATTTCGTCATTCATTTATTTGCTGATTTATTAGTAAAAACCAAAGTCCTGTATGTTTTGGCTCAGGAAGTCTGGTAATAAAAAGGTACAGTTATGCAAAAAGTAATTCAAGGTCGATAGTTTCTCAAACTTAACAAGAGGGAAAAATATAAATACTAAGATGCCTGAAGCGTCATAATGATGTCAGAACGGGTTGGAGACAGTTTTCTTCCAGATTTCCCCAAGGGTTTTAAACAAAACAAAACATTTTGACAAATCTTCTATGACAGCTAAGGATTTTATTTACAGGCGCCAATGTTTATCCTCTTAAGGCACCTTCATTTTGCCTGAGACGTTTCCCTCACAGGTCCCTGCTGGTCACATTGCTCTGCAGAGATACCAGTGTTGGCTGACATGACTGCTTGTAACTAGCAGAAAAGTGTCATCTTGGTTGTTTTTAAGTGTCTGTTCTGCTGGTACAGTGTATCTCCTGTCAGGTGTGAGAGTGTAACCCAACAGTCCTTCTCCTCTGGTGTGTACTGCTGTGTATCTGCCTGTAGATGGCACTTCGATCCTGTGGAAACCCCGACAGATCAGCCTCAACTGTGGATGAAAGGAGAAAAAATCCAGACCAATCATGCTTTCAAAGTTTAAATCAATTGCTCTCAGACTCTTTATGGTTGAGGGCCCCTAAATTCATATGCATTTGGTTACGGACCACCACTTTATAACACATCACTGAAGGGATCTCCATCTGAGAACATTTAGAAAACTTTATTGTGATAGTACAAGGTACAAGGTAGATTTATTGTCATTTTTCTTAATAGTGGTTTAAGAAGAAAAAAAAAAAGTAAAGCTACATATTTTTGGTGTCAAAGGAGGAGTTGAGGAGTCTCACAGCCTGGTGGTCCTGCAGCAGATACTTCTGCAGCTTTTTCCAGATAGCAGCAGGATGGACAGACTGTGACTGCTGTCTTTCAGTATACTTTAGCCTCTGTGCAGACACTTCACCACACAGAGGCCACTGGTACCCCGTAGATGGAAACCAGTGATGTTCTGGGCAGTTTTAACCTTTCTCTTCTGAAATATGCACAAACTATGCCAGTTCATGATGTTTCCAGTCAGTATGCTCTCTGTAACTACTGAGTGAAAGCTCAGTGGCGTCCTTCTCTGGATTTTAGCCTAGTGTAGAGGACATTTTATTTATGGTCTAATTCAGTTAGGACTTCTAATCTAGGTCAATCCTGACAAAATATAAGTTAAATAAATAGAAATATGAAAATCATTTACGGGGAATAATGAATTTAAATGCAGTAAATTGTGTTGCCAATTACGTTAATAAATGATTTATTTATAGATTTATTTGGGATATTTTTGAGTTGTGGGTGCTCTGTAATTATATGTGGCAGGATGCACAGGTGGGACAGGGAGAAGTGGTTTTTGTCTTTGTGGAGAATGTTTTTGATCGTGTTTCAAGTTATATTTCGTGAAACACAAAAATAAACGGAGAACGAAGTCAACGGATCCGTGAAATTATGATTTGTTTGTGGATCAAAAACAAGATAACCTAAGTGACTTTCATGGAAATTGTCCCAACGAGTTTCCGTAGGATGCAGAGCCTTTTTAACTGTCAGCAGGTAAATATGTGCGGTTTAACTACTTTAAATATATACTCGATGAAATAACATTAAACAAAAATAATTTGCATTTAGAAAACACCCAAAGAAAGTCGAGCTAGCTAACAGACTTTAATAAATAAAACTGTTATTTTATTGATAACAGGCGTCTACTTTGCTAACATTTTAAGCTAACGTTAGCTTTTGAAATGTAACCACTGCGGCTAACCGTTACCGAGTTCAGTGTTAGTTTTCAGCCAATTGTTTTGTTTTTTTTATTTTTATACTAACTATCTGTTATTAATAAGATGTAGGACAACGAGAGGGACTACCAGAGGCAACTCCGTGAGTTGTACAAACGTTACGGACGTTAGCAACACCGAAGGTTAGCAAACAAACGGTCGCGTTAACTGCTAACATTAACGGATGAGTCTTATTATTGAATTAATAAGGCTTATTACCAAATCTTTAAATATAAAACTCAAGAAAGTACATTAAGTGAACCATAAAATGTAGGCAGGATGACTTCCCCTTCTCTATTTATGCTCTCATTGTTTTAATATGTATCAGCGAGTTTTGTAATGTAACTTTGTTTATGTTTTTAGTGCATTTAATTGTGTAATACTGAAGCATTGTATTAAAAGTAATAACCCACAAATCTGATAATGAGGTCATTAGCTAAATGGCATATTTATCTGAGGTGGAAACTCAAATGCCGCTTAATGTGCACTTGTAAGTCATTCTAAGGAAGTAAATAAGTAAATAAAGACATGGGTGTATTGTTCAAAATAGGCCTGTTTTGTTAGAAACTTAAAATAATGGCGTTTAATGTTTTACAGGCTGTAGGTCTGCTCCTGTGGTTTGGGGAAGGTTGGAAATCTTCTCACTAAAATCAACCGTTAAAAGGCAACAAGGAGGACCACCACATCACTGAGTGAGTTTATATTACAAGTGCAGCAGTGTGATAGTTAAGTCATGACATATTAACCTGAAATTCAACTTCAGCAACTGTCTTTTAGTGATTTAATTACAAGAGGATAGTGCGGACAGATTTTCACAAAGTCAGTAAAACACTGAACTCTGAAAGAGAAATTAGTTTTCCTTAATTCGAGTAACACATGAAAAACTGCAGGTGTGCAGTTATACCAGTTGTAATTGATTATTGTTGGCCTCAGAATAAACAGCAGACGATGCACACTGACTCACACACATTTTCTGGCTTTACTGCCATTGATTCAAGCCCACCCATTCATATGGGATAAGTTAATTGTTTGGTCACAAAAGAACAATAAATTTTAGATTTAAACTGCCAGCTTGTCTTAGTGATGACCTCATCCCAGAATAATTACTGCAGTCACGATGAAAACACATTTTGGGTACTAAGATGGCTCCACATAATAGACACCAGGACAAACTGTGAGGTGAAATCTTTTTAAGGCTGTAATTCATTTTTAATCACTGTTTTGATTTTATAACTGTCACTATATCCTGACAGTAAAGCATGAAGCAGATAATCAGCGATAAAAACTCATGTTATTCTGCTTCCTTCTGGTGCTCCTAATGGCATTTGCAAAAATCACCAAAACAACCAATTACAGCCTCTTACACAGCTGTCAGTCACTGCTCATGAATTGCAGTCAAACTGTCAAACTAGGCAACAGTGTTCAGATATAAATCAAGATTTTGTCTCACCTCAGATGTTTTCAGGAACACATGTTAGTGTACGGTTTGCAATGCAGCAACACTTTGCCCGCAGTTCACAGGCAGTGTTTGACATGACTGAGAGCTGCTCTCTCTGTAAACGACCTATGATTGGCCAAAACTTTCTATCACAGTCTGGATTTTGAGCAGAACGAAGGTGCAGAAGTCTAGTGTTCTCGCAGACCACATGAATTACAATAGGCTCAAAGTTCACAATGTAATTTTTTCCCAATAAGATTATAAAGTCTACATAAATGTACTATTCACTTTCATATACTGTATCAAGTGATAGTGGGAGTAGATGATGAAAGGGGACCCGTGAACTTTGCCTGATGTGTCTGTGGCTGAGTGTGTCTATCATGTCTGAGTGTGTATTTTACGTCAGAGCAAGGTAAAAAGGTTTCAGGTTCACCTAGCAGAACAACACTTATCATCAGAGCGCACACAGATGAAAGAGAAGCAATTTGTCTGATGTTTTCATGCTTTGAGGACACTAAAACCTGCAGTCTCCAGGGTTCCTACAGTCACGGAAAACCTGGAAAAGTCTTACAATGTCACAGTCACGTCTTCCAGGCCTCTAAAAGCTATGGAATAAGTAAAAATTATTGAATTGAATAATTGAAAGTTATTGAATTTTTATCGCTTTGAAACCTGAGCATGTTTGACTGATTTCTTTCAAAAATTGGAAGAAGGTAATAAACTACTTATATAAAGAAACAACACAAAAATTTAAACAAATTAGTAAAAAGAAAATTACCGTAACATAAGCAAAAAAAAGGAAAGTTAAAAAAAATAACAAATGAAAAAATGACACCAAAAAGTGCTTAAAAGTTAAAATGCTGTAACATAATTTTAAATATGTAAATACGATAACCATGAAACTAGTTTTCTCAACATTTTACCACAGCGTTTGATATAATTTTCACGTTTTCAAGAGAAGTTAAATCAGTTTTCTCAGCGCGCGAAAGACGTGAAGAATCATTGAATGATTTGGAAAAGTTATGGAATTTTGTTGTGTTTGACAAAATTGTTCCAGCTATCTTTTCAACAAAAAAAGGTTCCTTTCTTGAAGCATAGCTCAAGTTTTTCATAATCTGACGACATTTTAGTGAAAAGTATATTTCTTAAGTTATCAAACACGTGGTAACAAAACAAAAAGTGAACCTCATTCTCAATATCGCCCACATCACACAGCAAACAGAGTCTGTCCTCCTCAGGAGTGGCATTAAACCTGCCGGTCTCCAGAGCTAACGGTAACGTTCCCGAGCGTAACTGTGCACCGCAACCTTTTGTTGTGAGTTGATGTTTTTTGTGAGTCTCTGATCAGACATTTTCACAAGTCTGTTCCAAAGTTGAGGTAATTGACACTTATGTCTGATGTTTGGAGGTTCCCATCCCATATCCCCATTAATGGCCAAAACTGAAGTGAATTTATGAACTCCCAAAAAGGCGTGGATTGCTCTGTGATAAAAGACAAGTGTGGCAAGAAAAAAATATATCATGTGTCCTTGAAAAGTCATGGAAATGTTTTGAAATTTGATCCATGGAAATGTGTGGGAACCTTGAATCTCTCACAGATGAACACAGACAAAGCAGGCCAGCATAACGCGGTGATCTGTATCTCCAAAGTCAAATTTAGTTTCATCCTAAAAATATCACTTTGCCAAATTTTTCTTTTTTTCTTGTCTTGTAACCTATTTTGGATGTTTTTCATTATTTAGAGTGTAGCTTAGGCCCCGAGACATTTTTTTCTACCTGGGAGCGACATGAGCTGTCAGATATCATTCAAAAGACAATGTGGATTTGAGACTTCTACAAGACACGGGAGGTTGCTTGCGTGCATCTGCAGTTAAAATGATGCGCTTCATGTTTTATTTAGCTGTGCATGTTGGTACGAAATGAGAATATTTTCTCAACACAGGAAAAAATATGTGTAGTGGAAGCTGTAGCGATATTTTTATGCGGAAATCTTCACATGTGGGGACGAGTGTATGTATTTTTAGCATGTGTGCCCTTGAAAAATATCACCTCCCCTCAGTATTCATTTTGCTACACAGTACCATATTAAATATAACATAGCAAGAGTTGTGGACATGGGCCGAACATGCAAAGTTAATAACATGCCTACCCTGTGTGAGCTTCCAGCTGAGGTAGATAATCAGTTGTAGCAGAAGCAGAGAGACAGACAGGAACAGCAGCAGGCCAAACAGCCAGAGAGGAAGAAAGCTGTCTGTCTCTCTGTCCGTCTGCACGATGGTCTGTCGAAGGAGCAGAGCCAAGTCAGCCCAGGGGCCGCTCAGCACCTCCATGCTGCTCCTGCACGCAAATGAAGAGGAGAGGAGGTGGGGGTTAATGTGATGATATGATACCTGAGGCACGATCAGATAACACTTGAGTAGGCATTCATTCAGTCATGTAAAGGTCACAAGACGTTGAGGCATCAAAATGAATACGCTGCTAAAAAAGTTACATGTAGCACACGTTTAAACAGCATACAAAATGACTGTATTTCTAAGTCGAGCAGTACGTGGTGAAATATGTTCATTAAAAAGGTCTAGGATTTAAATAAATTCTTTAACCCTTTAACAGACTTTGTAACTGCACGGTTGACTTTTTTTGTGATCAAGTAGCTTCACTAAAAACTTTGCAAAACCTAATTTCATTTCATACAAGTTTTTATACGATGCCATTAAGTATTTTGATTATACTTTAATTCTATTCAATCCAATTTTGTTCTAATAAATTGACTTTTTTTCTTCTGCACATTTTAAATTAATTGTGTTACTAGATTCATTATTATTTATATTTCTTTATTTTATATTTTGTTTGCGTGTTTACTTTATTTACTTTTTTAATGATTTTTATTACATTAACATTGACATTTTTTTAGCATAAATTCTATACAGATTTTTTTTCTTATAAATTAAAATAATTTATAAGAAAAAAAATCTGTATATTTATTTTAATATATTTATTTTATAAGGTTTTCATAATAAATTGATGTATTTTGTTAACATATTCTATAGTGTATAATTTTGTAAAAAATTCTGCAAAGGTATTTCTTAGTGTGACTGTTAAAGGGTTAAAGTTACGTAATAATTTAGGGTCTTACATGCATTATAAAAATGATCAGACATTGGCCTCAATTGAAATTTGAAATATTGTCATTTTAGTTTTTCACAGTTTTCTGATGCTGGGTTAATTTGGGCATGGTCATCCCCGATCCATAACACGTAATATGGATAAAGCCAATCAAAAATTCAAAGTCAGGTGTCAGTTGATACTATTTTAACATGCCAAGTTGAAATTCCTCAACCTATTAAACACAGAAACACTCACTCTGAGTGATTGAGTTTGTGTAAAGATTTTCATCATGATATTCATTTCAACCTCATCACCCAGCCCAAAGTCAATCGCCAAGGCAAAGCACTTCAGTAATGGCTGTCCTAAATTTGTTAATGGTAAAGTCTTATGTGTCATTTCTTTAATGTGTGAGTGTAATAGAAACAGCACACACAGTCTTAATGTATTAAAGGCACAGCAGGTGGACGGTCGTTAAAATATTTCAAAAGATCTACTTACAGTTTTCAGGTTCCCCGGAGAGGCAGGTCTGTAGGTGGAAATGACTTTCGGGTGGCTGCCAAATATGTTCAGTGAGCTAATGCATAGCTGTCCTGACAGCTGTCTGTACTGATGTGATCTCGTCTTGAGTAGCCAGGAACGAAATGGAAGTCAAAGGTGACGTTTTTTAGATGGCTTTAGACTTCAAAGTTTTAAAATCCTGCCAGTGTCAGTGGGTCACATCAGGTTTCACTGCTGAGGGTAGTAATCCAACAAAAGTTATTCCTCATGGAGAAGAGATGGTTAATTCAGTCCAGAAGTGAAAGCTGTAAAAGCTTACATCTGTCTCTTTAGGTCTCCTTATCTCTCTTGTTGGTAGAAATACCACATCTGTTGTTGTTAATGATGTGAACTTTGTACTAGTACAACAGTCCAACCTTGTGATTGCTAAGAAGATTAGCTTTACTGGCCAGTTCAGCGTGTGTGTGTCTGTAAGTGTGTGTGAGATACAGTTCAGAGGTATGGAGTGTAGTGTTTGGGGGTTACTGAAGGTCTCAGTTTCCTAAAAACATGAACTCAATGGGCAAAAACCATGCTTTCGTGTCCTCCGTGTGTGTGTGTGTGTGTGTGTGTGCGTGCATCGGGGCCTCGAGTAATGTTTTGATCGTTGGACCTTTGACCTTTGTTCTCATTGTGTCATAAAACACACACAAACACACTCATTTTTCCCTCTCTGATTGGCAATAGGTTTCCCTCTTTCTTTTCTTCTGTCTGTTCTCTCACTCTGTCTCCTCTCTGTTTATCTTATCTTCACCAACAGACACTGTCCCCTTTTCGATCGGTGGCCGTATTGATTACTTCAAACCAGATCTGATAGTATCAACATTGACTGGAGGAGAAACAATAGTCGGTCAGATACTGAAGCTTAAACCAAATTGAAGTGTGACGCCCCCTGTTGGAAGAAAGGAGGTATTTGTTTTTAGGTTGATAACACATGACTTTAACCCTTTGGAACCTGGATGGACAATACCTCTTGTCCTGTTCTCAGCTGCCTTTTACAAGTATTGAAACCTATGAACCCTGAGCAAATTGGTTTGATTTCTTTCAAAAACATTTGAAAAAAGGCAATGAGCAACTTCTTAATTTCGCAAGAAATTTTTAGATTTAACACTACTGGAAAAAATTATGCAGGGATAATGTCCAGAAAACTGTTTTGATATTATCAAAATTTATATTGAAAATTAGGTTACAAAATTATTTTTAAGCCCTTTTTCTTAAGTAATTACCTTGTTTGTTTTTACTGTCCTTTTTGTCATTTTCTTTTAGGATTCAGAATTTCAGGTAGTTTCTTCTACTTTTTACAAATATCTTGCTAATTTTTGGGTCATTTCTTCTCAAGTTGCATATTGCCTTGTGACCATCTTTTTGAAAGAAATCAAGCCAATTTGCTGAGGCATCAAATGTGGTTAAACATAATGCACGCAGATACATGGTGGCTCTAAATGCGATTCTTCCACATCGCCCCATTTTAAACCTGCTGTAGCTGTAAACTTAGGTTGTAGCGGCATGCCATGTAAGTGCAATATTCATTTTCCTTTTAGTTCTGATTTGTTTTCCACCAACTCCTCAGCAAGAAATCTGGCTCTTTAGCTGCTAAATTCTTCACACTTTGTCTACTCTTTGGTGGTGGACTGGTAGTATACAGCTGCCTGTAGTAGTTGCAGTGACAGCACTGAACTTTAACAGTTAAATTGTGGGACCTGAAAATCCAAAAACAATGACCTGAAATCAGCTATAAAGCTGATCAGAGCTGAGGTTGACTGCAGAGCCGGATGATAATTTTCTTTAGGCTCCTCACTATAAGGCAATCCTTTTCAGATCTAGATTGACAAATTACACTCCATGTAAAAGATAAAACATGTATTTTTGAGTTTGGAGTGAACTGTTCCTTTAAGATCAAAACGTTGCTTAAAGTCTCTTAATACTGACACACTAGTGGTCAGACCAGACGCTTTCACCTTATCAAGCTAACAAGCTAACAGGCTGGCATTGAACCAAAAGCAGGTTGTGTTTGCTCTGAAGTCCCCGGCAACTTCAAGAGACTGATGTTTTATATTTACAGCGAACACCTCTTTGTTTTCACTTGGAAAAGCAGCAAGTATCCCTGCGTGCCCTCTGTGTACTCTGACTGTCACTCAGATCTCAGCATCAGTAGTCTTGTCATGTGGAGACTCATTTAAACACAGTACTCTTGTCTCAGGGGAGAGAAAGCAAGCTTTAGGTGATAAAATCACAAGCGTAATTTGGCTCTGGCTGGTGAGAAGCGCTGGCTAATTGAGTGATGCTGTCATCAACATCAATAGAATTGATCAGCTTTGTTGTTTCTCTGATTGATCAGGAGATAATGGGCTTATTTTTGGAGAAACAGTGTAGGTGTGTTTCAGTGTTGCTTTGCGTTTATGTGCCTGAGTGCTTTTTTCTGATTGACTGGGGCATAATGGAGCTATTTCTGGAGAATTCACACACACCGATCTCTGGGTGTGTGTGTGCGTTTCTGCTCTATGTTCAAAGAAATAATTAGCTAGGGATCAGCATTCCTCTGTGTGTGTGTGTGTGTGTGTGTGTGTGTGTGTGTGTGTGTGTGTGTGCTCCCTTATTGATCCATTTGTGGAGGCCTGAGAGAAAAAGACAGAAAGGCGTCTTTGAAGTTGTCATAACATCAAAGTTTTAGTGGTGTTTTCAAGTATTAGTTGATAATATTAATTTTTTAATTAAGAGGACTTCATACTTCAAAATGGTATTTTTAATTAATAAACAGAGTCAGGAATCTAAATAGAGAGAAAGAATAAGATACATGCAAAAGAGACAAACTGCTCATTATCTATTAAACATGACTGATAAAACTTTTAAGTGGCTCTTGTGCAAAGAGGAAGTGAACTCTAGTTTAAAATCTTTCGGAAAATCTCCTCTGAGCAGCAGCCATAACTCTGGCTAAATGTTTCTTCCAGATCAGATTAGACTTCTCCCCAGATGCCTGGGAGGAATTTTGGATCATTTTGCAAGAAGCGAAACAGAAAAAAATGGGTTTGTTTTTGGGTTCTTTGCAGCACCAGTTCCTCTGTCAGGCTAAAAGGCCCATCAGTTAGTTTGTTTTCTCTCTCATTATCTCTTATTTCCTCATGTGTGCTGTTGCTTTCAAAGCATGAATCGATACAGCGCAATCACCAGGAGGAAACATTGGCATCAAATGTTTCTGCAAGCCACGAATATGTTACATGTGCATGTTACATGTGACATGGTATATGAGGTGACTCTGTCATAGGGTGGTGGAGGGGACCATGGACGGTGTTTTGTAGTGGTGTGGTGTTGTTTTTTTTCTATCATTGTTTTAAACTAGAATTGTGGACGTTTTTCCAGTGACCCAACAGTGCGTTTCCATCGGCTTTTTAGGCTCCAATCATGGGTGTTTTGTAGCGACACATTGATATTTTTCCATTGGCTTCAATTGTTGATGTCTTTTAGCTACCTGACAGTGTTTTTTCATTAGCTTTTTAGGTTGCAATCGCTGATGTTTTGTATTGAACCTGTAGTGTTTTTTCATCAACTTTTTAGGCTTTAACCTTGGGTGCTTTGTAGCGACCCTATGGTGGGTTTCCATCTGCTTTTAGGCTCCAGTCATGGTTGCTTAGTCGCTACCCGACGGTGCGTTCTCATTGGCTTTTTAGGCTTGAAACATGGGTGTTTTGTAGTGCGCTGTGTGTGTTTTTCCAGCAGGCTCCAATTGTGGGTGTTTTGTAGCAACCGGGATGGTTTGTTTCCGGCTATTTAGGCTCCAATCTTTTTTTTGTTTTATTTGTTTTTTGTAGCAACAGTGCATTTCCTTTGGCTTTGTAGGCTCAAATCGTATGTCTTTTGTAGTGACCCAATGGGGCATTTCCATTTGCTTTTTCAGCTCTAATTGTAAGTGTTTTTGTGACCCAACTGTGATATTCCTTTTAGACTCCAACTGTGATTATTTTGTAGCAACCCATTGGTGTGTTTCCATCAGCTTTTGAGGCTATAAATGGTGATTTGTTGCAACTTGACGTGCTTCCCCTGGGATTTTAGCTCCATTCGTGGATGTTTTGTAGTGACCCGTCAGTGTTTTTCTATTGGCTTTTTGGGCCCCAGCAGTGGGTGTTTTGCAGCAACCCATTAGTGTCTTTCCATTGGCTTTTTAGGCTCTAATAGTGTGTTGTGTGTTGTTGTTGAATGCGTTGTAGTGACCCATCAGTGTTTTTCGGGATAGTGATGGAGAGAAGGGACAAACTTTGTCTTCAGTGTTGATCTCAACGCTCTGGGTTTTTTATCTGATCATACTTTGGTGTCAGCCTCCTGTATTTTCTTCAGGTGCTCATGTTTTTGTGCGCAACGCTCAGAATCAGAAAATCTCCCTCGTCTTTGTGTCTGTCTGCTGGTATGGTTACAAGGCAGCAGCATTCACTTTGATAAGTGTACTTGTCTGCATGTGTGTGTGCCTGTGTGGTCTGATGTGTGGGTGGTTGTCTGTATGTCCTCAGTTCTGTGGGAACAGAGTTTGTGTTTCATTGATTGTACAGTGCGACAAATCTCAACTCTTTCTGTCTCTTTCTCACCATAGCTGTATAATTGGTAAGACACAGAAATAAAAATGAAGTTAGTAAAGAAGTAAAGAAATTTCCTGCAAATACATGCCTACATAAGCCTTTCTGACCTTGGTTTGTGTGTTTGAAAATTAGTCATGATGTGCGGCTTTAAAAACCACAAAAGCACATCATTGCACTAAGCAGGAAGTATCTATTTACTAACCTGTCTAGAATGATGTTTAGTTGTGCTAGAAATGGCACATTTTGTATCTCCCACAAGACTTGCAGCACTGTTATTTCCGCCCTTCAAATTTGTTCTTTATTACATCAGGAAAAGTACCCTGTGTCTCTAACCCTAACTTGCTTTTCATCAGGACTTAAAATGCTGCACTAATCTAATATAGAGGAAAGTTTCGAGGGTGCAGATAACAGTGTTGTGAGTCCTTTGTGAGACTGAAATCACAGTTTTTTGGCCGTCTGTACTATTTTCTTGCAGAAGGCGGCAATATGCTGTAGGAAAAGTTTTGTATTTTAACTCTGAAGTGCAAATTTGTTCCATCATGTTTAACAGCTTATTCCTGCCCCTGGCTATTATTTCAATAAATAGTCTAGTCATTTAGTAGTCTTATTAAGACTCAGATTTGTATTTGTTTGAAAATGTAGAAATTATATGTTTTGTTTAGCAGTCTGTCCATCTTAATGTTTTTTTCCATCCATTATTCTATCCATTCAGCTGTAGCATTTGTGCATACAGTGTCATGCATCAGTATGCTGGCCAGATGGAGGGTAGTTAACTGGAGGCAATGACTACCAACCCTGCACAAATGCCTATAATTTGCCTATGGCTGTTCATATCAAACAGAGGAAAGAACAGAAGTTTTTTCCAGGTGATGAAAATAGTAATACGTAAATGGGAGACTTATATGTATTACTAAGCTTTTTGTTCCACTATTGAAATGGGTAAAATCTTTTTTTAATCTAACTGTAGAGCAGCGTACAGTGAATTGCTTCACACAGTGCCCTACTTGCCACTCCGCAGCTCTCTTTCTTTATCATGAGGCTATTGAGAGTTCGCTTGCACATACGATGACAGGGCTAACTGTTAGCAGCACACAGCTAACACTACCAAATCATAATTCATTGCTTTGAGGAAAAGTATAGCTGTTTTGGTGTTGGTCATAGTTTGTTTGGACCTTTAAAAAGGTCTTTGTTGGATGTTAGTTGCTGTTGCTGTGTTAGCTTGTGATAACTGGGCGGGCTTTGAACTGACGGGAACGAGAGCAGCTCCAGAGACTTTCATTCAGAACTGCATCTAACCTGTGTAACAGCAGATTTTTCTGATATTAACTTTGAATTTAAGGCTAAATAGGCTAAATTAAGTTGTGGCAACAATCGCGTCGCTTAATTTTGTATTGATTACATTCAACAATTTGTTTCAATTTTCTGATGACACCTGCTGTGTGAATGGTTCAGCCCTTTTATAAAGCTGTTCTCTTCTATTAACAATTTGCGCAATATATGGATTTATCACTTCTTGCCCTCCATCAGAATTTTGCACATCATAATAGTAGTCATGTGTTTGCAGACAAGCAAATGATCTGAAATGAATAGTTTATTAAACAATTTATTCATCCATCTATTATATCTGACTGTATAATTCTTCTACAATATGTTTATCTTGTTTATCTTCTAAGTGTCTAATAGTAATTGCATGATTATATTTTACCTCTCCTCTCTTCATGTGTCTTTTATTTTTTTATTTGGGACTAAATCAATTAGTCTACATCCAGCCATCCATTTTTTAAATTCAGTTATACTTAATAATTTACATCTCCTAACTTAATATAATCTTTTTTCATAAGAGCAGCCTCTCCTGGGGTTTTGGCCTGTGCTTGTTTTATGTCCTCCGCAGCAAAGTGAAATTATTTCCCCCTTTAGTTGTGTGTATAAATCACTTGTATTTAAACTGATTCTTGAGCTGCTAAAATTAAATGTTGTTGGTATCCTTTGGTAGGTGTTACAAATCAATGATCTGTCTGGTCATAACATATAGTATCCTGCTTTATGGTGGCCCTTTATTAAAAGATGAGGGACGTCCCTTTTCTCATCTGCTTTATCTTCTAATTAGCACACACAGTTGGCAGAAGGCTGTCAGGAGGCTGCTGGGAATACACAGACTCCTGGATGAGTCTGTGATACATCGGTACAAAAACAGATTGGTGAAGCGCAGATGTTACAGCGAACTCGGGTCAGATCACGTGTTGCTGGGCATTTGCACTCAAGAGAAAACATGAAGACGATGTTAGCGATGGAGTGATATAGTTTAGAGAGAATGGCAAATCAAAACTGAGTGGTTTCTCTAGTCACAATGAAGTGGAAATGAGAGGATCTTCAGCCTTGGTGCAAATTCCTAATGAAATTGAATGTTTTTGGGGTGTACTGTTATAAGAGGGATTTTAATCATATCTGTGGACCGCTAAAAGGGGAGTTTAGGGTGATACAGCACCACACATACCTACCTCACCATTCACCAATTCACTGATCAGCAGGAGGACGAGGGAGAGAAAAATGAATTAGACCTCCTTCACATTGTTGTTGAAATAAAAACAACGGTTTTGCCTGCTGATATCCAAACTTACATTTCTTCCTATATGTCTCCATACTACAATCCACAAACAGTGAAGTGCGGTTTTGACCAGCGAGGCGTGCTGGTTGTCCAGCGTCTCATGTGATTGGATGAACTTTTGTAAACACGCCTGAGTGCAGGGTGATTCATCAAACATTTAAAGCCCTTTTACAGAAAGAGAAGAGACAGGGATTTTGATATAAAACGACTCTGATACTGATTGTTTTGACATATATTTGGCATTAATCAAGACATAAATTGTTAATTATCACAGGGACACTGGACTAAATATGGGTTATTTTTAGTATGACCCTGACTTTAATTGGCATCTGTTTTGAAAATTGAATAATTGTTCTAGTAATTTAGAAAATAGAAACATTTGTTGGTATCATGCTTCCTAAATGTGAGAATTTATGCTTTTCTTTGTCATACATGACAATGAACTTTGAAAATTTGTGGACTGTTGGTTTTTAGAAACCAACAGTCCACAAATTTTAGCAATTTGAATTAATCCCCATGGGCTTCGGGGAATTCCACACTGCATGTTTCACCAGTTTTTGACATTTTATTGACAAAATGATAAATTGAGAGAGTAATGGGGGGTTTATTGACAGTGAAAATAATCGTTAGTTCCAACCCAGTTTACAAAAAAATGATGAAGGGATGGAACAGGTTCTTCCACAGCAGAGCGAAATGTTCAGATGTTATTTCTCATCAGCATTCATGTGAATTTTCTGTACCAGGCTGCAGTCAGGCTGTCACCAGTGTGTGTGTGTGTGTGTGTGTGTGTGTGTGTGTGTGTGCGCGCGTGCGTGCGTGCGTGCGTGCGTGCGTGCGTGTGTGCATGTGCGTGTATACACATGCTGGGGGAGGGACCTGAGGCAGAGAATAATAATGATAGATGGGGACTGGAAACGGTAAACTAACATGCTAATTTTTATTTTTATCATAAATTAATGTCTGCCTATTGTTTTGGGTATGTGCCTAGAGGTGCTAGAGGTGTTTTGTGTGTGTGTGTGTGTGTGTGTGTGTGTGTGTGTGTGAGAGAGTGTTAGAATTATGTTGGCTTCTAGAATACATCTCCAACTTTCTCTCCCTCTTTTTCCTTGTTTTCCCTCCAGTTGTCATAGCAACCTCTTGGCCTTTTTAGCATAAGTTACACCGGGGGTCGCCAATGATGCTCATTGCCATAGTTACCGAGGCTTTGTTAATGAGATTTGGTGCTTCCGGCATTATGTAAGATGTGTGACATTTACCTGCATTCACCAACACTCTGCTGGAGTGTGTATTCACTGAGAATTCGACGGGTAATTGATGCACGCACAGGAGAGCTGAGGGGGGAGGGGGTTGGATGCCGGCACTACAGCTGCTGTCAGTAAATGCTTCAGGGACTCCAGGTGAATTTCCTCCCTCTCTCTGTAGAAGCCTCTGGCGTAGGAATTGATTTTACAGCTCAGGGTGGGATATAACATGTTGCAATTTTATTTCGACTACTGTTAGTCATGATTTTTATGCATTAGTGTAATTATTTTCTCTTGCATCAGGGGAAATATATCAGATTACTCTTAAGCCTGCTCCATAGGATTAGGAAAAATGGCATTGTATTCTGTGACAATATAAATTTGTCAGCCAATCAGAGATGTTTCCATATTTCCATATTTCTTTGTTTTTTACCAAAAACAATCATTCCTAGCTGTTATTTCATCCATGAAAAGTCCCTCATTTAATTTTCTAGATGATTTACCACACCACTATACTTATTGCAATATGAAGTCTAATATACCAGGGCTTTACCTTAACTTTAATGGCACATATTATTAATGCTTCAAAAGTTGAAAGTTTTGTAGTACAGGACAAAATTATAGCTTGAGTGTTAAAGTATTTGTGCGTATTTTTAGGTTTATTTCTTGTAACGTTTCACTATTTTCTCAATAATTTTTGTGCCATTTTGTGATAAATTGCACATTGCTGCCTTCCCATATTTTTGAAAGAATTCAGGCAAATTTACTCAGTATGTCCAAGGGTTAAACAAACAAGCAGATCTGTCTCACACGCACAGGTGCTCTTTTATGGCATGAGTACTTTCTGTGTACCATGTGGGACATATGTTACACTGTACAGCCCTGTGTACTATGATTTGATACAGTATCTATATTGTCCTCTCCTATTGCTCCATGTTGTCTTCATTATTAACCGTCTTTACTGGCATCAAAAACTTTTTGAAACAGCAACGGAAAAAACACACTGATCAATCACAGCGCTTGTTGTCTCTACGTGGTGTCTCTGTGTTACCACCAGATTGTGACTACAATTTGTTGAAGTGAACATGAGCTCCTGTACAAACCCTGAAAAAAAAAGCCTGAAATTTCTTCTGCATCATACAGAGGCTCCATGTGTAGACAAGGTATTATGCTATTGAAATGTCTGTATTGAGTTTTATTTTCTTGTTGTCAACTTATCAAACTACATGAGAGGGAGTATATTCATTTCAGCACTTAGAGAAGATGGTATTTTTCTCTATATTTCACACATATCTGTTGATCTCTACAGTAATTAGAAAGCTCACTGAGAAAATGTAGATATTTTTGTTGTGTTGTTTTTCCAGTTTTCTTGCAACTCTTCTTGGTTGCCGATAAAGGCCATTTAGGTCACTGAATATTTCTTGAAATTGGTGCAGACTTCTTTTTATTTTTTTTTTCTTGTGTGAAAAATATGCAAAATTGAGTTGTTTTTTTTCAAAATTATTTTCTGATCTCTTTGTATTAAGACTACTGTACCTTGCTCTTTTTTATTCTGGCATTGATCAAAAGTCTCTCATCTGAAACTTCAAAAACTTCCAACAGCAAGAATTTAAAAGAAGCTGTTTGGGACATTCAGAGCAAAATATACCAGCAAACAACTATTTGTTATGTAAAGATAGTTAGGAGTTATAGCATCCTGAGCAGAGAATGAAGTCACAGTACGTCCGTGTGCTTTAATCTGAGCTTCTCTGTGCTTTGTTGTGGTACCTGGTCTGGCTGTGTGTGCGCGTGTGAGTTTCTGTGTGTGTATCCCACTGGAAAGCTAAATACTTAAGTTATTAATATTACCGTAAAGCAATAATAGAGAGACAAATCTCATCACAAACTGGCAATTCTAAGGAACGAAGCATGTCCACCGACCAGCGATCAATCATGTAACTTAAGTTTGACCTGCTAGTTTTAATAGAGTGTGCAGTGTTCAGTGATATTAAAAATGATATACTGATGTTGTTTTACATGTTTAATTTTGCACTGTTACTTAATGTTTACTTTTACCATAATGCCTTCCTAAACCCACACTGGCATCATTGCAGAAGCGTAATGCTGGAGAATGACATCACACCCAAGTTGACCACGTTCCAGTAAAACAAGTAGTAAGGCCGATCTTGTGACCAACATCAGCTACATCCATGTTAGCCATAGTTGATAACAATGCATTATGTTACATTATGAACATACAAACAACGTAGCAAGATCTCCATAGAGGTTGGACAGTGCTGTATTTATGTCTGTTTTGATGAGACAAAAATGAGACAGAAGTGCCAGTAAATAGTATATTACTACAGCTTTTACTCATCTTGATGCGCAGAGCAGCCATCTAGGAGATTTTGAAATTCCTTCAACTTTCCGAGTCAGAAATCGGACTTTAGGGGGGCTATCCAGTTTAAATTTCCCAGTAGAAACTTGAAACTTTCAACTTCCCAGTACAAAGTAAACACAGCATCAGTACCGTTAGCTGTTAGCTGTTTACTGTTTGTTTAGCCACCACTCCAAACTTCTAAGCACCTTTTCACCTGTTTACATGTTGTGCTTTGGTGGCTATTCTACCTGTTGCACTCAAGGTCATAGCATTCAATATACACTGGCTCTCCTTTTTGAAATGTCACTTTTCGCACTATACTGTGAACACAATATGCTCCTCTGTTTCTGACCATCTTCTGTGGAGCATAAATGAGGAAAGTGCAGAGGCGAGAGGAGCAAATTTCGGCATTGAAAAGAGCAAAATTGAAAAGAACATTGAGGCGAGTGAGCGGTCAGACAAAGACGAGCAGTTAGAGTGACAGAGAGCAGAAAATCAGTCAGTCCTTCTCAGATGTTCTTTGAGTTTTTCCTACAATCACACATGCTGTACATCACAGTACGTACTGTTCATTAGTGCCCTGCTGCTCCTTCTCTCTTTGACAGACATCCTGATGCCTGAACGCGAAGCTGGCATGAAGGACAAGAGATAACAACAAATTAAATGAAGAAATGGTAATTAGGTTGCAGTCAGTGTGATACAAGATTGACGGGTGTGAGGGTGCCGGAAAGCATATTAGGAGCTGAAAGTAAATTAGGAAATCTCGCATAGAATAATCTGCCAGTGCTTGGTAAAGAAATGAAGAATGAGAAAGTGTGTTCAGAGAGATTAAAGCTGCTGAGAGACTTATAGCGAGACAAACAAAGAGAAAGGATGGTGGGTGGAAAGTGTGAGACAGAGGGAGAGGGAAAAAGTGATGGAGGTGAAAAAAGAGAGAACGGAAAACAGGCCGAGAAATATTTGGCATTTTATCTCCCTGTTAATTAAATGTATCACATTGTCAGTCAGGGAGATCGAGAGAGGGATTGACAGGGACAGGGGAGGGAAGAGAGGAGGCAGAAAGTGTTAAAATCATAATTAATCCATTAATTAAGCTGTTTTTCAAATAGAGATGGATTGACAGGGAAGAACTGGAAGAGGAATGTAGGGAAAGAGAGGAAGCGAGGACCAGACAGCGAGAGAGGACAGGGAACATGAGCAGTATAGAGACCCTGTGGGCGGATGTGAGATAGAGAGAGAAAGAGAGATGTGATGAAAGAGACCCGAGGGAATGGGGGAGGATGGGTGAGGAGAGAGTTGGAAGTCAAAAAAGTAGACTGGTGGGGGAGAAAAGACAGAGAAAGAGTGCACTTGCATATTTCATTTCACCGAAACCCATTTATATTGAATTAAAACAAAGACAGACGGACAACCAGGAGAGGAACAAAGGTGAGGACAGAGAATAACAAAGCAGATGACGAGAGAGGCCAACACTGAGGGGGGGCTTTACAGCAGCTAATTTTGTTGCCATGGCGATGATTTAGCATCAGGGCCGACAGGGTTGTTACATAACAGTGGCCGGTAGCGTCCTTTATTACGTTTACACACAGAAAAACATGCACACAATGAGGGTCCTCATCAGCCAGGCACTGCTGTGTGTGTGTGTTTGTGTGTGTGTGTGTGTGTGTGTGTGTGTGTGTGTAAGACATTGTATGCACACACACACACACAGTTGCTCACAGCAAGTTAAAATTTCATAACGCAGGTTTCATCCTCTAATCTCCAGTTCCTCACACAGATCTGCCGCTGTAATCCCTGTGATTAATTACAGTCATGGTTGAGATAAACAGTGATATTATTCCAGCTGGAAATGTGCAACATTTCAAGTACACAATATTGCCCTCAGCATAGATACGGATGAGCTGCTGTCTTAAATGGATCAATCAATAGGCTGATATGAGAAACCAAAATTTGATTAAAAATGACTGTTTGTCTTAAAGCCTGTTGATGACATGATGCAGGACAGAAGGCATTCATCACATAAATATCTGTAGCGTAAATACCCGCCGTCTGATGTTTCTTTACTGTTAGCAGGTGCATGTTGTTCTAGGAAAGTCTCTCTGTCAACACAGTATAAATATTGTTGGCTAAATTTCCCATTTTCAGGGGGGGTTAATATGTAGTAGTACAAATAATAGAAAGCACAACACTAGAAGATGAGAAGTGAATGATGTAGATAAAATTTGCTATCATGCTGTGAGTAATTTAATGAAGTGCATGTGATAGCAGAGGCCTGAGGCATCATGTTTTCAGGTTGTTCGTCCATCTGGCTCATTCATTTAAATGCGATATTTCAAGAACGCCTTGAGGAAATTTCTTCAAACTTGACAAAAGCATTCACTTGAAGTCAAGGATGAGCTGATTAGATTGTGACAAAGGTCACAGTGACCTTGTATCCGTCTCATTCTTGTGAACACAATATCTGAAGATGCCCTTGAGGTAGTTTTCTCAAATTTGGCACAAACGTCCACTTGCACTCAAGAAAGCACTGATTTGAAACTGGTGGTTGAACGTCAAAAGTTAATGTCGCAGTGAACATGTTTTTGGCCATAACTCAAGAATACATACGCTCCAAATTTCACACAAATATCTTAAAGGGTATCCAAGAGGTCAAAGGTCAACTGTGACACCATAATGTTCTGCACATCTCGTTTCTGTCCATCACTCAACGTCATAATTCAGGAACAGAAGCAGTTAGATATTGAATTGGTGACTCTAATCTTGGGTGTGCACCTTGAAACTGTGCTGATTGTATAGTACATATATTGTGTATATTCTGTTTTGCGGAAACCATTTACAAATAAAATAACCAGATGACACTGTGTTTCCTGGCTTATCCAGTGGATTTAATACCTGACCTTTGACTTGACTCATTACATTGATGAAAAAAATCGAGTAAGTCAATATTGCCAAAGTGATATTAAAAAAAAAAAGAGAGCGATCTTGCTAGAAACAATACAGAAAAATCGCTGAAAGTTGACAAGTTTCTACTGTCTCATGATAAATATTATGGTTTTGCCCAATTCTGCACTTGTATTGACAACAGGGTTATACGGGGCTATAAACAGGAGTATAGATTTACACCCATCCCCTTTATCTTTTGCTCATTTGATAAATGAGGCACTTGTTTGTTGTACTTTCAGTGTTTCCTCTACGATTCTGTGGAAATGGATATTTCATTTTACACAATAAAAAGTGAGTCAAGTCTAACAATGTACAGCTGAACCTGACAAACTGACAAGATGCCTACTGAACAGAGAAAAAAAATTGCCTTCTCAATCACAAAACCTTTAAGCCAGACTTTGACAATCTAACCCCACACCTGATAGGGACCAGAAATATAGTAGGTTTATTTTTCATCCATCTGTCAATTTTTTTTATTATATTTTTAGTCTTGTAGGTCGGAGTTGTATTGCACTATTTTCTTTTTTTCCTTCAGTTTTGCTTTAAGTGTCTCCACAAGTGGAGTAGCTGCAGCAGTACAGAGTGATGCATGAATGAGCGAGTATGTCCGTTGGGGAGAGGGGGCGATGAACTATAAACACGACACTTACTCACACCAGGGAGCTGAACCAACAGTCCGGCAGTACGACCGCAGTCTTGTACTGCTGCCCAGAGACAAGCAGCAGATAATGAGCTCCAACCAGAATCGCAATAACTCAAATATTTTTCTGACACAAGCACTTTGCAGAGGCACCCTGTACCTGCATAACCAGAAGCTACAATCTATTACAGGAGGAAGACACAGGGAGAAGAGGTGAAGGAAAAAAGCTTTTAGTTACAAGTTTAATGTAATATTCACGAACATTAATTTGTCTCGGAGAGGGAGAGAGCAGCGGTGTGAAAGGGTGGCTCATAATTGAAGTCTAATCTATTAGTTAGTTTGAAATTTGAGTCTACTGCATGTGTACACACATTCACACAAGAGACTGGGATGGTGGGAGGCAGAAATACACAGACAAAAAGAGGGTATGTGTGTGTGAGTAAGAGAGAGAGATTAAAAGGATGGACTAAAAGGTTATCTCATCCCCTGATGATGCTCTTGTACTGAGAGGGGTCATTTAACCTCAGACAAAAGCGAGGAGCGGGGGCCGTTAAGAGAGAGGGAGCGACATGGGAGAGGCAGGGAGGCGAGGCTTAGGAGGTTACAATGAAAGGGAGTCGAGATAAAGGGGATGAGGAAGAGGAAGATGGAAAATGGGATTAGTTCTCGCCTGTCTCAGTTTCACTCTTTCATTTATTTCTTCCTCGTTCCTCTCGTTATCCACTCCTCTTCGTTTTTGTCCTTTCATCTCCAGAGTCGGCATGACTCTTTGCTTAATTTTGAAGTTCAGAGACAAGCGCTACGCCTGCTGCTTGAGTGGCTACGGAAGCTGTGATGTGAAGTTACAGCTACAAAAAGACTATACAGTATACAGCCACAAGCAGCTCTTCGAGGTCCTATTCATGCATAGAATTACTTTAAGCTAAATGTTAGGATCAGCATGCTAACTAGGGATGGGCATACTTTGTTACACACACACACACACACACACACTTTCAAATAAAATGTCAGCCAAATTCGCACACTTAGTAATGCGTTCTAATAAATAAAAGTGTCTGTGTGGAAAGTGCACACTCACTATTTTTGTGTCTGTACGTCATTTCGCCTCGAGACTGCTCCAGTACATCTTTTGCCTTTCTCATCCCTTTGGTATCTTTAAATCATCAAAGACCAGGCAGTTTTCCAAGCAGTCATACGATTTGGAGCAGTGTGTATAAAAAGTAGCTTTGTCTAGTTTTACAGCAAACTGTTACTTTAGTGTGGCCAGTGATGAGGGGATCCAGCAACAGAATTACTTTGACTTTAAGCCATCACTGTCAGGCTTCACTGTCCAAATGTGGCCTTCTATTTGTGATCCTTTTGAAAAAACAAAAATAGACTTGAAAATTTACTTTTGAAGCCTTCTTTTACGATATTAACCTCCTTTTTATCATCGTCAGTCATAGTTCCTCGCTGTTCTGTCTTTGCTTAGTAGGATGGCGTATTTGGAAACAGGAGGTTCTGTTGGAGGGCCTGTTGACCCCATGACCCGGCCTTGAATAAAAGGCAGTAAATGGCACAGGTTGCCCTTGAGGTTAGAATCTGTAGACTTTTACTAGCTTTTGTTTTATTTGATCTGCATTAAAATGCAGATATCTTTAGAGATTAGCTGTCTTAGTGTGTCGTGGGACACAGGAGGTTCTCCTGAGCAGAGACAGAACACTGAGGAACCAGGGCGGCATATTGGGAAGCAGGAAGTTCTCCTGAGCGGAGAAGGGACCAATGAGGAACGAGGACATTGTTTTGGGAAACAGGAGGTTGTCCTGAGCGGAGACGGAACAGTGAGGAACTAGGACGCTGTGTTGGCACATTTAGTTCCTCAGTGTCTCCAGAGAACCTCCTGTTTACCAGCATGCTGTCCTAGTTCGTCAATGTTCTGTCTCCACTCAGGAGAACCTCCTGTTTTCTACCACGCTGCACTAATTACTCAGTGGTCCGTCTCCATTGAGGAGGACATCTTGTTTCTCAACACGCAATCCTAGTTCTTCACTGTTCCACCGCCGCTCAGGAGGACGTCCTATCTCCCAAAACGACCTCATAGTTCCTCATTGTTCCCTCCTAACTCAAGAGAACATCCTGTTTCCCAACACGCCGTCATAGTTTCTTAGGGTTCTGTCTCCGCTCAGTAGGACAGCGTGTTGGGAAACAGGAGGTTCTCCTGAGCGGAGAGGGTACATTGAGGAACTAGGATGGCATTATGGGAAACTGGTTTAAAGATGTAGTTCCATTGTTCCCAATAGGGAGGGAAAGCGCTGTGTATCTAGAATGTTAAAGAGCTTTAGGCTGCGGTGCAAAAGTCCAAATAATCTTCTCTCCTAAACACTTTTCCTTTACCTGTACAGAAAACATCACGAGGTCAAGGAAAGACGTGAGAGAGACTTCATGAGGACTTAGGAGGAGACGACTGCACCTCTCCTCGTCGCCGTGATGATGTGACGGCTGCTGTTATTGACGAGGGTCTGCTTTGATGAAACTACAATGTTCAGGTGATGGATGACTAATTTTTTATTTATATTTTCTTTTACAAGCTTAATTTGCTGCCTTCTTAAAGCCCTTTGTAATGTGCTTCTTAAAAAGTATGCCGTAAATTCTGAATATTAATATTACGATCATGACTATGATTATTATTAGGGCCTGAGCACCTAGCGATGCGAGGACCCTCTTAGAATGCAAGGAATTATTAGTTATTATTAGTTTCAGCAAACAACCGAATAAAAAAGATGCATGTGTTTGTTAGAAGCATCAAATGGCTAGGACGCAGCGTGATAAAGAGCGGCTGAGCAGAGCAGTCGAGGTTTAGTGGAAATTAGGTGCATTTATTGCATCTGGAACAAACTATTGCTTTTTAGGTTTGTGACAGAATGGGCGGTCTGAGCTGGACAACAGCGGGCGGTCCTAGCTGGAAGTCAAGGAGTGTCTCTGCAGCCTCTGCAGGTGGCAGACATGCGGAAGTCCTAGTTCAGGGTGTCAGTCGCTGTTCTCGGGTCGTTGTAGCACCAAACGGTCTCAACAAGTGAGCCCTCAGAGCCCGGCGGGCTGAGTGGGAGGTTTTCCAGAATTCGATGAGAATCTTCATGTCACCCTAATTCAGTTTTTTTTTTTTTTTCTAATTTTTATGGCAGTTTATTTCCAGTCTTTTTTCAGTTTCAGCTTTTTCTCACCGTTTTGTCATGGGCGTGACTGTAGTGTGAATTTTCCCTGTACATAATACCTCTGGCTGTCCTCTGTGTGTGTCTCTCAGGTCAGGAGCGTATCGGCATCGATTCCAAGTACGAAGCAGGGAAGGTCTAGTTTGTGATCAACGCGGTGTATGCCATGGCCCATGCCCCCCACAACATGCAGAGGGACCTGTGTCCCGAAAACTCCGGCATCAGCCCCGAGATGGACCTGGCAGGATGGAAGAAAGTGCTCAAGTACATCCTCATCGTCAGCTTCAACGGTAAGTGGACGGACACCTCTCTACGCCCGCGGGACATAAAGTCCTCCTTTAATGCTTGTGCTGTGCGCTTCCAGGAACGACTTTTGCAGCTGGCTCATTGAGACGAGAGCAGCTTCAACAGAAAATGAAGTCAATGGGACAACATTTTGGAATAAGAGGCGTTCTAGTTTCAGTTTGTAGTTGGAGCTGTATCGACCCAACACGTTTAAGTCACAAAGACGGCGATGACTCAGCCAGTTAGTCAGAGTCATGCCAGTAGCCCTGACGTGCATGAAGGTGCGAGGACCCGTCTGTCGCTGCTTGCAGCTTTAATTTGCCCTTGTGTTTGTAAGACTTGATCATCGTAACGGTGTCAAAACAGGCCTCTGTGCAAAATCAATCAGGCAATTGCAGTTTATCAGAACGCTGCTGTTCGAGTCCTCGCTACAACCAGGAAAGTGGAACACATCACCCCAGTTCTCTGATCTTTGCACTGGCTTCCTATGAACCATATAATTGTTTTCAAAATATTATTAACCTACTAAGCAATGAATGGCTAAAGACCAAAACCAGGATCAGAACCAGACACGCAGAAGCAGCTTTCAGTTATTTGACAAAAAACTCCTCTGCACTTGAGGTCTGCTCCAACTCTCTGTTCTTTCAAATGTTGGGAGAAACTTTTCTGTTTACCACTGCTTTTCGGAGGTCATTTAAAGATGTTGCATTGTTATACTTGTATACGCCTCTTAATTCCTTTTTTGTTTTTGTTTTGTGAATGGTTTTATTATCTGCTTTATTTGTTTTCTGTTTATGCTTATGTAAAGCACTTTGAATTGCCTTTGTGCCTGACATGCTCTGCATAAATGAACTTGCCTTGCTTTGTTTTTGCTTTATTTTCTTGGTTATTGGTTTTTGATGCGTTTCACTCACTCTGTTTCAAATGTATTCTGTTGTAATTACAATGCGCATTGTAAGTATATTTTAAAAGGTGCTATATAATTTAATATTTATAATAATAATAATAATAAAAATAATAATACTGAGCTACTATTCTTATTTTTTAATTATTATAAGTATTATTACAAATGAGAGTTTTACAATTATGTATTCAGATAGATCATCTTTTAAACTAGTCTCGAGGATTTACATCTTTGTTAGTTACACCTGTAGTCATATTGACCATCTGTTGTGTTTTGAAGGACATACCCCAGATGATAATAACTGACAAATGAAGACCACTACAGGTGTCTTTCATCCTCAGAATCCCGAGAGAGAAGGTAAGTCTCAAAGTAATTATTATTATTATTATTAGTCACTGATTAATAGCTCTCACTGTGATATCTTCGTAATTAGAAAAATGACAAAAATAATCCCAATAAAAATGTGGATTGCACACTGAACATTTTCTTAGCAGCACAATGAGGTCTAATTAACACTTTTAATAATGGGTTGTCTGTCTGTCTGCCCCATTCCTGTGAACATGATATTTCAAGAACGCCTTGAGGGAATATCTTCAGATTTGGCATAAATGTCGACTTGGACTCAAGGATGAACTAATTAGTATGGTGGCCAAAGGTCAAGGTCACTGTGACCTCACAAAACATGTATTGGGCCATAATTCAAGAATCCATACACTAACATTTCATACAAATAGGATAAAATGCTGATGATGGATGAAAGTGATGACATTTTATATCCAAAAGGTCAAAGATCTTTGACATCAAAACTTTTTCTGGTCATTACTCAACATCATATCTCTGAAACCGGAGGGAAGACATTTGGTCAGATACTGAATTAGTGATGCAAATCTTTGTCGTCCACTTTGAAACTGTGCTGATTTTTTCTTCTGTGCTGCTGGGGGGAGAAATGTGTGGGACGCGTCCGTGTTTCATAATTTGTAGCTTCTTTGCAGCAACATCGTAATTTAAAGCATTTTCTAGTGTCATGGCTACATATGAGTCTGAAACGACATGAATGTAAACTGCAAACGTGGTTTGCAGCGGAATACAACCTCGAGGCGGCAGCTCTAGTTAGCCATGCATTTTGAGGATTCATCAGCCGGTGGAGGGAGGGAGCGAGAGAGGGGAGATATGATTTCCTTAATTTGATCCAACAAATGTAAACACAACGGGATACAGCTACTATATTACTGTTACAGATAGTAAATTACTACCGCTGTGTTATTTGTCTCTCGTTGTCTTCATCATTGCTTTTGCTTCAACACTACCATCCAGAATGACATATTACCATCTTTTTATTGCCTTCAGCCTTTATTGCCCAAACATGCTCCCGAAACCCTGTTTCATCATCATGCTGGTTAATGATATCAGAGCCCCGAAGAAACCTTATTCTGTATGTACAAAGAGCTTTCACTGGTTTCACATTAGATTTTATTGAAAAACATTTTGCCCATGACTGCCTCATGCACAATTCAAGTTCAGTCTGAGTTGTCCATCACGATCATGTTTCTCGTTATTGCTTTGCACGGAGGAGGCCAGCAGAGGCAGGAAGGGAAGCAGAGTGCAGCTGTGAGCTAATGGGAGGATTAACAGTCTGCCTTTTCTTAAATGGGGAATATTTGCAACAAAACTCTTTTAATGCCTTGGATAGTTTTGTAATTGGCAAATAAATAACTGCTCTATTTCTGCATTTTTAGATCGTTTTAAGCTTTTCATTCATTAGATTTAACGATTTACAAAATTTCAGCATCACAGGTTATTGTGTTTTAACTCCATGTGAGTGGACCAATCATCCTAATATTTTGTGTGCATCTTTATGACTGTATGCCCAAGGATCTCTTGTGGTTGCAGTGATTTACAATCACTGAAAAACCCGTTTTATTGACTGTTTTATTATGTCATTGACTGCTGACTCCTCCCTCATCTTAACCAGTCAGTAGGAGCTGCAAGTTTTCCAGAATTCGGCCCCGCTGAAAACAACAAGCCTTACTGTCTGTTACAGGCCTTTGTTGTAACTAAAAACTGATTTTCATTTAAAAAAAAAAGGGTCTTTCATAGAACTGGAGCATCTGCAGATTAAAACCATACTCGGTATGTTGTTATATCATTAAAGTTAGGCAAGATATGAGATGAATAGTACCCAATTTTTTTTTCTTTTAATCTTTGCTGCCAACTGTAAGGGTGGCAAGAGAGACAATTCCACTGTGCCTGCGGGACGTTTTCCCCGCTCAGTTTCTAGAATCGCAGATTTTATTGATTTGGTCATTTTTCTTGATATTTCTGCTTCCATCGTACTTAAGTAAGTAGGCTACATAGTTAAATGGTTTCTTTCTTTTTCTGTTTTAGCTGTTTTTATGTGATGCAGCGTACAAAGTTACTACCACTGAAAGTCCAGTTATGAACGACATGGATCAAAGATTTCTTGCTGTGTTTTAGTTTTCAAAAATACATTCATCCTCGTAAATATTGCGTCCATATTTCACACACAGTTCATGTTAGCAGGAAAACTCTATCAGCTCCGTGCAACATGCTGTGGCAACGTCAGAAATAGACGTGGTGTGTATATATGGGGCGCCTCTAAAATGCACTGCGTGGTGTCTGCTGGAGTTACATGAATCGTCTAGAGTTGAGAGAGCAGCGCAGGCGGATGCTTGGTTGCCTGGCTTTTTTTTTTTTTTTTCTACTTTACAGGAGATTTTGTTCTGATTATCATGTAAAGGTAATTTATTTGTGCATCATTTCCATCTTTTTTTGAGAACTCATAGTGAAGCTAGAATAAAAAATTTGGTGTCAGCAGGGTGGACGGCATGCTGGGATTTAAACCTGGTCATTATGCTTAAACAGTGTGACACTCACCTGAACCAGCGGTGCCGGCAGGACACAAAGTCTGTCCTTCAGTTGTCAGAATCAAAGACTTCAGTCTGCTCTGTGTGTATGACAGTACCTCTGTCTCTCTCTCACACACACACACACACACACACACACACACACACAAACCCAGAGGCTTTTATGTCTTGTGTAGGCTGTGTTTTTGTGTATTATTTATAACTCTGTGACTTCAGATCAAATATGCATATTTTACCAGTGGAAATGAAATTGTGTGTGTGTGTGTGTGTGTGTGTGTGTGTGTGTGTGTGTGTGTGTGTGTGTGTAAGCGTGTGCATTCGTGTCTGTGTGTGTATATCAGAGAAAGGGATGCAGGCAGAGAGTAAACACTGGAGAAAGGGAAGAAGGACAGGGCTTGAGTTAGTGCGTTTGCGTGCATAAATATTAACGTGTGATAAAATTGCTAGTTCACAATACCACAAACTGGAAAGCTAAGCTCACTGTGCTTTTTTTGAGTTTGATCCATGAAAATATAATTAAAGTAATGTAAGAGGCACTGTTTCTAGTACAGTAGTTTTGTTTTTAGCCGATCTCATTATTCATTCACTCAAGCCAGATGAACCCCAACAAGCTCTGACACACTGATCCACACTCCTTTGGAGCTGAGTTTGTGGTAAATGTACTCCCCACATGGAAGTGTTAATTATTCATTAACTGAAAAAACCTGGCAGATACCAGCTTTAAGCAAAACCTAGTAAGATTTAGGTTAACATTGGTGTTAGAAAACTAAAGGCCGGGGTGTGTTTGAGAGGAATGAGTTTTGGACAAAGGTTGTCCGACTGTATGAAAAGGCAAATGTGTTAATAGCTATTCTGAATGGCTTCTCTCCAAAGTGGGGTGAAGAGCGCGCTGTCTGAGATAGTGGCAGCAGTAATCACTCATTCATGATGCTGCAGTTGTTTGTGCATATCAAATGTTAGGGAAGTAGATGTTTGACAAGAGAGCCTGAGAGAAAAGTTCAAACCCTGCCTTCTGTCTCAGTTAAGCAAACCTAAATCAATCCTTGCCTAAGGTATGTGTGCTTGTCAGATATTCAGTTTCATATAGATACAAAAAAAACAAACAAACTAGAGCCCATCTTGGGGAGTGAAGTAGCTCACCTGGTAGAGCGGGCACCCCATGTACAAAGGCTATGTTCTTGTTACAGCAGCAGTGGTTTCGATTCAGCCATCATGCTTAAGTGTACGCAAAGTGAACAGCAAGTATGTCTCTGGCCATCGAGTGATCTGTGATCTAAAATGAATGTCAGCCAGGGGCGTAAAATTGGGGTTGATGGCTCCTTCCCTAACAACCGCTTCCTTGCTTGAACCACACCCATCTTCAAGCCCCGCCTTCATTGTGATAGCAACTACACACCTGTAACAATTTGGGACTCTATCTTGCATTCTTGCAACATTATCCAAAGACAGGCATAAAAACACCTGGGAAAATATCCAGAGCCACAGCTGTGGTAGTTCATGCTCTGATTAAAACTGTGCAGTGTTGGGCAGGTAGTGTAGTGTGGGTTTTTAGAGCTTATTCTGCCAAAGACAGCTTCAGACTATTTGGTTTAGCCCTAGTTCATATAGAAATATTGATTATAGCTGCTTCAAATATATGGTTTTAGTAGTGGAAATCTCCATTAGATTATTTTTGTGAAAGAATTACAACTGCTGGAACCAAAAAGGAAAGCAAACTTAATTTCAAATTGGGTTGGGTCATCTTTTATGTGTACATTTGTTGCATTTACCAGAAATTCATGGATCTAAATTCTAATTTTATATATGGAGGAAATGTAGTCTGTTAAAAGGCCAACTGTACGCACTGTATGTTTGCGTGTATATGTAGCTCAACGTTCCCCATATGTTTTGTGTTTAGTTTTTGTTCCACATCTGTTCCTGCTTTGTTTCTCCTCTGATGTAGATTAACGTGCAAAACCAGTTGTTTTTTGTTTACTTGTCATGATTACATCTCATTGTAAACACTTGAGATAGATGCTGGTTATTTTCTCCGGTAGATGATGTTGTAACTGTGGTAACTAATGCTGCTGATTGACTATTGAGCAAACACAGGCATAAATGTACTCTGTGTCAGAGGGAGAGAGGAATGTCTCAGAAAGAGAAAGTAATTGCCGCCTCCAACCACAGGACATCTACGTGAACATTTAGAGGCACTCATGGTTATTGTAATGTGTGTGTGTGTGTGTGTGTGTGTGTGGCAGTAGGTGAACAGTCATTGCCCCAAATGAACCAATTATGGCGGACAGCTGGAGACATTACTGATGTCTCTCTCTCTCTGTCTCTCGGACTGTTAATTCTAATTGGGACAAAGTCAGTCCAGTCTCGTCTTCTGACTCCCCCTGTCCTTTTTCTGTCCACACAGACAAACTCCACATGCATGCTAAATCAAATCACACATTCATTATTTATATGTCCACGCAGAACAGAGTCATTATCGTCACACTCTGATCAAGTTATATTGAACTTCCCTCTGATCTTTGTAAGGAAAGAGCCGCTCCATATATTTGGGACAAAGCTCGCGTGCCTCTCAAACTTCATTCTGCTGAAGAAGACTGTGACAGATCCTAAAATATTGATAATCTCTTAATTTTTTTTCTTTTTACTTTTAATAAAAGCATAGCAACAGATCCCTTGGTAACCAAAGAAGGTTGATTGGGGAAAAAAGACGTTTTCTCTCTGAACTTAATCAGCAACAGTGCACTGTGCACAATTTACACGGTTGCATTGTGGGTCTACAAAAGTGTTTTTTCTATCTCATTTATTGCATTCTTTGCAATGGGAGTGTCTCGCATTTACATTATGTTAAAAATGCCTGTAATGTGATGAAGCACCAAGTGTTTATTCTGTACTGAGCGCTGCACATTTTGTGGGTTTTTTCGTGGTCGCTGAGAGTTGAAAAATGCTCTTCGTCCATCCATTATTGTCCCCTTATCTGAGGCTGGGCCGCTGGGACAGTAGAGAAAAGCACTCGAGACATCCCTCTCTCCAGCACCGCTTTCCAGCTCCTCCTGGTGAACCCCAAGGTGTTCCTAGGCCAGATGAGATATGCTATTCCTCCAGCGTATGTGTGAAAGATGGCGCCAGTGTGTACAGCTAGTTGTCTGTCTCATCTCCTCGGCTTAGTGTTTACTGTTGCTTCGTGTCTCTATTTATGTTTTCGAGATGCCTCTGTTTTAATTGTTTATGATCGCCAAACACTTCTTAATATCCGATCTTCTCAGGAGTTGCTATCGAAACATGACTTGGGAGATCAGCCTACATGCCTTCCTCTCTTACCAAATTATAAATATGTATCACGGCCCTTCTCAGATCTGGAGCACAAAATTTGATCTGGATACCAAGTGACAAAATCAGATGTTATGCGGTTTCCTCCCACTGAAATCCAGGCCACGAGAAACACTACAGATGTTTTCTTTCATGTAGAATGGAAACTAATTTACTGGCGATTTGTTTCTCATCATGATCTAAAATACTTTACAAAAGCTTTCAAAAATACATAAAGCCAAGCAGTATCGCATCCGTGTTCCAAAAGTGCTCAATCCTGTTGATATCTTTGGCCACACTGTGGTGTTCAAACACGCTTAGTATGTGTCAGTAAAATCTCATACCACTTCACCGTCCCTGCCAGCTTCTACTGTTCATGCAAGTCACGGTGGAGTCATGAATTCACGTTATTTATGCCAATTTTTCAACCCACTATCAGCATGTTAGAGCAGAAACCAGGATTGTGGTGCTCACGTCTTTGTTGTTGTCTCATTATCTTCTTCTGAGCTTATCTGGCTTCGTCATGTGCTGCTGTCCATCTGCTTCAACATGTGAGGATTTGTTTGTTCTGAGATGCTCTGCTTCACGTCACTGCTTCCACTGAGAGATTTTGTTTGCAGACTTTTTCTCCACCTGTTGGGTGGAATACATCTTGCTATTCTTCTCTGATCTCCCTCATTATGAAAGCATTTTGCCCTCATGCTGGCTGCTAACTGCATGTTTTCTGGCTCTTTGCATGGTTGTTGGTAACCACTAGTCAGTCAAATGTCTCTTAGTTGCTGGAACCAATTTTTCTGACACCAGCATAAGTCTGTAAACCATATTTAGTGTAACATATATTATTCAGACAGGTGACATATTAACAGTGAAACCAGAATGCAGATGCGTCTGTACAAAGCACAAGGTGTGACTAAATCATCTGATTAGAAAAAAGGTTATGAATCACCAGTTCTCAGCCTTATCGAATACCTATAGGATAGACATCTCTCTGCACGACCGTTATCAGAGAGTATCTGTTGACTTCAACCATCTGTGCCAGCTTGAAGCTGCTCTGGCAGCATGTTTGGTTTAATTTCTCTTCCATCTGTATATATATTATATAAAACCATATTCAAAGTTGATTATTTTATCTTTTGTCTTTAAAGGGACAGTTCTCCCCAAATTAAAAAAAAAAACGTTACCTGTAATATATTACCTCTTACCTGTAGTGGTGTTTTTCAATCTAGATTGTTTTGATGTGAGTTGCAGAGATTTGGAGATATCCGTCATAGACTTTTACACATTCATCTTATTATCTGAAACTTTGGCCATGTTTGATTAATTATGTGATTATGTGGGATGCCATTGTCAATATACTTTGGACTCTGGTCCTGGTTTGTTTGATTTTATGGTGTTTTGTAAACCAGTGTTGGCAAAGTGAATTTGTTTGCGTGACACAACATTAAAAAATGCATTAATTCATTATTTATATATATATATATATATATATATATATATATCAGAGAAAGTAAGGAATAGCCTAAGTGGTCCCCTTAAGTAGAGCACAATATACCACGTTGTAAAAATATAATATATATATATAAGTAAAGGTCATGCATTCAAAATCTTGCATTGCATTACATCACTAATGTTAACACTGGTAAAGGTCATTCTTAATTCCAGGTATTGCCGGGTCACTTAATCCATAATAATACTACCTCATTTATTTTTTATTTGACTTTTGTTTTTTATTACTAATCTGAAGCTGATCTAAATTTGAGGAGGTTAAAATGACAGAATTGGCTTCCAAAATATAGTAGGGTTTTCCAGCACATTCATTTGTGCTGCCCGCCACAAATATATTTTTTGGTTTTTAGCTGCTCTGTTGGAAAACTGTTGGGTAATCTATAGCACACTTGGGACAGAACATGAGGTGGGTCTAAAAGTTTACTTTAACTTACAAACTACTCCTGCTGTCCATCCATCCATGCAATCCAATCAGCTGTGAACGAAACCACAGATCAATCATCCATCCTGTGAGTGACAAAATAAATAAATAAGAAAACACACTGACAGACACACACACTGTCATTCTGTGGAAATGCTGATTTTCATTTTGCATTAACAATCTGAAGGAAAATAACTCTGAAATAATGTTTCAAAAAATCTAATGGAGTAAAAAGTACAAAATTGGCTTCCAAAATGTAGTAAAGTAGAAGTATAAAGTATTATTTGGAGTTGAGTTCTGTGCTAAAAAGCTCTGTAGTGTTTGGAGATTATTCTCTGTGGGTTCATCAGAAAAAACAACTCATTCTACAGTCTATGATATATTTGATTTATCGTTAATTTAGAATATTGATTTGAGACAGCTTTAAACCCATAACTTCTAATTTGCAAGCAACTTTCCCTTTTACTTTAATCACATGAAAGAGCACTTTGAAATCTGTGTGTGTGTGTGTGTGTGTGTGTGTGTGTGTGTGTCCCCTATTGGCAATTCATAATACAGCTCTGTGACAATACAGAAGACCGAAGAGCCCAATTAAGCTGGTCAAAGCCAGAATGAATGGTACACGAGGGCAGAACAGCTAAATGAGAAAGGAGAGAAAACATCTGGAGAGACTGAGAGCGACAAGTGAACGAAGAAACATGGGGAGACGAAAGAATGAGCAAAAGGAAAGACAAACAGCTAGAAAGCCACAGATGGGAAGATGACAGAGAGAGGGGGGACAGCAATTAAAGAGAGAGAAGAAGAAAAAGCAGAAGGAGGAGGGGGGGGTAAGTGCCCCGAGGTCGCTCCTCTCAGCAGCACTAATTTAATTGGCTCATTTAGAGGGATGTGGGATGCTTCCTCTTGATTGGTTGAGTAGGCAGATGATGCCCACAGAGACAGGAAATACAGGAGGGGGCGTTTAAACTTTTAACACACACTCACACACACACACACACACACACACAAAACAGTCACACAAATGGACATGCACACACACAATTGTCCATAATAGATACAGTACATTTGCTCACAGTTGCACACAAACATGCAAATCAGTATCTGCATGTATGAGTGTGTGTGTGTACGTGTGTGTTTGATTGTGTGTGACAACATACAAATTATGCAGACGCTAAGTACACACATGAACATTTTATTTTTAACTCTCATTCACACACACACACACACACACACACACACACACACACACACATCGATTAGCTCATTCATGCATGCACTGTAGTTTATTAATGAGGACAGAGACCAAACATCTTCCTGCAGCGACTACAACATCAGCTGGGAGTGTATGTTTGTGTGTTTGCTGCACGCCACGATGTACGGTACTTGTTCGGTTAAGAAATGCAGATATAAAGGTGTGTGTGTGAGTGTGTGAGTGTGTGTGTGTGTGTGTGTGTGAATGAGAGTTAAAAATAAAATGTTCATGTGTGTACTTAGCGTCTGCATAATTTGTATGTTGTCACACACAATCAAACACACACGTACACACACACACACATACATGCAGATACTGATTTGCATGTTTGTGTGCAACTGTGAGCAAATGTACTGTATCTATTATGGACAATTGTGTGTGTGCATGTCCATTTGTGTGACTGTTTGTGTGTGTGTGTGTGTGTGTGTGTGTGTGTGAGTGTGTGTGTGTGTGTGTGTGTGTGTGTGTGTGTGTGTGTGTGTGTGTGTGTGTGTGGTGAAAAAGCTTTTAGTTTGCTGACTCTTAAGAGTCGGATAAGTCCCACTAAGGGACGACAAACGCACACAATGCACAAAACACACACACAAGTTAGTTAAGTGACCTCTCTGTCAATCTACCCACGCTCGCTCGGTCTCTACCCATGGACGCATCCGTCCACAAACCCTGAGAATGTCTTAATTTCCCATGAGTCTCTGTTTCTCTCCGTCTGTCTGTCTGCTCCTCTTGTCCTCCGCTTTTCATCGTCTGCTAACACTTCTAATCCAATCTAATGAACTGCGATTTCCCTCTTTACTCATTTGATATTTGTACTCAGGTTTGCTTGATTAAAACTAAAAAACTACTTCTAGGAGACCTCATTAAAGAAATTATATCTGTAGGGAACATGTCATTTAACCTGGATATTTCTTTCTATCACTTGAGGTGCTATACTAAATACTTGATGCCCCTTAATGTGTTTTGGTGGATGATCAACAGGAAATGTTCTAAAGCAGTAATGCATTATTTTACATAATTACTCCCTGTAGAAAGTCATCTGCAGCACTACTCATGACATTACTTTTGCGTTACTCTGCAAAACTGCCTGAGAAGCATTGTCACATAATTGCAATTTAACAAACTAGCATAATTTAACCTTAACAAAAAAAGATCAGGAGATTAAGGGCAACACTAGAAGCAGGCTTTAATTGCCTCAAAATGTATATAAATATATATAGCAAAATTAAATCAGTAGAAATATTACTTTTATAAGAGGGAGAGATAGAGAAAGTTCCGACTGTTGTTTTACGGCACGTGGGCACATAATACAACACTACTTTCTCTATATTCACAACGGGGATAATTTTTTAATGAAAAACTGTTTTCACTCTTTTGATCAGTGGACCCTGATGGACTTAAGGAATATAAAATCAAGAAATGGACACGTTAAGACTTAATGACACTTCTGAGGCAGAGAATCACCATGTCTTTCATCTCTACTGTGAATCATATTATAATAATACTGGTGCTCATGGTTTCACTGAATGATCTAAATGATTGAGGTGTGAGAATCAAACCAAGCTATTGATGTGTAGCATGTCCATTTTGAGAAAAAAATTAAGCATTTATTTTTGTATATTTGTATGATCTAAACAGCTAAATAACATTACATCAGATTAGTCCCGGTTATGGACATGTTTATCACTAAAGCAGCGGTCACACCTCACGAGGAAGAGATTTTCAAAAAAAAATTGTTTGCAAGAAAAAAAAAATCACTTTGTAAAAAAAGAAAAAAATGCAAGAATTATTTTTTCTTTTTGTGAGCAAAAAAAAAAAAAATTGCAATTTCACTTGGTTCCACACATGAAACCAAGTGAATCGAACCCAGTGAAAAAAAAAATCAGGAGACAAATAAGGCTCATTTTTAGTGTTTCTTTTTGTAAATGTAAATGTAGTGTAACATTTCTCACAATTTTTTTTCACTCTATTTCCCACATGAAAAAATCTTTTTTTTTAAACTTAGAAAATGGATCACCAGAAAAAAAAAAAAAAAATACAGAAAAATGCAATGTGATTACAGTTATGCAATATACCCAACACTGTTCTATAGTGAGAAAGACTGATGAAAGAAGTTCATTCATCATTGTTGTCTTATTAGCAGGTATTAGCAGTCTGTATTTGTGTTTGTTATCTGGATGTTGTCATTTAATCATGGGTCTTAGCATGTAAACCTGCTATAAATAAGCTTTTTTGTTATCTCGATTGTGCCCACATTGATCTCAGTGTGCAAATTAGGTAGGCAGAGCTTGCAGGCTTGTCAGAAACACGATGTGTCCGAGGTCAGCGGAAGAAATAGATGTACTTATATTTAGTTTGCTAAGAAAAGAGATGGTGTTAGGTTAAAGGCAGAATGAGTATGTATAGACTCATCATGATTTATGAGTCATAAGTGATGATCGAGAGGGATTGTTTTCATTTTTGACCCACAAGAAGCGTGTGGCGGTGTCTGATTCCCTGCCCTCTTACTGTATTTTCTAATTTTGCTGTTTTCGGGACATTTTTCAGTGTCTTGGGAGAGAGATGGGGTGAATGGGGCAGTTACAGTGATTCTGGTATCATATGAAACAAGAAGACCTGAGAAATCCAGTGGTATCAACATTGCCTCTCAGGAAGGGGCAGAATAATGCTCCAAAGTAAGGCTACATTTTGACGATGGAAAAACGGCATGGCCATTTCACAGGGGTCCCTTGACCTCTGACCTCAAGATATCAGAGTCAAAATGGGCTGTTAGAGCACCCATGAGCGTCCCATGTACAGAAAAGCCTACTTTATGGGAGTCCCATGCAGTTTTGGGCAAAAACCATGGAGTTTTTTGCATGTAGTTTAAATGTGTTATTTTACTTGAATATTTCTGCTTATTGGGGTCCCTCAACAGTTTTGGAATAGCTACCACCCACAAGCTGAGCACACAGGTGCAGCTAGAGTGTGTGAATCACCACAGACCTGTGGATGAAACCATATCAAAGATAGCGCTGCTAAATGGGTGACAACTGACTGCAGACCAGTCAACATCGTGGAAGACTCGGGTCTAAGTGACGTTCTCAGGTTGGCATGTTGTGACCACTCGTATGTCTTACCGTCCCCGGGAACAATAGTTTCACATGTACAGGACCTGTATGAATCAGAGAAAGCAACTAAACTGAAACACGTGAAAAGTGCAAATGTCATTTGATTCCCAATCAAGACAATCGGGTAATAATTGCTTTACATCATCAATAAGGACTTCAAAACTGTTTTGAAAAGCAAATTAATGGAATTGTAGTCATGCAATTTAAAAAAACGCAATTAATCACGATTGACTATTGAGAGCCAACAAATAATTGCGATTTCAATAAAATTAATCATTTGACAGCCCTAGTTGCAATATCAAATATCCGTAGTGCCCCTTTAACACTCATTTTTATTATCCAGATAAGATATCCACATATAAAGCTGTTCATAGCAGGCGTAAATGGGGTCTTTAATTTGATTGATGATCTAATTTTCCAGCACAGAGATACAGCAGCAGCAGCAGAAAAACAAAATATAGCACCGACGTGAACAACAAATAACAGAGACAATGCTGCTCTGACAGCTTTATCTATTCTCTCATTTGCACCATTGTGAACTCATAAAGGCTCTCTCATCAGCAGCTCTCTCCACCTGCATGTCTGAGTGGCACTCACTGAAGAGCGTGTGAAATATTAACACCGTCGGCCTCTTAGCTCACAGTTCATGTTGGAGCTCTCTGCTAGTTTCTGTCATGTCCTTACAAAGGAGAGAGAGTAGGAAGCGAGAAGAGGACACTAGCAGGAGAGAAGGAGGGGATCAGAGATGTACAGTAGAGTGAGAGGAGAGAAAAAAAAATCTGTGAGAATACATGAACAGGAGAGAGACGAGGGGGCAGGCGGTACAGGCACAGAGGAAATAATTGAAAGGCAGAGAGGAACAGACAGGGATGATGAAGGTGGCGACTGAGCGTGGGGAGGGAAAGACGATACCACAAGAGAGAAAAGAAACTGATGGGTGGAGGAATAGAAAGACGGAGACTGTATTTAAAAAGGAATATGGAGCAGATGCAGAGCCCACCGGTGACTCACCTGGTGCTGGCACTGTGTGCGTGTCTAATGAGCATCACTGCAGAGGCCTTGGGTTTTCTACTAAGCACCATTAAGGCATTTTCAGACGTCCCTATATCACTGTCAAGTTAATTTGATACTCAGGCAAACCTGCAGTAAGAGGAAAGGCCATTAAACAGTTGGCAGCCTCCGCCTCACTCCGGCGGCATGGTTTCACATATTTTAGTCCTGATGCAACGAGGGTATCTGCTTTAATGGTCAAAGGTTTTTACTGCAGAGAAAAAACACATCTGTTGGTGATTTTTTTCTCTTGGTGTTTGACTTGTTCCGGCCTCTGACGTCTCTGAAAGTTTTGGGTTGTTTGCACAGCCTGAACAGTGGTCTTTTTCCTGTTTTTTTTTTTAAACCATGAAGCAATGCAGTAGATCTTCCATGAAATACTGTGAAGGAAATACAGTGTCCTACAGTCTTCTGGATGAAAGCTTTACTTGAAAGGTTCTGTATGTAACTTTCAGAAAACTGTGTTGATAGTGACATTGAGGCTGTTGTGAAACCAGAAAAGGCATTTTTTTTTGTTTTGTAGGAGCATTTTGATTAACAACAGCTGTTAATCCCCTTAATAAAAAAAAGTCAACATGTGTTGCACTAATTAAATACTTCTTGGAAGCTGCGGCAGAAGGAAATGTACACTTTGCATAAGCAATAACTTAATTTAGCATCTTTTCTGCCGTTCATTGTACTGCAATTTATACATTTTTCAATACTTTCATCATCGCCTTTTTGTTGCCACATTCAGTGATAGGTAGCGACAACAAAGTAGTCAACCAGGTCTGAAATAAGGAGTACACCCGTCTAAAATTTCAGTCACTTTGGGGATTCAAAAGTTTATTCAAAATCTAATATACACTGGAAATGTTTCATTTGCATAATGAAAAAGAGAAGCCTCATGAGAGGTAAGAGAGCTGCCTTCATCTTAGGAGGATTTTGAAGAGAACAAAGTTTTGTTGTGATGAATAGTCATGAGTATGATAATACAATATTCATGTTTGTAACACTGAACTATTTTCAGTGTTATCTGCAGATAATATATCATAGCAAATACACACTCTAAAGCATCCCTATCTTTTCCCTTTTTTTGGTTTCAACTATCCCAAGTGATCTTTGCCACTGCAAGAATTTCCACAATAGTATCTCTTATTTACCTTTCAACACGTCAGTGGTAATGCAGTGAAACTACCTCTGCCAAATGTGATAAAATTCTTGCTTTACTTAAGAATCCATGCTGTTGACAAATAGGAGAAGTAGGACAGTGGCATATCCCGAGGAACTGACACACTTAGATTAGAAATAATGGGTGCCAAGGTTTTGACATGTATCATATGCTGCTGGTGTGTGTTGCCCTTTAGTCCTTAAGATGGATTAAGCTCCAAAAAATCCTGCTCCTAAATTTTCCATAATGCAATGTGCTGCTGGCTTTCATTATAGGCACCCTGTCTGCGATGTGGCCATTACCTCTAAAAGGAGAACTCCATCGATTTTGCATCATGAAGTCTGTATACTGGTCTTGGGGTGTACTACTGAATATGTGAAAAAGTCGTATAAAGTGCTCTCACTTGAATCAATGTCACTTTGGGCTAAAGACCAGAAGTTTGAAAATGAAAAAGAAATGAAAAATGTGAGCTTACCTGGCCTCTGGAACCTGCTCTGCTCCAGGTTCAAGGCCAAATTACCTGCTAGCATAACAAAGCTGAATCTCCTACCAAACAAGACATGTATAGCTTCAACCACATTCAGACTGAAGATTACACAACATAGATCTGCAAACTGCACCACCACCAGCACAAGACAAACCCACCAATGCAACAGCTATTTGAAACCCACAACGCTACATTATAGTAAATACGTGTAAGGCCAAATGTAGCAATAATCCACTTCATTCTCACTGTATTTTATTTTAGGTATGTCAACAATTGATTTCTTAAATCGCAATTATTTGCAGAATTTCTATAGTTTATCAGGATTAATCACATGTGTTTTTAATGCCTTTATTTTGGATTTCAAAAATGTTTTGAAAACCATATTGACAAGGTGAAGCAATTCTTAAAAATTCTTATAAAAATAATCTTAAAAAAACTCCATGGGATTTGCATATAGTGGGCCTGTCTGTAAATGAGAGATATCATACAGATATCTTGAAGTCAGAGGTCAAGGGACCCCAGTTAAATGGATATGCCGTTTTTCCATTGCCAAAATTTTGCCAGTATTCAGCCTCCTTCCTGAGAAGTCTAAACCCAACCTAACCACCTCTCTTTAACCACTTCATACCCAGCTACATGCAAAATTAGCATTCACTTCAGGGCTTCTGCTCCCAGACAAAGAAACAAGAGTAGTTATAGTAGGTGAGTCACGCAGCTTGTCCAGCAGCTATACTCTGACCAAACTGTCAGCGGAGGTGCATTATGGGCAATGGAAGTGCCAGGTTTTACAAGGAAGAAGAATTTGTGAAATGAAAAAGACAGTATTTCAGGTTCTGCTGCATCCATTTTTTTTAGCTGTCCATTGTGAGTATGATAATGTTCTCGGAGTCAGTGTTTCCCCGATTATTGTGCAGGCCTGGCAGGCAATCAGGCCAATGTGAACCCCTGCCAGACAAAAAGAAAAGGAATTTTTCAATGCCAAAAATAACACCAATATCCATTTCCCCTATATTAATTCTGCAGTGCTGTACTGCACTGCTGTGAGTCCAGGAATGAGGCAGGTGTCTGTGGTTGGTTAGTTCACACGTCTGTAGTAACAGCATGATAGTCGAGTGTCTGTTATTTAAACTGTTAAAGTCAGTTGAACAGGTGACGTGAAGATGATCTTGCCAGAAAGCTAACGGTTACAAAGAGGCTCAGACGGAAACGGCATACTGGATTCGGTGTTTAAGTGTTTTTTGCTGAGCTCGTTTAAACAAAATAGTGATGCTGTTTTGCCCACAGCGTTCTTCGTGTTAATGGAAACTCAGATGGTGACATAATTTTATGGCTCCACGCTGGTAACATCCGTGGCTGGAGACATGTTTTCAGGTAGTCCGCTCATCTGCACATATGTCCAGCCTATTCTTGTGAATGTGATATCTCAAGAAAGCTTTAAGGGAATTTCTTCAAATTTAGCAAAAAACATACGCATAGAATAAATGATAATCTGCTAAGATTTTGGTGGTCATAGTTTTAAGTTTAAGGTCACTGGTCCACTCGAACGTTTCTACAAATGTTTGCAGAAATGTTCGAGTGAACTCAAGGATGAACTGATTTCTTCTTGGTGGTCTAAGTATCACACCTTACATTTGTCTTATTCTTGTGAAAGTGATATCTCAAGAACAACTTGAGGGAGTTTCCTCAAATTTGGCACAAACATTCACTTGGACTTATGAAGGAACTGACCTCAACATATTTTTGGTCATGACTTAAGAACCTTAAAAACCACCTCGAAACTGTGATGATTGTATAGATCTGTGTGTGAAGCATCCATGTTTTCACAGAAATAGATGTAAACTGTAAGTGCAACTTGACAGTCCACGTAGGCAACAACTGTGCGGTGGTATATCTAGTCTTTTTAATATCAGTGTAGTGTAGTGGATGTAATTCATGAAGTGAGTGGTTCATGTGGAGTTCAGAAAGTAACTTATATATGTGGAAAAGTAGGCTTACTGGTAAAAACTCCAAGAAACTTTAAAGTGTGAAATTTGACAAAGGAGCTTGGTGTGGTGACAAGTTGTAGATGAGTGCTTAGTTGTGTTTGCACACACACACACACACACACACACACACACACACACACACACACACACACAACCAACCCCCCTGCCGGCCCATTTGCCAGGCCAAAGCCATCAACCTTGGGGAAACACTGGGAGTGCAGAGCTGAATCGATGGAGTACTCCATGCCTCCAGTAGTTTTAAGGCTTTTCTGTCAGAAATGATTTCAGAGTGAGGGGGTCAGGAGTCCCTGCACTATAAATCTCATCATTCTGCTGGGAACTTGCAAGAATATGGCACATAAGACAAACACGATTTAATGAGCCATTTCTAAGTTTAGACACTAAAAGCCTTAAAGATGAAGCTGGAAATGTCAAAGCCAGATTTAGAACTTGAAAAGCTGTGCTTAATACAACAGGCTTTTGCATAAGTATCACTGAGTACATGCTGATTTTTCTTCTACCATCACATCACCACAGTGCCAGTGGAAGGAGCCTCCAGGCCTGCAGCACGTCTTATTATATTACTACAGCCTGCACTCTGTCCGTCTTTACTATTGCAGCTTTTTCAAAGTGATTCCTCTTGAGACTGATCGCAGCAGTGGAGCAGGTCAGGGAGCGAGGAGCCTCCTCTTTGCTTATATTTAGAACAGAATAGAAATTATTAATACAGCACGCCATGCTGTTTTTACTCCCCAGAAGCAGAGGCTGCACTAATCCAGGTCAATTGCATCAGATAAATTGCTGACCTTACCTGATCTGCCCATTATTACTGTGGGAGCTGCAGCCAATTGGATTAACCCCAGGATTACAGCTCAGTTTCACTGTTTTGATTTATTTTTTTAGCTTAATATAATGCCCGGCTTTTACGAGTTACATTGTTTTTTAAAAGCTCAGTTTGTGCGCGTGTGAGTGAGTGAGTGAGTCTACTCTTCAGGCAGGGGTCCAGAGCACATCTCGGGCTGCTATGGCAACTGGGCTGGCACCCCCACTGCTGCCTCATGGCAAGTGCACAAACACACTGATAGATGCACGCTGGAACTATCACCACAAGGCTCCTTCAGTGACACACACTGCAGGGAGACTCAGTTTTCTGCTTAATTACACAGGATTCAGTGCAAAGGGGGCTAAGGAGAAAGGGTCAACATGACAGAAAGACAACATGACAGACGCGATCAGTCAGCTGAACCTGTGGCCACGTTTGGGAGGAAAATGACCTTTGACACTCCTCTCTATTCTGTAGCAGCGATTCTGGAAACATAAATAGAATAACTTCATCTGTTAGCGAGTGAATTGAAAATGCTTTAGACTCGTCCACATTCCAATCAGTTCTTGCAGCTTGCAGTCTGGAAAGTGATAAGAAATCCACTGCGATAAAATAAACATTTACCGTTCCTTTCCTTATCAGAAAATATGAATAATAGAGCGCTCGCCGCTCTAGAAACCAATATGTTACTGACTTGGGTGACTCACTTCCATTACTAATTCAGCGCCGCTCATCCCAAACCACGATGCGTTGTTATGATCCGTGGCAGCTGTGCTAATGCAGTCCGCTCTCCTGGCAGCCATTCTCTTCTGCTAATCTGCAAACCATTCAATTTACCCTCCAGATGTGTCATAGTAATTAGTCTTTTTATTAGCTGATTATGTCAGTAAACTGCCCACATCTCTGCTGTTATTGCTGGCAAAAACACAAGGGCATAACACACACGCAATGTTTTCGTCCTGTTTTTTTTTTTTGTTGTTTTTTTTCACAATCTACTGTAAACACACATGAACAAAAGAAAAAATACTCAGAATGAAACTCTGTCAATACCCATAGAAATAAATAAATGTATGAAAAATCAATCCTCTCTCTAACCAGTGAGAGCTCGCCTGTGCCTTGGGGCTTCAAAGTCATCCTCTTTTATTGATGTAGATATAAATATGTGATCTACAGTAGGTGGATTTATTGATGGTCATTTTCATCTACGTGCCTGTGTGTATTAATCCATATGAGAGCCACATTGATGCAGTTATTACGTCTTCCTTCACTCCCAGTGTTGAAATAAATTCAACACCAAACTATGATTTTGGAATAGAAAAGGGGAGAGATGACTGGTTGCACTGTATAATCAAACGTAGGTCAAAAACTTGCGTTGGGAGCGCATGGAAAACGGGAAACAACAGGATAAACAGGAAGAAAATTCAGGCACTGTAAAAGTGGAAAACAAGGAGAAATTACATTAAAAAGCCCCTATGATGGTGGTTAAATCATCAAATAGCCAACATGTTTCGACCACTTCTGGAGTTCGTCAGGGTTTTAAAAAATATTTTTTGTTTTTTATTGGTTGAAAAACCACTAAACCACATAGCGGCAGTGGTTGAAACGTTGTTTTTTTTCTAATGATTTTGTCACCATAATAAAGGCTTTCAAATGTAATTTCTCTTTGTTTTCCACATTTTTGAGGTGCCTTGATTTCCTTAATGTTTATGATTTTGGAATATTTTCTCTTTCGTTGCATTTAAACAGGGTGTTTTGTCTGCCCAGACTTCCGACTGACAGGTTGTTTATGGCTGGTTTTGCATTCATACAGTTTCTGTAGTTCAGTCTTAGATCCCATCAGCTATCTGTCTGATGAAGATAAGCCTCTTGGTGATAGGGCCAGTAGTTTAGGAGATCTTGAGTAGCCTCTGGATACAGACTGACTGGTCCTTAGAAAGTACTAAAGGAGCAGTGTGTAAGATTTAGGGGGATTTAGTTGCATATCGCAGTGAGGATTGTAGATTGCAACCAGCTGAAGGCACCATGAGATATCCAAGCTAAGACTTCCTTTTCTGTGCACTGGTAATTTCTGCCAATCTGTATTGATAGATATCTTGAAATAATGCAGGAACGTAAAAAAAAAAGGGTATATAAAGCTAAATCATCATTGGAGGATATCCAAGATTGCATTTGCATCAGCGCATTCCTCCTCTATACACAGACTGTTTACCTGCCATTCAAATATGATTTGTCAATGTTACTCGGACTGCAAACGGCTTAACTAACAGCTGGATTCTGCACACATTTGTGGATATCTGTTTGTGGGGATTACTGTGGCAGACACTGTTTTCTCTGTCTGTGCAGCCTTGGTAGTTTTCACTGCTACCCAGCTCTTTTTTTGTTTATTCCAGACTGCTGATGCTGCTTCTTGAAATGTGAAAAATACCACTCTCTCTCTACATGTTTTCCTGGACAAAGCGACTAAAAAGCAGGTTTCTAAAACAGCAGATATAAAACCTTTCATGCTGTGAGCGCACGTTGAATAACATGTAGTCTTTTACGAACTCAAGGACGAGGCTGCCATCAGCCTTTGTTTTTTTATAATGCCAACAATGTGATGTTCTTTCCTTGTTCCCTTGGGGAAATTCATTTTTTCATTCTTGTTACTTTCTTCATTTAGGCGCACACGCATCTATCAGTGTGAAGAGATGTCACAATTATGGGGATCCCGAAGCACAGCACCCTTATCAGTCAGGTTCGGGGTGTCTTGCTCAGTGGCACCTCTGCAGTGCCCAAGAGGTGAACTGGCCCCCTTTCTAGCCACAAGTCTCGATCCATGCTGGACATGACCTGACCACCCTTCAGTTCCCAAGCCAAGTCCCCAAGGACTGAGTTACTGCTGCCAAATCCCATGAAAAGACCAAAGCCAACAAAGAGTTTGTCTGTCTCTGGATACTTTCCAGGCCCTGTCTCTGGCATTTAGCTACAAGCTCATTTGGCCTTACTGAAGACATAAATCTTTAAAAACATAATTTTTCAAATCTTGACACAAATATACACCGATCAGCCAAAACATTAAAACCGCTCTGAAATGAAGTGGGAAAACATTGACCATCTTTTAACAATGCAGTGTTCTGCTGGGAAACCTTTTTCCCCTGACATTTATGTGGAGGCCACTTGACGCACACCACCCACCATCGCACATTAAGTACACCACCTCAATGGCAATGGCACTACTTGACAGTGGCCCCTAGCAGGACAGTGCACCATGCCACACAGACATGCACTTCCTGACTCAGAATTGTAAAATTGAATCAGATTTGGCAGTTCAAGACAAATATTCAGAGATTCTTTTACTTTATTTTTTCCATATAAAGTTTCCAAAGTTTGAACGGGCTCTGTGGGACGTTCAGTATGATAGAAGTATTCATGCAACATAGTGTACGAGCAAACGGCACTAACAAAGATACAAAAGATTGTTGTATTAAGTTGAAGGTCTCTCCTTCCGCCTCCTCTGTGACGCTGTCTGCATGTCTGGAGGTCCTATGTGTCAAATGGAGCATGAAAGTCAGGAGCATTCGCTCCACAGCAAAATCTGGGGACCAAATGTCCCCAGAAGTACACTGCGCAGAAACAAAATGACTGCCCGACTTGAAGCAATCCAAGTTGACTGAGGGGTCTCCAACTAATGGTTCTCTGACTTTAAAGGGACAGCCCTACCCAGATCCCAATCTGATCAAGCATCAGTGGAACATGCTGGTACCCCAGAGGTCCTATGTCCTCGCCTCAACAGGTCAGAGCGACAGGGGCCTCCTTTGATGTCCTGTAGTGTCTGGCATCTGGGCGTTGGCGGTGGATCCCTTGAGCTCTGTGGGTTGCGAGGTGGGACCTCCATGAACATCCCACGGATGCTCTATTTTGTTTGGGACCTGGGGTTTTTGGAGGCCAGATCAATACTATGAGCACTCTTGCAAATCGCAAATTTTGCGATGTGGCATTGTACTTTGGTACAATGCTTTGGAAAGCAATAGCGCTCATAAGATCAATATAACTGACTGGTGATTCCCAAACATTTCCCCTAGCACCACCAGCATGTCAAAGTTTTTACTTATCCAATTATTTTGTTGCTTGTTCCACCACTTTGGTCCAGACTCAAATATCTCAGCATCTGCTTGATTGGGTCACAATTTCATTGTCATTGATTCATTGTGTGGGGACGTTCAAGGTCCCCAGATAATGATTCCTAATGACTTTCCCCTGCAGTTTCCTCTAGCAGCATTATGAGTTTGACATGCAATTTTGAAGTAACCAGTGGTGAATGAAGTACCTAAAAGTTGAAAGAATAGATATCTTACCAGAAAATGACTTTGGTATGAGTCACCCATTAGAGTATTGTTATTAGAGTAGAGTCCCAAAGTATTTGATATTTACTGTATTTAAGTATCAAAAGTAATTCGACAATGTTAACTTACCTTAACTTAACGTAATTTACTGAAGTATGTTTTTAAGATTATTTTTTGGACTTTTTGCCTTTAATTGACAGGACAGTTACAGTGTGAGAAAGGGAAAAAGAGGGAATGACATCCAAGAAAGGGCTGAGCCCGGAATCGATCCCGCTACGGCAAGAACATAGCCTTTGTGCATGGTGCACCCGCTCTAGCAGGTGAGCTACCCGGCACTTGTGTACACAAGATGTACTATCAAAAGTATTTTTTTTTCATAACTTAAAGGGTTTGAAGAATAGAATCCTTCCCTTCCACCCCTTCATTCACCAGTCCATTCCTTCTTTCCACCTTCCTCCCTTCCTTTTCCTATTTTGCAGTAAGCGACTAAAATGCTTAGGGGAAATGTATTGGAGTAAAAGTATACACAAATAAACTACAGATACTTCAAAAAAATACTTAAGCACTGTATTGAAGTATTATTACTATGTTACTTTACAACAGTGGTAATATTTTGTGTAATAACTCGTAACTGGTGAGTTTGCTTCAGTCCATCAAACGAAAGAAAATATGGAAGATTTATCTATCTGATGCCTAGTGCACATCATTAAATTAGCATAATATTGCGACTGTGAGTCTCTCCAAAACACTCACAGTCCCTCAGCTTGCTGAAGTGTGTGACACAGCAGAGGAGGTGACAAGGCACGAGCTGTCTCTCCGTAACACATCGGCTCGCGATTGAACAAACACCCAGATGATGCACCGTGATGGGACACACATTCGTGTGCCCTGCTGTTTTATGTCCCTCAGAAAGGGGAAGCTGAGAAGTGGATACACCACCTGTCGAAGCATCAAGGATAACCGAGAGAAGGCACTTGCATTTAGATTCTCTGGATTTACTTTCATGCACGCAGTGAAACATTGGGGACATTTAATTCAATTGCTTCCATTACTCAGCCATCTGTCCAAATGGGAGATGCACTTAGCAACCAAAATGTAGTTACACAAAGTCCAGTGTATCCCAAGTGCCTTTGGACGTTTCACTGGTGTCACTTTGATGCAACATTCAGGGAAAAAATACTTGTTTTCGATCAAAAATGTGAGGTCTGTAGGTCATGATTGCTTAGGTTTTTATGATCGAGAATGGACTGTAAAAGAGACACGAGGTCAGTTTGTATCCTAATGTTTCCTGGCAACAAGATACTCCAACATTATGTGATTGAAATGATAAAACTGAGTGCGTTGCTGAGGGCTAAATTATTGCTTCAAAAAGACATTTGTTTCATACTCACATTAAAATCTCAACAAAGAGATTGTGGTAAAGCTTCAGCATGAGGAGTTAATTTTAGTTTACTTGCTCAGTGTTAACAGGATGCGACATCATCCATCTCTGCTGCCTAAATATGTTTCTTGCCTTCAGAAAAGGTTAGGATAATCATCTGTGCCTCGCTGACACAGAGGATGAGGCAGCATCAGCAGCCTCCTGCTTAAAATTGCATTTAAAGTGTTGTTTATTCCTTTGTGTAGCGTGTGAGGAATCTGTATGTATGCTCTCATGTATGTAAAATCTTTGGTCCTTGTGTGTGTGAGTGCATGTGAGTGTTTACACAGTGCTGTGGAGCATATGATAATTAACGATGACTCATCCGGACCTTTCGTTGTTTTGTATGCTGGAGACAAAGAAAGAAGGAGGAAGACAGAGGAATTAGTGATGAGGTGTGGAGTTAGACAGTGTGTTAGTAAGTGTGTGTGTGTGTGTGTGTGTGTGTGTGTGTGTGTGTGTGTGTGTGTGTGTGTGTGTGTGTGTGTGTGTAATACCCAAGAGATGCTGTTGCCTCCCACTGACCCCTAAGAGGAGCTCCTTTGTGTGAATCCTTGTGTAGGAATTATTATTGTTGAGACACACTCATTAGGACAAAAAAGCTTTCAGTGAAAATACAATTTATTTTGGACATTGACCCATAAACTGCTGGGAACCAGTTAATGAAGCTCTCTGGCAAAACTCCTGTACTCCTAAAAAAGGGCTCTGGCTTCTTCAAAAAACTTGCAGTGTTTTATCTTTCTTGTATGTTGCATTAAAGGTAGTACAGCAGAAGTTTTAACTACATCGCTAAATGTCTTTAAGGTTGCTGACAAACCAAACAGAGCCTGAAACAGAGATGTCGAGCAGTATGGCGGCATCATATCAGCTCATATACTTATAGACAAAGTCAGTGTCTTTATATGTTCAGTTTAGAATCAACACACTTTGTCAACATGTTAAAGGGACATTTCTCCCAAAAAATCTTAAATAAAAATGTTTCCTCTTTCCTGAACGCGGTGTTTATCAGTGTAGATTGGTTTGGTTGAAGTTGCAGAGTGTCAGAGATATCAGCCGTAGAGATGTCTGCCTTCTTGGCACTCAGCTTGTGGAGCTCAAAGTACCAAAAACTACATTTCTCAACATCAGTGTCTCTTTCCAGAAATCATGACCCGGTTACTCAAGATAATCCACACACCTTGTTTTGAGCAGTTTCATTCAGGAACTATTTTCTTTCTACCAAACTACACACACCATACAGAAGGAAGTGTGCATCTACTGCAGACTCAACTAGCATCGAACATTACAGCTTATTAATGGACGCCGTTAATGTTTACATATCGTACCGTCATCAGCACGAGACTCTCGTCCATGCTACCTTCTGTGCAGGGGTAGGGTTGGTGGGTGCAGTTTGGCAGAAATAAAATAGTCCTTACATAACACTGCTCGCCCTGCCGTCTAGTTTCATTATATTGGAGAAAAGTCAGACATCTCTACGGCCGATATCTCAGCTCACACCAGAACAATCTAGATTGATAAATGTCACTACAAGTAAGAGCAAAAATCTATACTTTTGTGTTGAACTGTCCTTTTAATAACAAAACATTATTTCTATGATGCTCAGTAGCTGAATTCCTGAATTCAAACCTGCACTCATCATCACATGGTGAATATTGGCCAAAGAAAATAAATAAATAAAATGCAACACAAGTTGTGGTCTGTGACAGAAAACAGCTTGGCTCACATATTAAAGTCCAACTGAAACCACACTTAGTGATTTCTTTTTGTTGTCAAAAATAATTCCAATGTGTTTTTTGTTAGTATTTTTGTCATTAAAAGGAGGATATGAAGTCTTTGGAGAGAAGCTCCTTTTATTCTCAGCTGCCTGGAGGGACCTGTTGGTGTCTGTTTTTGATTGACAGCAGCTAAACCACACCAGCATCTAACCAGATCAAACGTATATATAGAAACGCAGATGCTTCAGTGGCTGCTGTGTCATACTTCATCGTTGCTGCCATATTGGAGAGGACAAGACTTGCCTGTAAACAAATGAAAGTAAATGAGGGAGCTGCAGTTTCTTTGGACAAAAAGCACTATAACATTTACATTTCATTTTTGTATATTGGTGGCCTTTCTGTTGAAAATCTTTATTCTGTTATGATCAAGGAGTTGATCAGCAGAGTTAACTAGCTTGCACCCGAGCTGCGTCTAACATTAAATCATATTATAGAGGGACGTCTCCACAAGTATTAACCAAGGAAAATAAGCCAAATATATGTTTGACAAATGTGACTTTAGACATTTCCGTATGATGATGCATTATTTTCCACCACTTAAAGAGAAGTAATTCAATTTATATTAACCTTGCAAGAACTTCTTTATTGAGAATTAAGCAACAATTACAGCCAAACGATCAAGATTGTAATTAACTGAAGACAAAACTTAATTACATGTAGATTATAAACCCTTGAATAAAAATAATGCTCATTTAACTCAGTTAAGAAATATAAACGTTATAGTGCTTTTTATCCAGAAAAATCTCCACTCCCCTGTTTTAATTTGTCTTCAGGTGTTGCCCTCTCCAATATGGCGTCGACATTGACGTATACCGGCAACAGGCTGACACAGTTAGGTGCCGTAAATGTCTTTGGGAGTGAAATTATATTTGTTGGCATGTAAACGTGCTATCTAATGTGTGAATGAGCAGCTACACAGCCTGCAAACTGACGTTAACGTCGCACTTTTCTCTGGTGAATGTTTGGTCGCTTATTTCAAAGATAAAACGAGATGTGTGTTTATGCTTGTAAGTTATAAAAGGAGAGTTATGTGTGCTGCAGCAGATAAGAAAAATGCAATTTAATTTCAGTTGGACTTAATATTACAGCTTCCTGAATTTATACACTTAACAAAAGATAAATGTGTATATGTTGATTTAAAGTTGGCTCGAGTGCATTAGCAGCACATCACACTCTTTCACACTGATTTTTTTATAGCAGATATTTTGTTCTGTAGTGACAAGTGTAAAAAGAAAATGTTGATTGACATAATTAATCAGTGACAGTTCTCTTAATCAATGCAAGTCATTTATCAAGTCTAAATTTCATGGAGATGAATAATATTTGACCTAATTTTTGGCATTTCAAAGAGCACTGATTGATTGACAGGGATCATTGATGAAAATAATCACTAATTACAGCCCTGATTTATCACACTCCTTTTTGTACTCAAGTCTATAAATATTCAATTATTAGAGCTTTCTCTGATACCAAACAGGTTTGTGAATAGGTCTCCAAAAAATGATCAACATGAATAACAGACTGCGTATCCTGAGTGAAGTTAATCAAGATATTTTCAAGTAAGAAGTGAACTTAAGATGCCTGGACCCGAGCTGTAGAGAGTGGTACTTCTATTTTTTTGCAGCCAACATACAAAACTTCTTACAATATTTCTTGGGAAAGGGCAGTAATATTGTGCCTTCGGGGTAACATAGATTCCATTATTTTATTTTGCAGCTTGCAGCATGTTGATTTAACTCGTATCTGTGCTGACATTATGGGAACTGGTTTTGTCTGACTTGTGTGGATTTCTACATCTGCTACGATCTGAGGATCAAACAGACACACACACATACATAAACCACCTTGAAAACAAATACTACTAATATCTACGTCTTTTGTACGTTAGAGCCTCATCACTGCGGTACGCCACCACGTGTCCTCACAAAGGTTTACACCCCGCTTTAAGCTGATTCTGAATGAGTTTAGTTCACTATCTTTGTGTCAGGACCGTAAGATCCTTTGAAAATGATCATTATCAGCTTCAGTGTCTCTATACAACCTTATTAAGCACTTTCCAACCTTGCTTTCAACGGTTCAATTCAAGCAAAGATCAGACATATTACTAGAGCTTCTTCTAAACTGATATTAAACTGGTCAGGCTTATTACAAAAGACCTGCCTTTGTGTCACGGCCACCTGCTGAGGCTCAAAGTGCCTCCAGTGTCCTTGAGTTCACCAAAAGCTGCAAGAATGAACCCTTTTAACGCTTAAGGAAAAACAAATGTCAAACTAAAACAGTATTGATCCTAAGGTGTGATATCAGGATTGAAATCCTTAAAACGTAATTAAAACTAATTTTTTCATAAAGTACATTGACACCTCTTCCTTACTGGACGTGATCCTAACGTGATGCAATCGAGTGAACCGTTTGTTTGCTCACCTTGGCTCTACTTTTACAAAGTTTTGCGCATCTTGTAGACTATTTTCATTGGTCCAAATCTTATAGTTTTTTCAACCCAGTCACCAGAATAAACGTTGGTATTGCGCCTTTCTGTAAACCCCACATATGAAATATATACATGATTTTGTTTCTGACAATGCTGTGGTTAATATGTGGTTATGTTTAGGTACAAAACCATGTGGTTATGGGTAGGAAAAGATCATGTCTACCTGCATAATCGCAACACATTTGTTGCTAAACAACAAGGTTTAGGGGCAAAACACCACTACAAACAAGTTGTGTTGCTAAAAAACACTGTAGGGTTGGTTTACGACTCAAAAAACTCAGTGTTCTTGCTAGTGAAAAAACAAGGCAGCCATCTTGCCCAGCTTTTACACCATCCAACACACCCCCCCCCCGATAACAAAGTTGATATGATATGTATAAAACATACAAATGTAACGTATGTGTGGTTTGCAGAATCTTCTACTGGCGACTGGGCTGGTTATATATAAGATATACTGTCTTTTAGAGCTGCCCCTTGAAAGTTGGAGACTGGAATCATCAGTCAGAGACCTGCAGTCGACTGAGATTTCTTCAAGTCGAGTCTTTTTTTCTTTGCAGTGCATTTTTGGGAACGATTTGGTCTCCAGATTTGCTGTGGAGTGAGTTCTCTTGACTTTCACACTAGTCTTTGCAGCTGCAGATGTGCAGTCAGCAGCACAGAGGGAGAGAAACTGCACCGTAAGGTGAGGAAGTGCTGAATTTACAGCTCACGGCAACTTATCATGATACAGTCTCTGGCTTTTATTGATATCTCGTGTCAGCAAAAATATTTGTTGTACATTTGCGATCAGTGCCGTTAGCCTATATTCTACTTTATGATTTGTCACACTGAATGTCCCGCAGAGCCCGTTTAAGCTTTAAATCCTAAAACTTATGGAAAACAGAATGAATTGTTGAATATTTGTATTGACGGGCCAAATCTGAATCGACTTGCACAATTTTGAGTAGAGTACAGCCCTACCATTTTTATATACAGTCTATAGACAGTATTGACGCTGACGTCTTTGACGTTTCCATTTCCATTTTCCCTCCTGTCAGCATTCAACATGGATGAAGACACTCTCATACAAGTTTGAGGAAATGTTTAAAACTTAGGAAAATTTTGTTAGTTATGAATAATTAACTTCACAATCACAGCAATGCCAAAAAACAAATCTCATCCCCAACTCGCACTATGACATGGCTCTAATTATATCTGGACATTTTTAACGTGCCATCTGCCAGAGTTCACTCACTTTCTGTAAGTTAGGAAGAGGTGTGATGATGTAGTTTTATTTATTTTTATTTTTCCCTGTATGGAACTTTTACATTTCTTCCCTCCACAGAGGTCAAAGGTCAGGGTCAGATACACACCAGCACCTCTGGACCTGGTACAGTAGGCGTTCAGCAGACGTGAAGCCTGAACCCTCTACTGCTAAGATGGTCCATAACTCACTGCTCTCCAGTCTGCTGTTCAAGAAAAGAGTCCTTGAAACTGCGTTTGAGTTTCCTCTCTCCAGGGTGCAGCTGTTAAACTCGTCAGTTTCCAACTGACACGGACTCACTGTACACAGTCCGGAGAGCAGTCGACAGAACAGGACAGAACTGTCTTCAACGTTTAGGTCAGCGTCCTCAGAATCGAGTCTCAGAGCTGCCTCTCTTCAGCGTGCTGCTGTTAAACTCATCGTGCTCAAAACTCAGATTGTTATGCGACCTCGAAATCATTAGCAGCTTCTCCCGCCTGCTGTATTCGCGTCTCACTGTCGCGTCTAACAGCCGCTCTCCTTGGTCCTCCCTGTCCTCCAGCCGCACGTAGCCTTTACTGCTGCCCCGGGTGCCACTGTTACTACGGCTACTGTTGCTACGGTCGAGGCGGGGCCAACTGGGGTGCTTCCGCTGCTCCGGGTGCACGCTGAGCATGCTCGGCCTTCGCTCCAGGTCCAGAGATTTGGAGTGGCTGCTGAGCATGTGCAGAGAGGAGTTGGAGCCAAAATCACTCCTCGCTGCTCCTGGTGATAGCCAGCAGCCTGAGGTAGAGGAGGGAGCAGGGGAGATGGTGCAAGAGGAAACAGAGGAGCAGTGCGAGGAGGAGGAGGCGGAGTTACTCCGGTGTAGGCCCGGCGGTTTGGAGGCCTTGGCAACGGATGCTACTGGAACCACCAGAGACTCCATGGAGCTCAGAGGCTGTGACCTCTCTCCGTCTCTCCGCTCGCCTCCTCTCTCCTCCTCAGTAATTGCCTCCATCTCCGGTTCGTCAATAACACAGTTGTTGAGTTTTATAACTGGGAGAGTAAATGCAGAGATGGAGGATGAGACAATGGAGCGTGCATGATGTCCTCCCTTCTCCCCGTCTACGTCCACCGACCACTGGTGGCGTACCGAATCCGAGCGAGCCAACCCCGGGCCACCAAAGGGCCGATCCTTATAGAGCGGCGCCAGCAGCCCCGCAAAGCTACAATCCAACTTAGCCTGCGCCCTCTGTCTGTGAAACTCCTCATCCCCGAGCAGCACCTCCTCTTCCTCTGTAGACCCTCCCCCTCCAGCGCCGCCTCCAGTTCGAGAGGAGAACGCCAGAAGGGAGTTGCTGGCCCTGCGCGCTGCGTTATCAGCTCCAAAGGCTCGAAGATCCCCAACTTCTCTTGCATAGGTGCTGTTGCGGTGATGGTGTTGTTTTTGCTCCCTCTGCCTGAGGCGATGGATGTCGATGACGGTGGAATACATGTCTCTCATGTGGATTATCTAGTGCAGAACAGAAAAATATTGTTAGTGGTAAACTTTTCCATGACTTCTCAAGGGCCCAAAATATATTTTTTTTCTTGCCCCACTTTCTCAGTGTTTTTCAGATATATAAGATTCAAACTCTATTCAAATATAATTTCAATGTCTCCCGTGATGTGTTCAAGGACAGTTAGAAATTTGATAATCCAAGTTGGCTGTGATAAATGGTTTCATTTTGGGTAATAAACAAACATGCCTGTTAAAAAAACATGCCTTCCAAAAAGATTTTCTTGAAAAAATAATAATAATAAAATTAAATAAAATCGCCAATTTCTTTTTTTCTAAGAAGAAAAAATTGCTGATTTTAAAAAAAGAAAATATGGCATCCAAACCTTTTGTTTTCTTTAAAATACATTTCAAGATTAAAAAAAAGCCTATATTTGTTTATGTTTCTATAAAAATTGCCAAAACAATGTCATAAAAATATATATATATATTTAAAAACAGGAGAAGAAAAAATTGCCATTTTGCCAATTGACATTTTTTAAAAACAACATGTCCTCCAAACTCACGGGGTCTAGGTTAGGAAGGCAAAAAAAACAAAACAAAAACAAAACAGTGCCTCTTAAAGTTTCGGCCCCTCCCCTAAAGCCAAAAGGTTTTAAAAATGTATTTGTCGTGCCTCGTGGGCAGATGTGAAGGGAGAGACAGAATGTGGGGAGAAAATGAAGAAACTTTTGTGATAAACAAATAAACAAACATAAACAATAACAACGCAAACGTCACACGTTGACACAAAAAAGCTGTTACTTCGTCAGCTACAGAAAATAAATTCACTGTTATGTTACATTAATGTCATTTAATTTTTTACACACAACACATCTCCACAGCACATTTGATTATAACTAGTTCTGTGATTTTTCTAGGCCTGGAAAATAAGACTGAAATTTCAGGACTTTTCCAGGTTTTTCATGTCCATGGAAACCCTAATTATAACAAATTATTCCATAGTTGTAGTCGTATGTGTGATATTTGTGACCTTGGAGTTCATGTCTCTCACATGGATTACCTGGAAGGGGGGAAGGGAGGATTAATCGAATCAAGGAAGGGGAAGAGAGGGCATGCAGGCAGAGAAAATGTGATCAGAGGAAAATTGCAGAGATAGGGATGGAACAAGGTTGGCAGAAATATGATTTGCATGTTAGTTATGTAGAGGTGATGAATATGGATGACTGCACTGTGCTTGCCCCTCATTTTGTAGGGACTGGAGGAAGTACTGAAATGAGAACACAGAATTGAGGAGGAATATTAACTACACAATCTATTGACTCGGGTATTGTGTTTTAGAATTGAAAAATCTGTTTGAAATTGTCCTTTGTAACCTTTGGTACAACCAGTCTCTGCACAAATCAGTATTTTGGACCTTGAAAGGTAATATCAGTTCTGTTTGTATTTCTTGTTACAGCTTGTTGAATAGCAGGTAGAGCCTCACAATCCAGTGGCAGTTCTAGTATTTAATTTCTCTGGAGTCAGGTAGACAATAATGCATGTCCTAGTATATGTGTGTGCGTATGTGGATTTGCTTATTTCACTCGTATCCAGCTGGCAACCAACGGTGCTATAAGATCCAGGCAGGCTGAAAAAACTGTCAAAAGTTGCAGTTTCTCAAATGACCACTTGAAGCTCCAAAAGTGAGTCAATCCTCATAGATCCACATGTTAAAATGCCAAACTTAACAGCAGAAATAAGTTATTAACCCATTCATGACAACTGTAGGAGGTTAATTTTTGTTTATATGTTTTTAAGGCCCAGACTCTTTAAACTGATATCAAAGAACTGTGGACTGTTGTGGTGCCTGACGCCGTTTGTGTCTCACCAATAAGGTTGCATTTAAACATGTCGGAAAGACTACAGCAAACATGCACGTGCATTCTGCACAAATCAGCAATCAGTTATAAAGAAAAGGATGATAGTACACTGAAATGACATTAAACTAAAATAATATAATGTTTTTGTTGAGGAAGAAAATACATTTGTGGGGCTGTTTTTGCCCATGTTACCAATGATTCCTCATAAAACTCAGTTTACCTATAAAAAAAATCTACATTTGGACCATGTAACCCTAACACTTATCCGTACCCCTTCATCCCAACAAGAGTCAAGACTACATCCATGTTTTTATACAGTTCATGGTCCTACCTTAGTTTCTCTGTCTCTGTTTTCATGAAGAATGGCATTAGCACAGATGAAAATGAAAATCCCAATGCCCATGGTGAAAGGTCCGAACATCTTCATCCTCTCAGAGTGACGGTGCTGTTCCAGGAACCGTGTCAGAAGACCCCTGGTCTGCTTAGAGGGCGCACCTACATGCAGAGCACACAGAGGTTACAAAGTATTTCATGTTTGGGTTGCGGAGACATTTTCAGAAAAATCAACTTTCAGACCCAAATCTCATAACCTTGTAAAACCTGAGCAAATTGTTTTTTTTGGTTTCTCTCAAAAACTCAAGAAAACATGGCCCAAAAAACAGCAACAAAGTATAAAAAATATATATCTATATATGAAAATATTTGTCACCTTTTACTAATTTCTTGCAATTTAAGGGAGATTTGTTGCCAAGATATAAATACAATTTGCTTCAAGGGTTAAACAACCTTAGTTAACTCTTCATTCCTTCGCTCGCTTACCCTGCACGTTATGACCCGTGCTGGAGTTAGCCACGTCCGTGTCTGTGACGGCCAGCTTATCTCCATTTCCTTCTCCTCCGGCAGTTGTTGTCTTAGAGCCTCCTCCAGTCGGCGATCTGGCCGAGGGCTTGGTTTCACTGTGCGGCCAGTAACCAAGCGTCGCCATGCCGATCCCTACGGCCAAAATGACCAGTCCCAAGAGGAGGAAAAACCCAGAGGCGGAGTAGAGGCGTAGCCTCCCGCGCACTACCACAACATCGGCACGCCGTTTTCGCTTTCTAAATAAAAAGTATGGAAAGAAAACAGAAATTAAAGTTTTGGAGACATAGATTTAGTGACATCATTACTGCCATCTTACAAAAAATGGATAGCTGTAACACCTCATACTTATTTTTGTCAGACAGTCAGAGCTGGCATTTGTAAAAAGCAAAAAAAACCAACAAAAAAACAGTGTTGCTCATGAATCACAAAGAAATTAAACTGCTAGTTTCCTGTCGCCCAAAGTAGATTTGCAAACCTGGTCCGAGTACTCGTTTTAATTTTAATTTCTGAAAAGAAGAGTAAGAGAATTACCTGGGCACAGTTTCTGGGGCGGAGTTTCCCTGGCCTGGCGATGTAGGGAAAGGCCGGTGCTGAGAGCGGGTGGAGTCCTGGCGTTTTAGCTTAGCCAAGCCTGTTAGCACTCCTGCTGCTGCAGTCATACTTAACCTGCAGATACACATGCACGAAAAAGGATCACAGGTGTGCACCTGAGTAACATGAGTTACACTCGAGTCACAAATCTGATGACTTTAGACTCGACCTGACAAAGTCAAAAAGACAGCTTGACTTGGACTTAAACACTACTCACTGGTGACTTCATCGAACCTTTTGACTCTAAAGTACTTTATACTTTCCCCCAAACCCAAAGATTAAAAAGTATGTTATTTAAAATGTGCCACGAATTAATACATTTCCTTTTATTTCCCAAATCAACTGTCAAAGCCGTTCATTCCCAGTAAGCCGATTCTTAATTCCCTAAATCCACTCAAACTGATTCAACAGCATCCAGTCAAATTGCAGGTGAACCTTGAAGAACTAACATGAAGAAATACAATGTTATAAACACAGCACTTGTTGGTAAGAATGATACCAAAGATAAATCCGTCCATGTCCAAAATCTATGCAGTGGTCAACAAAAAAAACAAACTGCATTATGCAAAACATGTGGGTCAAAAATGACAGACGTAGTCGCAACAACTTCCAACACTGTAAAGCTGCAAAAAGAACAGATGAATATTAATATAGTTAATGGTTAATAATTAGCCAATATGAGTTTAACAGATAAGAAACTTTTCAAACAAACTTGATTCAACAACTAAATGCAAATTCATTAAGACTCAATTATTTATTTAGGATTCAAAACTCGAAGTTTAGGACTTGGGACTTGACTCAGGACTTTCCCATCCTGACTTAAAATGAATAATTAGTAACGAGTTTAACACTTTATGCACCTGCTGTGTGCATGTTTGTACTGCCACGTAATTCCACAGCCGCTGGTGCAGAGTTTTTCCTGCCAGTTTGTTTGGTCTCTTTGTACACACACTCAAAAAGATGTAAACTGAAAAGAAAAACAACTGCAAACATTTGGTAGAGGCACAGATGCACATACATTCACATGAAGGAAAAAACCTCACAGACAACCATATTTGAAAACAGTTTTAAGGACGAATGTACGTGTTTCTGCTCAGCCGAAGTCTTCCAGACTCCCTGTTTATGCAGCAGGATGTGTGAGGCGCTTAGTATTCAGAGTGCAGCATCTCTCACAATCAAGCAGATTGAACCAGTTCCAGGGTTCACAGCTGTATTTGTCTTCTTTCAGCGAGTGTTATCTAACGTACAGCAGTGACTCTTGAAAAGCTGCGGGTGACAGTTTCTTTTTTTCTGTATTTTCTTTTTTTTTTTTTTTTTTACACACTGTTACAGGGAACGTGTGTCAGACTTTCAGTGTCTTTCCAAGTTCAAGAAATGCTGTTTACAGCCGAGCAGTGATACAGATGTAAGCACACACAACATGAACACAGTCTCCTCTGATGGCTGGTGATGTTTTCGTTGTTGGCTCTCAGCCTTCGGGACAACATGGACAGGGTGTGTGTATGTGTGTGTGCATGGGCGTACATATACCCCTGCAAGATGTTTGTTTACTGTATTCTTTCAGTGTGTGTTTGTGTGTGTGTCACTCGGAAAACAAGATAGAGAGAGGAACACATGGCTTGTTTTTCTTTCACTCTTGGATAGTTTTTAGTTATTTTAATCTATATCCGTCATTTGTGGGTTTTTTTTTTTTTTGCTGGCATTGTTGTCGATATTTATGTTGCAGTTATAAAACTGGAAATACAGTACTGCAATTATGACATAATATTCAAATGAATCATAATCTTTCTACTCACCAGCTGCTCGGATGTCTATTAATAGTTATTAAAGGGAAGAGGGTTTAAAACAAACAGACTTATTCTGGGAGCTTTCATTTGGTTTTTTAAATGCCTGTTAATCTGGGCTCACATGAACATTAGCATTGTCCTGTTGAGCACTAAGAGGATTGACTGAATTTGATGTTGAATAACAAAGGTGGACGGAAATTTCAGATAACCCCCGTCAGGTCAGATTCTGGCAAAGTTACTACAGATTGACTCTGGTTGATGGATAACAGATTCTGCTTTACAAATTCTGGGTGAAAATATGAAAGTGTATGTCACCACAGAGATGCCCAGCAGTTGAGGTGCCGTTCAGCAGGATCACCAGCGGACATTCGTATGATAGTTTGAATCACCACCTCAGCTTGAGGACCACTGAGTTTTACTGGTGCTGAAATATTTAATTTAATATTTAAAATGTTTACATCATTTCTTGCTTCCTTTCAGATTTAACATACTCATGCGTCCCCTGACATACACACGCTGTAGTGCTGTTAAGCCTTCTTGCATGGTCATAGAAAGCTGCCAAAGAGCGATAAAAATTATGCTAATTATCAGCATTATTGTGGGTTATGAGACTCAGGAGGGTCAGCAAAATTAGAATTTAGATTAATAATAGCTTGACTGTTTTTTAAATTACAAAAAAAGTGAGTCAAGGAGTAAGTAGCAAAGTGGTTCTGAGTTCATCTTTATTGATTATGTATTGCATTTATGATGCATTATTTTCAGTCAGACTGTGATTATGAGGATTATGAGGAATTATCAGAATGTAATTTTTTTTATTTTAAAAAAATTGCATAATAACAAAGCATAAAAATGACAAACCCTCGATTTCCTCGAGGGAATCTCTCTGTCCCTTTAAGAGATTATTTTCCACTGCTGCTTTAATGTAGCCTTTGTTACCTGACTTATATTCTATTGTTTATTATGTTTTATGTATCTTCTGCGTGGATTACATTAATAAAAAAATCATACTGGCTTGTTGCTTGCGGGGGCTTTTATTGCACCTGCAGTGAAATAAAGAGAAAATAACCGCACATTGGAGTACAGCTCCCAATATTTCAGCCCATTTGCCTGATGAAGACCCTGTTGGGTTGAAATGTTATATCTGTTGTAGTCAATTAAATATTTGGAGCTGTACTCCGTGTGCGGATATTTATTCTCTTTGTTCCGATAATATGAGGTTTTATCTGGCATCTGGCCTCAAAACATACTGGGTGTGCACACGATTACTCTGCTGACCTGCAGTGAAACGCCGTGTGCCAGTGACGGCGGGGCCGCACTGAGCTGAAGTGAGTGCTCATAACTTTGGTAAATAACAAAAACATTGCAGTTTGCTGCAATTTATGGCGAGTTTGAGTGTTTGGCAGTTGGGGTCTAGAGTGGAGGAGAGATGGAGTTAATGACGGCTGCACTTTACGTCGCTGTGCATGAAATCTGCACCAGTACAAACACCTGCGTGACAGCTGACGTAAAACAAAGCACCGGCTCAGCGCAATATAGCCGATCCCAATCAGCTAATATGATGCATTATCATTAGTTAGAATGCAACTTTGTTGTGACTGTGATGCATTATTCTGACTTCAAATGCAGTTATGATCAGGGCCGGGTGATATATTGATATTATATCGGTATCGTGAGACTAGATATCGTCTTTGGTTTCGGATATCGTAATATCGTAAGTGTTGTCTTGTCCTGGTTTTTAAGTTTGCATTAAAGTAAAGTGATGTCATTTTCTGAACATACCAGACTGCTCTAACTTTTCTATTATTTGCCGTTAACCACTTAGTCATTTTATCCACATTACTGATGATTATTTATCGAAAATCTCACTATGTAAATGTTTTGTGAGTGCACTAGTCAACCCAACAATATTCTTGCAGTATCGATATTAAGGATGTGGTAAAAAAAAATATCATATTTGATACAGTTGGGTTTTATCTGTATATTTTGTTAACATTTTCAGCTAAAACACTCACAAAATGTTTTAAATAGTCTGCACAAATAGTTTGACATGCAGCTAACCAGAATCGGATTTCTTTGTATTTATTGTTTTATTAATTTACAATAATTTGATTATAACTGTTTTGAATATACCTCGGATCTGTGAAATGTGTGTTTGACAAATTATTGTCATTTTCTGACAATAAATTATAGTTTAAACCACAATTAACCCTCTAAATTTCCCAACTTTCACTCAGGTGCAAAAATCAGCCTTTAAACCTTTTAGCCATATCGCCAAGCCCTAATTATGATCTAATTTCTTCTGTATTTCTTTAATATGACTTTGGTAATATTTATTTTTTATCAGCAGTAATTTTCTGCACTGTGTGCACGTCTGTGTGTATGTGTGCACATCTGTGTATTTAAGAGGATAAAACAGATTTAGCATGGGAACAGGAACACACCCATGACCTTCTTCTATCTATTTTTTAATTTCTCTCTACCTCCTCGCGTCTCTCTTTCTTACTCCAAGAACACACTATCTGTAAATCTCTCTCTCTCTCTTCCATCTTCACCCTCAGTCTGTGTGCTAATGCATTCTGGTTGTGACCCTGAATAATTTTTCCCTCCTTTACCCCACCCAAGCTGACTTTCTCATCGTATCTCTCTCGTTTGTCTTTCTCCTCCCCCTACCCTCTGTCCCCTCAGATCTATTTTTAATTTGTCTCTAATTTTTATTTACTTTTATTTGGTCACTTCCCTCTTCCTCTCTTCCTGCCTTCCTCTACGTATCTCAAAAGCAATAAGATCTGCTCTAAGATTCAGAATCAGACAAAGCTTTTAGTATTCTAAGTGGCTGTGAATCACACACAGGACCAGACGTTCTCTCCTCCTACCCTCCTTTCTCCTTCTCACATCTTAATGTATTTTTCATGTCAATCATCTTGTTGGTAATACTGCTGTAGGAAAGAGCTTCACCACAGATGGTGAATCACACAAGGACAAACACAACCAGCCTCATTTCTCGGGTTTTTCGGCACTTCCTCTCGCTCTGCCTCTCTCTCTCTCTTTCTCTCTACTTGATTCTCTCCTTTGGCTCCTTGTTGTGCGTCAAAGAGGAACCCACACAATGTTTCAAAAGCAGGGGGGGAGATTTCCTCCGTTTACTGAGACGGAGAAGAGGATGGATGAAATAGAGCAGGGAAGGCAAAGAATAAGAGAAAAGGTGACAATACAGGAACAGCAGGAGAAGGGGGGTGTAGAAGCACTTCTTTACGTCTGCTCACCTACCTGGTTACAACACTGAGTCACGTCCGGAAACTAAAAGCCTGTGCAAAAAGCCGAACACTAAAGAAGAATGGTAAAACACTGTTTTGAAGCGGACAGTGAGAAGAAAGAGAGGCCGATAATAAAGGAGAGCGAAGTGCTTTTTCTGACAGTGATGACAGGACAGAGTTAGAGAAACAAGCCAAGTGCATCTGTAGTTTTAACAAGGAAGGAGTAGGAAACAAGCTGCAGACAAACAGACACAACAGCAGCCTAATGAGAGACCACTCAGGCCCTGGCACAACACGGCTCTCTGCTGCGGAGAACGTGTCGGATGTGTGCAGTGACCACATGAAGCGACAAGTTAATATACAGTAATTGAGCTCAGCACTGAACACCCAGTCAGCTGCTGTGAGCAGTTTGTTTATAATGTATGTAAACCTATTTTTTGCATGGAGAATAATTATGAAGAAATAGTTTTTAAAGGGGAACAATGACCATTTTTAACACATTTTATTATTCTGGAGGCTCTATGACACAATGGAAAAAAATACTACAACATGCATCTACGTGTATATTGCAAGGGTTCACTGGAAAACCATTTGGTAGTGTGCTAGCTCAGGTGGTACATTCAATAAATTGGAATCAATACAGAAAAGATTTTTTTTAGATTTTTTACACAACCTCCTACTCTTTTTCGGACTAAAAGTACTTCTTATGTTTGTTTTATGTTTGCATCCATCTCATTGTCATGAATGACACATCTGTCCACTCTGAGTCAAGGATGACCGATGAGAATTTGGTGGTCAAAGGTCAAGGTCGCTGTGACCTGTTTTTGGTCATGACTCAAGAATTCCTGCCCTAACTATGACAGTTATGCATTTTTACACATATGCCTAATAGGATATAATGATGAAGTAATCAAAAAATCAGAATCAGACTTCAGTTTTATTGCCAAGTTCATTTACATGTACAAGGAATGTGACTTGGTGTTTTGGTGCAAAACAATTAACATAAAGGAAGAATAAAAATAGTGAATTTAAATAGAATAGGACATAAGATAAAAAAAATAATATATATAGAAGCAGTTTAAAAATATAAAATGTAAAAAAATATATATAAAGAACACAAAATGTATGTACAAAAGGTGACTTGAAATTCTTACCACCACTGGCAGGCAGTTACTGTATACTATGATGACGCTGCTACCTCGAGGTTTCCCTGTACGCTGTATCTGCATATCTATGAGCAGGTTGTTGTATTTTTCCCAATTGTAATAAATGAATTAAAAAGGCCTTTTGTTATATTTTCAGAGAGTGAAATTTGCTTTCTGCAACAACATTGTTTTTTTGGTGAATTAATCACACAAGGATCATTCCCACACTGTATGAATAATAATGTTTTTCCACCTGTTATCAGATACAATTTATAAATAATTCGAAACCCATGGCTCCATTTTCCACTTTACTGCCACAATAAATTTCCTAAATTAGTGTTTAATGAATCATAAATTAGCCTCGGTGTGATCACCTGAATAATGTCTAAATTGCTCCCGCTGTTTGTGCATGCTCACAGTAAGGCAAGAAAGCTACTGATATGATTTAATGTACCCCTCAGGGAGCAGATTTATTCTGCTGCTGGAGACATTCAAACATTGACAGACACTCGTACATCAGTCACGTCATGTCTTCATAGAGCAGAGGTTTCCCCCTCTACATTGTAACACTTCCTCCGTAATGTTATCTACATTATCTATAGGAGACGTCACGTGATGTGTTGTCCCTATAGCAACTACATGTGCTGCTGCTAGGTGACACGTTTCTATAGCAACTATCAGCTGTGTGCACAGGAATGACAGGTTTACCACGTTAACACTAAATCACTTTAACAAAGGTGCACTTCCTGTGTGTCATTTTGATTTACGTTTTTATTTTCGGCAAAAAAAAAGAAGAAGCGCATTGCTGGGAATGATTTCACTCCACCTTTCCATCAGTTTCAGAGGCGTGATTGAGAGAGGGGGAGGAAAGGAGGAGACAACAAAGGATGCTGGAGTAGAAATGGGGGTTGGTGGCAGGTGGGAGGAAATGAGAAGAGGAGGTGGTGAAAAGGAGACTTCAGGGATGAAGAGGGAGGAGCAGTTTGGTATGAAAGGTGCTTGCTAAAAAAAACTTCTCAACATTTATGTGTTAGCATCAGGGTGTTGTCAATTCTTTTGTGCTGCGTTCTGAAATCTTCATAGGTATTAAAATTTTCAAACCCCGAGAAAATTGGTTTGCTTTATTTTGAAAACATGGGGTTGAAAGGAAATGAGCAATTTCAGCAAATTGCAGGAAGTTAGTAGATTTAGGGGAAAATTTCCAAAAAAATAAAGGATCATAAATATATATTTAATTTTAATGTTATTGAATGATGATGATTATTATTATTATGCATATTTTAAGTCATTTTCATCAGTGTTTGTTTTTAAAATTCTTAATGTTTTTTTGTTCAAATTTTCAGGTAATTTTCTTGTACTTTTTTACATTTTTTATTTTTTATTATGTCATATATTTTTTACTATTTTGGGGTCATTTCTTCTGAAGTTTCTCATTGTCATTTCCTCATGTTTTTTTGTAAAAAAAAAAAAAAAAAAAAAGACCAATTTGCTCAAGTTTCAAAGGGTTAAGGTGATACTGTGAGTAGTATGTGTAAATGAATCGTGGTAAACTTCCCTCCATCTAACCAGAGCCTGGATGCACATTTGAGTGCCCCGTTTAGTTGCAATAGTGAGAGTTTGTGAGCAGAAGTGTGCACCATACAGTGAAGACAAATCAGAATAAAACAGATCAAACCGTAAAACGAAGCAGCGCTGGTCAAATATAAACCACGGTTCTGTTACTTAGTTGCCTATTTATCACCCCAAATGTTTTTATCAACATATTTTAGCTCACTCTTAAAGTGTAGCACAAGATCATTTCTTGCCAGCTGGCCAACATTGTTTTGCACGTACGAGTTTGCATAACTGCTGCGTTCAAATGAGGTTGTGTTTACTGTTACCACCAGAAGAGTCCGTTTAGAAGGACGTCCTCATGTCACATTTACAACCTCATTAGTAAAAAGTTTGTGGATGATCTGAGGTCAGGAGTTGTGACATGTTTGCTGCCATGGGCTCTAATTTTTCTGCAGATGGTAAGTTAATATATTGTAATTTTAGTTACATAAAGTTGTTCCACATAAGTTATATGTCTGAGGAAAACGCTGATATTCCTAATGGCCTCGTCTTTTTCCTCTTATGTGACTTTCTTGCTAGCTTTCTAAATTATTAGCCTCGGTGGTCTCTAGACGCCAACAGTAGCGTCTGTGTTGCAGTTGCCTAGCAGTGGTGCTCTCGGACTTAACCACTTGAACGCCAAGCATGTCGTGTACACAGCTTCCCATGTCGTAAATATGAGATCCATTTGAATGCAGCATACGTCAGCGATCAGTGAAAGTGTTAAATATTCTGGTGCTGCACTGTGTGTTCTCTTAGCTGCAGGTTTTCTTCCTCTTGAGCAAATGTGTCTTTTTTCTCCGTTTTTGTAGCACAAAGTTCTAAGGTTTTTGTGTCTTTCTGCTGCATAGACATCCTAGTTTAATTAAAAGGTTGCTGCACAGCAGTGAAATACTTATTTAATTGCATCTTGTTTATCAACCTGTGCTGAAGCTGCGCAACTCTCCCCACACGTCAGGAGAGAAAACGATGGAGAGTGTGTTAGAGGAAAGAGAACAGGACAGGTGGGACGGAAAGACAAAAAGAGCAGGAGTAAGGCGTGGGGGATAAAAGAGAAATCAGGACCAGAGGAAGACAGCCAGAGGGGGAAGACAGGGAGACAGAGAAAACAGAAGGTGCTTTGATCTACATGTAACAAACTCCAGAGACTTTTTCGACTCCAGAAGCACGCTGAGAAAAGTTTGTCTCGAATGACTCACCTCAGTGAACCGTATGGCATGGAAACAGGCATCTATTATGGACACAAAGTAGGAAAGCAGCAAGGACAGGATGAAAATGAAGCGTGGTAGGGGGAGAAAAGTGATCATCCATTATGTCTCCTATTATAGCCACAGTGTGTTTTTGTTTGTGTGTCATAAACTGCTCTGGCGAGGTTAACCGAGGCCAAATTGCTCTAATGAATGTAGAAACCAACGGCTGTTTTTCCCCACTGAGCTGGATTTAAATGGAGAGACAGTCAACCCCCCCCCCCCTCCTGCTGCTGCCGTTAAGGTCACCTGTCATAATATCACGGAGCTGGGAGTCAAACATGGAAGGACTATTTTTTTGAGTATCATGGCCAAGTTTGAGTTTTGGCAAATGTTCAGAATATAGAGAGGTTGTTTACCTTCTTTTCTCTTTGAAAGACTGATGGAAATTACCTGCATGAGTAAGAAGAAAATGCACTGAAGACTATGTGACGTCTGTACAACCTGTTCTTGACACCGCTTTTAACTTGAAAGGCTGAAAAAAAGAGACTGTCAAGTGTTTTAACGCTCGGGTCAAACTTAAGTACTTCATTTACATGTACACTGACACCACTTTCAAGAACAATCATTACAGACGGAGTTCGGGTTGGAGGAAAAGAACATGTTCGTACACTGATTTCTTTTGATAAGAATTACACTGAACAGAAATATGAATGCTGCAGTTTTGTTTTTGCCCCAGTTTTTCAGACCTTAAAAAAAAAAAAACTAAGCAACTAAGCTTTTCCTATGCACACAAATGGCTTTTTTCTCTCAAATTCTGTGCACAAACTTGTCAAAATCTCTGCGAGTGAGCGCTTCTCCTTCGCCAAGATAATCAATCCAGCCGACAGGTGTGCCGTATCAAGATGCTGATTAAACAGCATCATCATTACACAGGTGTGCCTTTGTCACAATTAAAGGCCACTCCGAAATGTACAGTTTGATGACGTGACACAATGTCACAGATGCTGCAAGTGTTTTGGGAGTGGCCATTGGCATGTTGTAAGCCGTCTCTAAGATCGTTTCTCAGAATTTGGCAGAATATCCAACCATCCGCACAATGTATAATGATTTGTAACCACGCCAGCTCAGGACCTTCACACCCAACCTCTCCACCTGCAAGAATCTCTGAGACCAGCCACCTGGACAGCCGATGCAACAGTTGGTTTGCACAACTTAATAATTTCTGCACAAACTCTTAGCAAACGTATCAGGGAAGGTCGTTTGTATGATTTTCTTCTTCAGTAGCATCTTGACCTCACAGAAGTTTGTTGTCGTAAGCAACTTGAGAGGTTAAATGCTCATTTTTGATGGCGTTTGACACTTGGGAGAAGTGTTCTCCTAAAGGATGAATCCCGTTTGACTAAAAAATTCATATCTGTGGTGCCTGTCATGTGAAACCCATAGATCAGAGGGGCTAATTAATGTCTTTCTCTTAAACTAAATGTGCAGATTTTAGAGCACACCTGTGTAGTGATGCTGTTGTTTAATCAGCATTATGTGTGCATAAAAAAAATTTTAGATCTGTAATTTAAACACATGAAAAATAGGTGTATTTTTGTTTAGGTTAATTCTTATAATATGCATTTTCTTGTCTTCTTTGTCAGTTGGACAGCTTCATGTAAAGTCAAATAAACTATAGCCACCATCTTGGATTGAACCCAAATAAACTATAGTATAGCCTAGTATACTGAACAATACTAATAATACTATGATATTGTGCAGTGTAGTATAGTATAATATAGTATAGTATGACATAATTTATAGTATTTTGTAGTATAGTACAGTACATATAGTATTGTGTTATGTAATATACAGTACAATATAGTATAGTATAACATAATATACAACATAGTATAGGCTAATATTTAGTATAATATAGTATAACATAAAATATAATGTAATATTATTTGTAATACAGTATAACAGAATATATAGTAAACTATAGAATAGTACAGTACAGTATAATATGACTTAATATATAATGTAGTACAGTATAGTATAGTGTTGTACACAATAAAGTATGGCATAATATAAAGTGTTATATAGTATAATACATATATATAATATATAAAGGAGAGTGGATAATATAAAGTGTTATATAGTATAATACATATATATAATATATAAAGGAGAGTGGACTGTCTAAGGACAGATTCTTTGTCTCTGTTAAAAGATTACATTGTTTTGCATGTTTCAGCCCATTAACTACAAATTGTGTTCACTTTATATTACATTAACATTAATCAGCAGATAATCACTTCACCAAATGGGCTCCGGGAGGAAATGCAGTTACAATCAGAGACAGTCGTTTGAAATCCTCTTAGCCCCTCGACCCCCAAAAAAACAAAACAACCAAAACCATCAACTTATAATGGAGGAAGTTCACATGATCCCTTTTACAGTGTCCCTGTTTGTTTTTTGTGCCTCCCAGCTTTTTATTTTTCGGACGAAATAGCTCATAAACGTGATGCGTTTTGGCAGCAGTGTTGAGTGGCGGATGTCCCAAAAGCTTCCATAAACAAACAGGGGAGTACTCAAAACTCACCCCTCTGCAATCACATCACTGCACAGCGATAAAGCAACTTTGAACAAAATGTGTTTCCTGTGAGGGATCATTTCAGGATGTTCAATTTCCTCAAGTAAATTTCCACTGCTTACTTCAGTGAGATTAATATGAAGTGAAAGCAGTAAGTTCCTAGAGGCTTGAAAGTCAAATATAAGCTTGTGATGTATGCTTTGTCACCATTAACCTAAAGTAAACAGGAATAACAGTTGTAATGGGCTGCCACATGAAAGACCGCTGTTAGTATCATCCTTCAAAGACAATTTCTCTGCTTCATCAGCAGTATGTGACCGGAAAGACTTCACAGAGAGATGAGATGACATGTGACACAAAGCTGGGACATGCGTTATCATGCATGATGTGCCTTACAGCACCAACAGATCTGTTGTGTTTTTGATTTGTTTTGTTGTTTTTTTTAAAGCCCCACATTTCAGAAATTGACTTGAATTTACTTAACAGAAGTTTAATTCTGTTTGCTGTTTCAGACAGGCATGGAAATGAAACCTGACCAGCTCTACACCCAGTAACTAAACTGGAAACGTTTCAGCATGAGCCACCATCGTGGATTGAACCCAAGGATCAGTGGTGAGTGTGTCTCAGCCCAGCGTCTCTTGTGATTAATGATTAGGATTATTAGGGTCAGCTTTCCATAACTGCTTATATAGTTTCAAAAACATTCAGATGTTGGGTGGTTAGTTAATTAGTTTTGTGTGTAAGGAAAACTAAGGAATTGCAATTTGCAATTTTTGCAAGCCTTCATGGTGAACAAAGAATCCAAAAACTGAGAAAATTCTTAAAAATTGAAGTCATAGAGGTTTAACAACAGCAAAACTATATCTGAACATTCGTTGAGAAGCAAGAGTGAAACTTATCTTTGCTCTCTGCAGAGCCAGACTCCATTGACAAAAACAGTCATTTTCCCTCTCTGAACACAGGAGCTGCTGGTCTGCCGCTGCCTTGGTCAGTTTTTTTTGTGTTATTGTGTGACTTTGGTGATTCTGAACTAACCTTTTAAAACAATAAAGTCACACAATAACACTAACGAACGAACTGATCGAGGCAGCGCTACACAAGCAGCTCTTGTGTTCAGTGAGGTAAAATGACTGTTTTTGTAAATGGAGTCTGGCTTTGAAGAGAACAGATATGTTTCACATTCAGTTCAGTTCCCTGTTTGAAAGGGCCGTCTGTTTGGGGAGTACTGAGCATAAGAGTGGATAAATTGAATTATACTGCACGGGTTGTGTGAGAGTTTGTGAGCAGATGTTTTGATATTGTTTTGTTAAACGCAGCCGCCTATGACTTCAATTCCTAAGACATTACCTGTTTTTGGATTGTTTGTTCACTGGAGGCATGCAAGACAAACAAAGTTTTCTTTACAAGTTTAACATAATGGGGGGAGTAAACTAAGTATTCCTTTGGTTTTGTTTGGAAAAAATTGAATCAAAAGTTTATTTTACAGAAACTCTTCCAACTTCACAAATTTGTAAAATGTAAATCTCTGCAAACCAGATCGAACAGGTAAAAGGTGACATTATAGATAAAAAGAATTCAGCCATATATGACAGCATTGCATATGCTTTATTCTTAAACTTTTTAACAGTTAAACCTGATATTTTGGGAAATACAGTCCTAAACTTGTCAATACAACTAAGTGAAAACTTGGCACAAGTATATGTGCATGCTGTGCTCATTAAACTGAACCCTAATCTGCACAGACTCACAGGTGTTTCCACTTATTCTGGCTGATTACATTGTGTTCACGTGGACTTTGGCTGATATCAAGCAGCCGTGTGTATCTGCTCTTTCTGGCATCCGAAAAACTTTTCCAGTCTAATTACAACTCAAATGTTGACTTGAACACAATTAACAAATTAGAAGCAATAAAAGCAATTACTTGAACAAGCCATTAGCTCTCTTCTCAAGCTCAGGGTGGGTGAAAACTACGCTGGGAGTAATATGACATCACCATATTGCACTGTAACAAATGTGAAATGTCACACAGGAGAGGGAGGAAGACGCCAGTTGAGCTCAATCAGTCAACACATGGTCCTGAGACGGAGTAATCAGGGAAAAGTGGAAACACCTGTGCAGGAGCTTTTGTGATAAAGCATGAGAAAATTGCTTTTTTTAATTTGCAGCTATCACATTTTCCAGAGCTGAGTTAGTTCAGTGTTCAACATCTTGTTTTCGACTGTGACTGATTAGAATCGAGTTACAAAATTGACTGAAACTTAATATGATACCTGCAAGTTTGGGTCCGGCGAGTCTGGCTCTCGAGTAATCAGACCTCTGCATGAGTCTGATACATCCTGACCGAAGATCTTTAAAAGAAGCAGAGTGCCATTTGATTTTTTTTTTTTTTTTTTTTTTTTAGCTTTTAAAAAGTGTTTCATGTCTGGTTTTTTTGTATCACTGTACAGTAAAGTGAAAAAAGAGATTTATTTTATCAGAGGATCAAGAATGAGCAAAACATAAACAGCAAGCGCGTGTGTGTGTGTGTGTGTGTGTGTGTGTGTATGTGTGTGCATTGCTTTACTCCTACAGACTCGCGGTCAACGGTGACTCATCTGTCTGGAGAATATGTCACTTTGTGTTTTCCCGCTGACCTTTCGGCAGCACATTTTCTGATGCACGTACTCAAGTGTCAAAAACGGCACCCTCTTCACCATCTTGTTTGTTTTTTATTCCTCATTATTTTGATGAAACATACTGTTAAAGTCTCGCATCCTTCACACTGAATCAGTGTCATTGCCTCCTGCGATAAATTCAGCTCTACTCAATTGAATTAAGTTTTGAATTGAATCATCAGATGCTCAAGCCAGGCCTGTGTGTGTGTGTGTGTGTGTGTGTGTGTGTGTGTGTGTGTGTGTGTGTGTGTGTGTGAGTGATCCCCCTGTTGATTCTAACAAAATGACTCATTCTGCCTCCTCACAGTCCCCGGTTTTTAGTCACCCACACTCATCTTGAGGAACGAGCTGTCCCCAACTTTGGGGTGTGATTATTGTAGATTAATCCAGATTTCTGAAATTTACAAAAATGTGACCCACAAGAATCATGCGAATCCGTTCATAAATATACGGTTTTGGGGGCGGGTGTGATAAGCTGCCAGAGGGAAATTAAGAAGATTTGTGGTCATCTATAGTCTGAAGTGCCTAAAGATTTTTTGCTGGGAGAAATAACTCCCACTAAATTGGATTATGCACGTTGTTTGGTTAATACTTATCAAATAAAATGTTTAAATTTCAGTTAGCTGCATCTTAAGAGCCAAGAGGGTGGGAAAAGCTAGTAAATAAGTCGTCAGCATCAAGTGGGATGAACGTCAGCTAGCTAGCCATCATCTTTGACGCTACTTGAAAGTAAAATTATTCATTCTTTAAAAAGGCGGGCTGCCCACCTAAGTGGGGTTTGCAGCGGAGTTATGTTGTGTGATGTAATGTTATTTTACAAGATAAGCACATAGGCAGGTACTAAACAGTACCAAAAACTGCAGTTCCTCAAATGGCCACTTGAAGTTTGAAAAGTGAGTCAGTCCCCATCAAGCCCAACATTAAAATGCCCAACTTAACAACAAAAATAAACATATTTATAGCATTTTACAAAAGACTATTTTGGTCCTTGTTAATTTTCCGATTCTTGACAACTGTATTGGTCGAATTAATATATATTTATATGCTTTTATATTTAAATAAGACTTAAAGTTACACATATTTAAGGGCTTGGCCTTTCAGTGACAGATGGGTGCCGTCCCTTAACAAGTCGCTACCATGGCAACACTGTTGGTAAGGTAACCATGGTGTAACGCCAGATTCACAGACTACAGTCGTAACTGTCACTTTTTCCTACCTTTTAATGGTTTCAAGCCCATTTTTTGCCAGTGAAAATTACATTATCACAGTCACTATAGCTATAAATTCACAACTTATTCTCAAAGAACCGGTTGTATGATATCCTAAAAAAAATACAGGCAAAATAATTCCTATGATAACATATGAATTAGTATCCCAAGAATGGCACTACGTCCTAATTGCACATTTATGGAGGTTAACTTTTAGAGGGCGTACCTTAAAATGACTCAAAGTTCAAACATGAACATGCATCTTCAGTGCAAAGTCTTGATTTTTGTGACCCATCCACCACCCCAGCCTGTCTCCCATCAGTGCATTGGTCACGTGACCACAGCCTTTCAAAATACGTGGGATATGTACAATTAAGGTCCATCACTTTTCGTAGGAAAAGATGCAGTTTGTGAGAACGGCCTGAAATGCACCATGCTAACCAAGCTAGCAGCTAGCCTTAGGGTTAACTCCGCGCTCTTGTCCAAATCTGGTCACTTTTGGCTCCAAAAATTCAATATGGCAAAAGTAAAGGTTTTAAACTGGGGGTCCACAAATTGATATGTGACGGTGGCTACATCCATTATTTTATTCTGTTTGTGGTTGGTACACTGTGCATGCAGCCGTAGCCGCCAGCTAAAGACACAGTTGTGCTGATAAGAAAAAAATATGAGTTATGGGTTGGGTTTTGAAAGGCGCCTTGTTTCTATTAGGGGATCTGTATTTTGTCTGCTTTTTTGGTCCTTTGACAGTGACATGCCTGCCAATTGCTGTGCAGCAGTGGCGCCCAAACTGGAGTCCTGGGACCTCTGCGGGGTCCCTGTTCGGATCCTAGAGACCCACTCTCCACAGTAATTTAATTTCACAAATATTCAATTTTCCATAAACAGTTCTTATTTAATTTGTCTCAGCGGAGCCTGGAATTGTTTCTTAAATCAGACAAACCTGAATATTTTCTTCAGATGGGGGTCTCCAGGATTATTATCAGGTGGCTGTTTTTGGTCTTGCGCATCTCCCCGGGAGTCTTTGGAGCGTCAAAGTAAAAGAACGGCTGACCTCCCACAGGGGTATTTAAACAGGATTATCCAGTAACTGGATATGTGTGAAGGAGGATTAGCTGATATGTCGCCTGACTTCTTAATGATTCTCAAATTAAACTCAGATGCTTTTCTGCTTAAAGTGTTTGGCAGCGAAAGATGCCTCACTAAGAGCCGTTTGGTTCAGTGACTCACCCCGATTCTTCAAACAGCTCTCAAGGTGACACTTACTCCTAATTCTTCAACATGTAAATCACACTAAAGATAATAAAACCAGAGGCAGAGAATGTGCACGTCAAGCCTCCCTCCCTCCCACAATGTCTTTTGCCTCTTGTGACTTAAATTGGACATTTGACCTTCACTCTGCAGACGATGTGTGTGCAGTGTGTGACTCTAGAAGGCTGTTTTCACATTCATGATGTGCGCTCACTTTAAAACAGAAGGTGCGTATGAGCACGGTTTTGTAAAAATCACAGCTGGAAGCCAATCAGTGTCCAATGTGAAACGTACATAAGTAAAGAATGATGTGGAAACTTAAAGAAATGGCCCTTTTAAACATGCACTGCAAACCTGATATTATCCAGACATTCCCCAGAGGAGCTGTATGTGAGAACCCAAATGCCTGAATCAGTCGAATTGGAAAATAACAGATTTTGACCTGCCAGCTCCCTAGTCAAATGTGCGCTAAATGTCTGATTGAGCCAATGTGTGAACAGAGCAGGTAATTGTCAGGAGAATTCACAGCGAGCGAGTGAGTGGGCGAAATTATGACATTTTTATCATGATGCCCGCGCAAACCCAGAAGAAAACATCCGACATCCGAGGGTGAAGAAGAAGCGTAATTTATATGAAGACAGGAACAAAAATGTCTTGCTGGAGAATTGTCGAGATTCAAGACCTTCAGCAACGGCCGATGTCGAAATTGTCAGACAAATTCAAGGAATGGCAAAATGTTTATGACCAAATTTCGAACCAGCTACGTGACCGTGCTGTAGTCCGCACCATGCCCTGCCTCTTGCACGCTCTACCCAGACGTAACCCCTTCGCTTAACTTATCCAGTCTCACTTCCACCTCATAAAATACTAGCTGGGTCCCTCAGCATCAGATACTCACGCACCCTTAACGGAGGTATAAGACTAGGGATGCACGATGTTAGATATTATGTTGATATATATAACAACTTATTTGACCGATAGATGACACAGACATTGACATCCATTTTTTCCCCACCCAGATTTAATGATTACCAAGTCTCCTGTGTAATAAAATTAACATTGTATTATTGTGATGTCTCACCAGCAGATGGAGACATAAAATACAATGTTTTTCATCGTATGTAGTATTCATTCATTATGCTAAATAACAAAAGTACTTGATGTTTTTTCTACATGTTCACTTTGTTAATTGAAAAAAGTCAGTGTGTGATATCGGCAGAATCAAGCCTGTTGGCCGATGCTGATATTTCATTTTAAAGCTGCCAATACCACAACATGCCAGTAATTCGATGCTCTGGGCAGCTACCATAGTGTAAAAACAAGAAAGTCCTCATACAGTAGGTAGGAAGGGAGGTGGATGGGGAAAAGAAACCTCCAGATTTTCACCCCGGAGACCACTGTTCCTCCCATGAAAGTCAGTCAAGTTATTTTAAAAACAACGTAGTGTGCTACTATGTAATTTATGTTAGCTATGTTTTAAGTTTATTTTTAAAAATGACCGTATACACTTAAAAAGCAGAAACTGTACTTTTCCTGTGAAAGACACAGTGCATGTAACGAGCGTAAATTGACACAATGTCCCTGTACAGCACCCAAAACTGACGCAGGAAGGGAACCTAGAGTGTCATATTTTGATGCTGACCAAGTGAAAATGTGTTGCCTAAACCAAACAGAGAATTTCCAGTAGGTGAGAAAGAGAAAAACGGCTTAAGAGACAACTTGTGCCCATCAGTTTCTGGATTTTTCAATAAAGGAGAAGTGGTTTTAAAAATGATATGTGAGGAAAAAAACATCAGAAACAACAGAGTATTTTATACTGTATGTCTTAAAGAGTGTGGACGGTTATGAGTGAATCTATATCAAAAATTACCATTTCCCCTTTAATGGTGACCTTTGACCCATTTTTAAGGCATAGCATCATGCTCTGTTAGGCTTCCAGGAAGTTAATTATAATGATGAGACAGCAGGCTGAGGTAGAGGAGAGATCATCTCAGCCTTGGCACAAAGAACAGATCATGATGTTCCCTTCCCCAGTAATCAATAAGTTAATGAAACATAAACACACAAACACATGCAAACGTGAGTATACGAAATGCAGGACCATCTTAAATAATATTAAAGCTTAAAACATCATCAATTAGAGCGGAAATGTGGCCATTAGATGACTGATGGTGAGTGTGTCAGGAGCTGATGGCTCATGTTAAACTTCCTTGTTCATCAAATATTAAGCAAAACGTCATTAAATATGGATGGAAATAAAAAGACAGACTGAAGAGCTGTCAACTTTGATTGTTTAAGAGTTGAAAAACACATCTGAGTTCTTACCTTTGCAGAAAGCCGAGTGTTTGACTGTCACTGTGCCATTAGGCATGCAGGGGGATTAGGCTGTAACCTGGGGGGAAGTAAAAAGCCATCCTCCACTTTGAAGGCTACTTCCACTGAGAAGCCATGCCGGAGAAAATTCAGATGACAGGAAGCAGTTCCGCTTCCGTGCAGGGTTTTGGGAACAGCAGTTCAACTGAGCTCGCGAGCTTTTTCAAACTGTCTTGACTTTTATTCGGCGCGGGGCACGTTTTCCGCCATATGGAGAGAAATGCGCGCTCAGGACAATGAGGGCGGCGAAACACGCTCCTAATTATTACCACTCAGGGAAAAATCCTTCAAAACATTCCGCCTGTAACTCAGCTTGTAATTCCCCTGCGAGAAAAATATATTCCTTGTTTAACTGCTTGGGGGAAGACAACAAAAGATGTGAAGTCCCTCCTGCGTAAAACTCTCCCCGGTATTCGCGTCCAAAAACTTGATTTCACGTCAAAAAAGAGGGAAAAGAAGATTTTTGGGAAATCTCAGCAGCAAGTTGTTGTAAGAAAAACGTTGTAAACCGGCGAGTACAGCGTGTTTTTATTCCTCTGAGCCGGAGAGAGACGCGGCAGCTCCATCCAATTCCTCCAAAGCGCTTGTACGCTTGTGGGAATGTGAGAGGCTTTCACTGAGGCGTGCGTGCGTGCGTGCGTCCGCGTGTGTGTTTATGTGAAAGAGAGAGAGCGAGAGAGTATTTAGTATGCATGCTGGGAAGATGTGCGCGTTTCTGGAGTGTGCGTGTTTATGGAGGGAAACAAGGCACCGTGCCATGCTTTTCTTGCGTGTGCAGGGCGCAGACGATAAGGGGATGACTGGTTTTGAGGAAAGACAGAGGGAGAAGCCTTGATGATGCTCAGCAAGGACAAAACAGATCAGCTTGCATTGCATCTAGCAGCAAGAATCTGAATATCAGCATGCAAAGCGCAGAAAACACAACATTCCTGCAAATGCAACACGAAAAAGTGTTTAAGTGTCTCGCAGCAGTGATATCGGCGCGAGTGACTCATTGTGTGTTTATGTGAGATATACATGAAATGCCAGAGGGGTAGGAGTTATCAACACACACGCAGTGCTGTTTTTGTTCAACTTTTTAGCGTTTCTGTCTCAACACACACAGAATTTAGAGGGAGGGCGGGCAAAAACGTTGCAGATGTTGGCATGTGTGTCATTTCCTGTGTTTACACGCTGGAGCTGATTCAATGAAAATACACTAGCTGGGGTGAGGTGAAGGGAATGTAAGACAGACGTTTGGGCAGTTATTTTGAACAATAAGCTATAAGCGTGTGTGCATTTCAGACAAAGTGACACCATTATTTGTTCAGATGATTGAGATTATGTTGGGGAGAAATAAAACAGCCTGAGGCCAGAGCGGTGCAGCTGAACATGTTGGCACTCATTAGGACATTGTGTTGGTCCTTTGTTGCCATCCTTGACCTTAAAGGGGCAGTTCACCCCAAAATGAAAAAAAACATATTTTTCCTTGTACCAAAAGTGCTATTTATCAATCCAGATTGTTTTGTTGTGAGTTGCAAAGTGTTGGAGATATTGGCCGTAGAAATGTCTGCGTTCTCTCCAGTATAGTGGAACTAGATGGCACTCGGCTTGTGGTGCTCAAAGCACCAAAAAAATACTTTTGAAAAACTCAACCGCAAAGTCTCTTTTGAGAAATCATGACCAGGTTACCCAAGATAATTAGACCTTGTTGTGAGCAGTTTCACAGAGGGACTATTTTCGTTCTACTAAATTACACCCACCAACCGAAGGAAGCATGCATCTGTAGCTACTATTGAGCTCGCTAACGTTACATCTCAGCTGATGAGGACAGCATTGATTTTTACAGCCTCTCGTACAGTGGTGCTGTTAAATTATGCAAGTTGCTGCTTGATTTTTGTCACTCACTGGCCAAAAAAACAATGGCAATCTATTGAGTGGCTTGTAGGTTTTGATATCCACCAGCTGTAGTGGCAGGTAGACAAAAAAGTTAATTTCCAGCCCTGAGGGGGTGGTCAGATGGGAAATCCTTGAAAATCTTGGAGTGGCACACCAAAACCAAAAGCCATAACTGAATTTCAGGAAGTCAATTATGCTGTTAAAGTATATAAACTAGTTGAAACCTATAACAACATGGAGAGTTAAGGAAGTGTATGCATATTCCTATACTATGATTTCACAGTTTACAGTTAATATTGTTATCTGATGTGCGAGTTCTTCCCAAAAGGTTTCCTAAATTTAAATCGTTATTTAGCTGCCTTCCAACATTGTTCCTTTATATTATATATAAGGCAGACATCTCTACGGCTGATATCTCCAACACTCTGCAGCTCACACCAAAACAGTCTAGACTGATACAGGTAAGAGGAAACATATGTAATTTTGTGGGGAACTGTCCCTTTAAACCATGACATTAACCACAACTTCAGCCCAAATTACATGTATAGAGTGCACCAGGAATGAACCCTAAAACCTGGAAATGAGTTTGCATTTCAGTACCTTCGTCTGAAAGTCAGTGTTTTTTTTGAATGGGGCCTTAGAGGCCTGAAATAAGGTGTGTGGTTAACACAAGTTAAAGAGACTTTAATCATTTTGTTCTGTGACATTAACTATGTCAGTAAATACGCTGCTCATTAACTGTGAACCTTTAATGTGTCTTAAAAAGGCAGTTGCTATCAAGTGGCTCAATGAGAAACTGAACTGCGTTGAACACGCTTTTACAGCCTTGTTGTGGTGGTGAAGTTCGTTTATAGCCTAAAATGAGCTTTTTGCTCCTGGTGATTACTTTTAGGACTAAAAATCCTGAAAGTGGTGTATATCTGTGGAGATTATCTTGCTAAACAAAACGTGTAAGTATCATCACCATATTTTTTCCATTATCTGCAATGATCCAATATCCAATGGAAAAATCCCATAGCCTTTTTGACGAGGGTGACGTTAGCTTTCCGGGTTGCCTTACAGAGAAATGTCATCCCCGGAGCACTCTATAACACACCGCACACTACAAATAACCCTTTGGTGTCCTCAAATATGCAAATATCTTTTGCACTCATGGAGACTTCTGGAGCCTGTAACATCATATAAACCTGCCCTCAGCCTCTTATGACTCATGAGCTAGTTGAGATTCATGTTGAGGTCGTATCCTCGGTGCAGTGGTCAGTCAGCTGCTGTATTTACATTCCATCATAGATGGAAATGAAAACACGCTGCAAAGGGACAGAGAGAAACGGAGCAGGAGGGAGACAGAGACGTGAAGAGAGTGTGGGAGAGAAAGGAGAGGAAAAACAAAGCCGTACATTGTTGACTGGTGCATTTATTGTTTACAAGCCCACTTGGGATTAAGGGATTTACAAAATGTGTTGACTTTTTTGAGTTATTGTAAGCAGCTGTGGACCAGAGTCTGAGGCTAAATAATTAAAGGGAAAATGTAATGGAGAGGACAGAGGATTTTTGGAAAGAAGTGGGTTGTGCAGACAGGGTTAGAGGAAATGGGGGGGCAAGAGGAGGTGAGAGGAGGAAGCAGAGTACAAGAGGTGACATGATGAAATAAAAAGGGTGGAGGAGAGGAGACAGGAGAGCATTTTCATCATCTTAAATGAGAATCTCTCATAGGGTCGATGTGGGGGGACCGGTGGCTGTCAGCAGGAGACATGTAAGGGTTGTTTCAGGCTCAGTGATTGAGTAATTGGTTGGAAAAGGAAGGGAAACGTAGACAAATAGAGCAGCAACAAGCGATTATTTTTCACTGAATAATCTTTTATTTTTGGAAAATGTCACTAAATAGGAAAAAAAATGGTATCACAGCACCCAAAAAATGATATATCAACTGTAATTTTCTTTTCCTGTCTTTCTTTCTTTCTTTCTTTCTTTCTTTCTTTCTTTCTTTCTTCAGAAAAATGTTGGCGTTGAACATTTCTGCAAATATTTGCACTTGTTTTTTTTTTCTTGGTTTTTTTTTTTGCATTTGTTATTATGTAGCCGCTAACATAGTTAACGTGTGGTCAGGTTAAGGCACAAAAAACAACCCAATCTTTGCTATGGTAATGAAGAGATCATGCTTCCACTTAAAGTACCCTGTTTGGAGGGGCACAGTCCCTGCAGGAAAAGCAGCGATGTTGCAGTAAAAAAAAAAAAAAAAAAGCTTATCAGGGCCACAGCAGGGTTCAACGTAATTTTTTTTCCTTTTTACAAAAATATTTAGTATAGCATGAAATAAATCTAAAGAAATCAACTTGCCCGAAGTCAATTTTTACTTGCCCCTATACAAATGTATTTCTATATGAAATAACAACAAACACTGAAGTTATCTGTCACATTTAATCTTTATTTTGCCCACATCCCCTAACATCACCCAACCATCCAACTAAACTTCTCTTTTTTAATTGAAATGCTCATTAAAGCTTCAGCTCATAAACTTTGTCTGTAGCCTCTGTAATTTTATCACGAGTGCCTGATCAATATGTGTGCCACTTAACAGAGATGAGAGGGACGCATGATGGTTCACTCTTTAGCTACTTCAAAACTATTTTTTAAATTATTTTCTACCACTTACTCTAGTTTCATATATTCAAAGTTTTTAACAAGCTTGTAGAGGCAGAGCAAGGCGCTCAGCCATCCTGCACTGTTTTCTGACTGCAGGTAGAAGCCAGTTTTGTTTGTGATAGTCAGCCGAACGGAAAACTGAATCTCTAGCTTGACAAACCGATGGCAAGTGGGCAGTCCTTAATGTTGAGCCCTGCACAGTCCCGGCTGGAAAAGTAGTGATGTCTCCATAAAAAAACACTCAAAAGCTGCTGGAAAAACAGGCACAGGTTGCTACAAAACACCCACATTTGGTGCCAAAAAGCTGCTGGAAACAGTGATGACTTGCTAAATCACAGCTGTTTTTTTTTTTTTTGTTGTTGTCGTTGGTCTCAAACAGTGGTTTCCAGCTTGGCGTCTCACCTAGGTCCATCCACTATCCCCGCCACCTCGCGATGACAGTCATCTTAAATATTATGCTACTTTGCAAACATTCATATGTTACGTATTGAAAAAACAAAACAAATGTAATGTATTCATGGTTTGCAGAAATGCATGCCAACATGAATGAATTTTGATGTGTCAAACTGCGTCTGTCCCACTGACACACACAGACACACACACAATGATAATTACAGCCTCTGTGCTTCTACATCACACATGTTGACATGTAGGTCAACGAGCCTCAGTGTTCTCATGAGCATCGCTCCCCCTCTCTGTGTGATGAATTGATTTCCAAAGAGTTTAAAAACAGATCAGGAGAAACGGTGTGTTCATTTCTCAGCCGCTGTGGATACGACAGATTGTTTAAGTTCACTCGTGTGGTGTAAACACTCCCTCTGATATCGAAATGTACTGCAACTGTCGCAATAGATATGAAAAAAAAGGCCACCAGCGTTTTATCGTCACTCTGCTCCTTGAAAAAAAGGCCTGTTGTTTGTCGTTTGAGGTTTAGTACGAGTTCAATAATTCATAAGTGCCTTGAAATCTGTGTACAATGCTTTTAAGCTTCAAACGCTCCACTGTTCTCGTTATTTCACTGCAGCTGAGCTTCAGCTGTGTTGGACTGAAACAAGGATTTAGCATCACCTTGGTGATAATGTGTTTTGAATTGTTAAATTTAGTTCACTGACCTGATACAGAGGCTTTGTTAATACCATCACAGACATATTTTGACAGGTCGCACTGATACCTGGGTAATTTCATGTTCACTCACTTACAGTACGTGCAGTTAAGGGCAAACGCCTACTGTTAAAGGAGTCGTTCAGCATTTTTGGGGGAAAATCACTTTGTTGCAGAGAGTCAGAGCCATTTCTCACCAGTGCCACATGAAAATTGGGCACTGGTGAGAAAAGGTGAGGGACTGTTTGCACATAATCTGCATTTGAATTTTCTGCATGACTATTATGCACACCTGGTCTGTGTTTCTGTGCGCCATTTTTGTAAAAAAAAAAAAAAAAAGAAGAAAAAGAAAACATGAACGAGGCCCAACGAGTTTCCTCCTGAATAGTCCTCTTTACTCAACAAAAACCTATCCTGACAGAGTGTAAGGGGTAAACTACATGATAACTAACTAATCAAACCCCAAATTTGATGCTTATGATAGCCCATGTGGTTAGTGACCGACATGTAACTAATGTTAACTAGCTGCCGTGTGATCTGGAGCCACATATTGTCCTTAATTTGGTTGTTGAGGTAGTCGTTTCAGTGTTTGTCATTCAATATTTGAGGTTGAGAAACCAAATTCATAAGACGTTCCCTGTTTTTGGTGGCAAGCTAGCCATGACCTCATGGTAAGCCATCAGTTTAAACAGAGGGTTTTATTAGTCTGTGAAAAAATAGGTTTATTTCCACAGGCGGAAATCCACCAAAATCCCCTGCACAAATGTTCTGTAGCTTCATATTTAGCATATATACACTGGAGTGTGATGCAGCTCCTCATTTAACTCAGCAAGAGAGCGAATGTCAAAAATAAAATCCAGTCTGATGAAGCTTATTTGTGATTGTCTTCATAACAGCAGTCATACGGAGCGATGAAAGACACTGTGATCCTAAATGTGGAAAATAATGGGGGATAATCAAAAGACTTTAGCATAAAAAAGAACCATACATGTAGTTTATAGTGTTCCTATTTATGAGTCAGAAGAAACATGCAGAGATATAAAAAGACAGATCTGCATGATTAGTTTTGTGTGAACTTAATAGTAATAGTTATGACGCCTACCTTGCTCTACATCCCCCCTCCCACTCCCCTGCTCTCTATCACTATGGTTACGATGATGCAGGTTACCGTGGCAGCCAAGTCAACCCCACTCTCACACAAAGGCGCACGTGCATGTGCTTCACCACACACACCGACATACGCAGGCGGTGACGCTGGAGAGTTGAATATAGAGTTTCTTCTGCTATTTTTGGAGGGAGACGGGGATTTGTTCCTGCATCACCTCTGTCTCCGTCGCTGTCTCCATTACACCATCACGTCCACTTTTCTTATCTGTCTTCATCAGCACGTGATGGATGAACAGCTTTCCCTCTCTGATCTGTTTTCAGTCAAAGTTAAATGAAATGATTTATGACGCCATTATTAGAAATCCATACATAAAAATGGTGCATCGGGAAGCATCTTATTTGTTGCTGTCAGTGCTGAGCATGTGGCTCTTTATCACCTCATGTTCTTGTGTTGGTTCTTCACTGGTGGATTAAATTCTCTCTGTGCGTGTGAGGCAACGCTGCCACCTACTGTTAATATTAAAAACTGCCAAACAAGATTTTAATTGAGTCTCTCTTTATGTTTTGTTGCAGATTTATCAGTTTCCAGGAAGAATCACAGATCAATAGAAAACAAAACGAAGAGTCACCCAGTCACAACATGTAAAGGTAATATTTAGTTGTATGTTTATTTATTGTCTGTAGCAATTAATTTGGCAACTTTTTACTGTACTTTTTTTTGGTCTACAACATGTTTGCAAATACTTTTTTTAAATTCAGATCACAATGTCCCACAGCCCAGGTTGGCACATTTAAATCATTCATTTTTTTCTGACAAATAATTCAAAACTCAAAGGTATGCATTTTACTATCATCTATGACAAAAAAGCAGAAAATTCTCATAGGAGAAGCTTAAAAAAAAGAAAAAATGATTATTCAAATAGTTGCTGATAAAATTCCCCGCTGTATACAGGCAGATTCCTCTGCCTTACACCGTCAGTTCTGTAATGTTTTCTGTTTTTTTTAAATTTTTGCACAGTTTAAAATACACAAAATAACAAAACGTATACAGTGCAGCTAGAGGCAGGAAAATGAGCAGGCTTATATGAAGCCTCCCCTTGAAAAACACCAAAATGAACACACAGAAAATAAGATTTCCATAATATGTACAGTGTAAAGTGTAAAGTCAGTGAAAAGTAAATGATTAGCAGCTGAATACTAACTATATGAATATTAGTTGTTTAAGTGAATAAAATAATCATAAACATAATCAACAACAAAAGGACTTAAGGGAAAAATATCAAAATAGCAGTGACAGAGAAACGCATATCCTCTGTAATTTTACATCAACTCGCAGTCTTAAAGAAAAGGCGATTTTCTCCATTCAGTGAATTTCATTAACAATTGCAATCCAGCCGTCCTTAAAGTGGGGGGCTTGTTTGTAGCCACTTCCCTGTGATGGCTTTCTTGCTCGCAGCCAAAATAACTTTTGTAAAAGGTTTTGGTCCTGGGTCATGAGATTGTCAGTGAATTCGCTAAAGTATAATTTGACAAAAGAAGAATCGGCTTTATTTCCAAAAATGTGTGATCTGCCATTGGCTTACCAGCCTCCAGCATTTATCAGGCCTCTGAGGACATTGTATAAATTTCAATTCTGGAGTCAAGAAAAAAAATGTTTTACTCCTGTCAGGAGAGTTGGTGGTCCTAGCCTGACCTTCCCAAATATCCCTCCAGCACCCCAAGGTTTTTTTTTGTCACTTTGGTGTTTCTGTGCCTTAAATAAGATAAAAGAAAAGTCTAAATCTGTGTCTGTAACACTTCCTAAAGTATTTAGCCTCAAAACCGACTTCCCTCTTTCAGCTCATGTGTACACACACAAACTTGAGTGTGCTAACCTTTATCCCTTTTAGGATTTACTCAGACTTCTTAGTAATCCCATTTCTTCTAATCCAACTGTCCCTCCTCCTCATGCTCTCGCACATACACAAACACATGTAGCCTGCACTCTCTCATTTAGACCAGCAGCCATTCATGTTGTTGGACTACTGCTGTCGTTGTTTTGGATTCACGCTCATAAAACGCCATGGACCCTTCTCCCTCAAGACTACACCCAGTGATACCTTGGTAAGGACGCTGTACGCTGTAGCAAAGTGTGCTGGAGTAGAGAGGATTAAGAGTGACTGTTAGGCGGCAGAGAATCAGTGCACAGCGAGATGTTTACGGGCTAATAGAGCTAATTGGCACTTGTAATCAAGTTAACTGAATGTTTTCCTAAATTTGATTTTTATTACAGCTTTAAGGACTGTCATTACAGTCATAATCAGCTCAATAATCAGCATTTAACTAAGGGGTTGATGCTCTAATGTCCCCATCAAAGCCTTGTTTGCTCGTTTCAAGCATGCTTTTCTCAACTCAATTTAAAGTCTCAAAGCTGGTTTCTGGAGCAGTTCCTGTTTTAAAGCACAGTCCTCTCTGTAGATGAAAAACAAACTGAACCAAGGTGTTTAGCTGTCTCTGAGAGTATTAGCATGAGCTCAGCTACTTTCCTGCCTCCAGACAAAACCCACCTCCTCATGGCCGTCTCAACAGGGAGAGAATAGAGTCCACGTGGATTAGGTGGGACGCTATGCGGTGAAATGTAGGCCAGTTGAAAAGAAAAAAAAACTTTATCTTTACAGCCTCGAGACAGAGTGGAATTTTCTCAATTCTTTAAAATTATGTTTTTTCCTCCTCCACTTCACCGTTGATTTTCAATATTAAAGTAAACTGGAGAAAAAGCAATAAGGAAGTACAAGAGAATGAAGCTAAGACAGCTGATGGACATTAACACCAGTAATGTCCACTGACAGAAAGACAGATACTTTAAACTAAACGGTTCAAACAGTAGAGCAAAAACAGACACAAGTGCTAACTAAAAAGTAAAAAAGTAAGCATGTGCATGCATGTAAGCGTCCGCTCATTGCAGTGAGGTGTGCAAAATGTATGTAATCATAAGTTATATGTTAAAGGATGTATTGCACTGTGCTAAACGTTATGGAGAATGTATTTATTAAAGGAACAGAGTTTAAGATTCAGGAAGATTCAGTGGCATCCAGTGGTGAAGATTGCAAATTGCAACCAGCTGAAACTTTTCCTGGTTAGAATTCTTTCAATATTCATTGTTCAGGAGGTTTTTAAAGCTCTTTTCATCTCCAGAACAAATGGAGTAGATGACTAAAACTGGTACAAAACACTGAGTAAAGCAGTTTTCATTCACAAATCAGTGTTTCTCCAGTTCTGTTTGGCATTAGCGTGCTGCTAACGTGCTCACTTTTTTCCTCTGATAGCTTCAGATCCAGACGTTAAGGGGGGGTTTTACTGGGAGACAAATAATCCACAGAGGTCTCCTCCCCAAAACAAACTAAACAAACACTAACAAGGCAGTTTTATATTGAAAAATCAGTATTTTTCCAATGCCCTTGCTGTTTAGGGGCCCCTTAATGTGGTGGCTGACACAAAAATGAGAATGGTCCTGTCAAGAGTCAGTGTTTGGTTTGTCCGTTCTGGGTTACTGTAGAAATATGGCGGTGCAACATAGCATTCTTCATAGAAGAGGACCCACTCCCTGTGTAGAAATAAATGGCTCATTCTAAAGTAACGAAAACACAACTGTACTTAATTTCAGGTAATTATAAATGAGAAAAAAAGTTTCTTATATTATATTCCATTTCTGCAGGAATGATTTCCTGTATCCAGTGCTTGCTGGGTTTGTTGAACTGACCCCACGGCATCAAAACCAACACAGACTGTTTGAACATCTGCAGCAGCTTGTTGCAGATGTTTAAGCCTCTGCAGGAGGTAGAGGCGGCTCTGGCCTTTCATTCAGAGGGCCTCTGTGTTTACAGCCTATTCCAGTCTCAACATCCTCACCCTGGTTGGGTACAGGGGTCAGAGGTTTAGTCCTGCAGAAGTCCACCAGCAGCTCCTTCGTCTTGCTTATGTTCAGCTGCAGATGATTGGAGGGATGAAAGCAGAGAGGGCCGTGCACTGCGGGGCCCTTGTGTCGGTTACTTTCATGTAGCTCTTCAGTCTTGTACCAGGACTTGGCTGGAGTTAACTGGAGAAATTACAAAACATGATCCTCACTGTGGCACGTGCCTGGTGGGAATAAGCCCAATGTAAGTAAGTAAAACTTTATTGATAGAGCACCTTTGAAACGTGGGTTACAAAAAGAAACAACAATACAGCAATAACATCACCACGGGAGAAAAATGGTGCAAAGAAAAGCAGTAATCAGCATCACAACCTAATGTAGAGTACATGAATCACACATCAAAACACTGAAAAAAGACAGGTCTTCAGCTGTGACTCAAAGGCCTCAGTAGAGTTGGGGACCTGACCCCTGGGGGGACACTGTTCCACAGCCTGGGACCCAGGACAGCAAACACACAGTCAAAGTGTGGCAGGTAAAGGACTGTAAATAAATACGTCCTGATGGCCTATGCAAACTGCAGGGGTCCAGTGCTGGTCTAATGATGATGGATGTCTTCTAATTTATATGTCCAATGCTTATCTAACGACATGCACATTTGTGCTGCTAACATTCTCTCTAAAACGATGTTAACATGCTGATATTTAGCAGGTGTTTCTACCAGGTTAGCATCTGAATTTAGCATGCAAACATCTGATATGTAACGCTAAACGCAGAGGCTGTGGGGAATTTCATTAGCGTTGCAGATGTTTAGTCATGAACCAAAGTATCAGGGGATCAGCAAAGTCGAAGTCAAGTCTTGAAGGTCTGCACAAAATCTGATGGCAGTCCAATCCACTATGCTCATCCATTCAGTGGTAGTTGAGATATTTCAGTCTGAGTCAACATGGTGTACAGATCAACCACCAAAACATGGTGAATGTGTCCTGAATTGCATACTAATTCTTTTTTGTTTTAGTTGGTATTATAGCTGCTCTTACGTAGTATGTACTGTTGTGTGCTGTATGCACACAATCAGGACCACTGCACCTTAAACTTTGACCCTTTTGCTCATATATCCGTTACCATGGCGATCAGGGAAAACATTTGCAGGGGTTGTCAGAGATGTAGATCAACCCACCGACCTCTGCTGCTGTTACTTGGGAAAACATGTAGTTTAACCCTTAAGTTTTAACTGCATACAATGTGGATTTAAACACTAAAATTTACTTAAATTAGTCTAGATATGCATTTCTTTATTACTGGTTTGTTTCTCTGTTGGTAATCTCTATGATTAGTTCATTCACTTAAACAATTAGGTGTAATATATAATACAATTAGATAACTATTCGACTCCTCCTCGTCAGCAGTCTCTGTAATGCGCTCTCATCCGTCACTGTGGCTTCTGTCAGCTGTCAATAGTCAGTGTGACGTATCTGCCGCTGAGCAGAGGATTGTGGGTCAGAGGAGCCTGCATGGCCTGCATACTGCAAAATCTGACCAGATGCAGAAGAACATCCTGGTGTGTTGTTACAGGACATAACGTCCCGGGTAAAACACAGTCCCCTGATGGCAGCACAACATTGTTGTCCATGGAGCCAATGCTGCAAGCATTTGAACGTATGCTGCATTTCTCAGAAATTAAATATCTTTGACTTCTGGGCTTTGTTCAGACAATACAAACCAAAGGACGACAGTGCCTTGGGCTTTTTTATTTTTTATAGAGTGAAAGATTAATCAGTAATTAAATAAAAATAATGGAGAGATCAGTCATTGAAGAAAATGCTTGTTAGTCGCAGCCTTTACAGTCACCGTGTATCAAAATGAACATGTAACAAAATAATTCCACATTCAGGCAAACATAGATTCCTTTGAACAGACAGGGTGGTGAAAGTCGTTTTTATCACAGCAAACGTTTGAATTGGCGCAGCAGTAAAAGCACAAGCGAAGCTAATAAAATTAACAATGACTCCATTTCATTAACGCGTACCAGTGAGCCGACATGCAGGGCCCTGGCACCAGCACACCTGACTGGAACGCAGCCCATTATTAATATAATTAGTTACACCTGTGTTTGACAAGCCGAAATGTCAGCTGTGAGGAAGAGGTCTTTTAACTCTCCTCCGACGGTGTCGTGTAACCCATTTCCTGTAAAGGCTGCAGTTAATCATCTATGAAAGGAGACTTTAGCAGGCGAGAATCTGCTGCTTTCAACTGTCATCAGCGTTAGTTTTCTGGGTCACGAGAGAGACGAGAGAGTGGAGGAGAGGATTTTTTTTGTTAGCTTTGGGAGACGCACAGTGCATAAAATAACAATGACGTTTCTCGTAAATATCTCCAAATGCAGAGCTTTCTAGTCATATTGAAATCATGACATCTCTTACTACTCAACTACTTATTTATATTCTTGTTTTCTCTGTTTTTATGTTGATTTGAGGCAAATATCCACAGATGGTCGATGAAGGACGTTTCAAAAGGCGTAGAATTTCATCCACTCATTGATTAATGGCTCTTATATACGTGATTGATTTTGGTGTTAAGCCTCGGTTGTAATTTCAGCTTTTTTTTAGCAGTCAAATGAAATAATAAAGTAAACACGGTGGAAGAAAAATACAGTCTTAGAGTGTAGATCAAATATCATTCAATATCAGTTCCTGGAATTACAGATAAGACAGTCTGGTCCTCATTCTTCCTTCAGAAAGAAAATCTTTGAACTACAAAGCAGCAGCTGCTTTCAGACACACGGCAGGTTTCATGTAAAATTAACATCCACAGGGCATTATTAATGATTATGTCTTTTTTTTCTCTCTGCGTCTCCTCAGGTTGTCCTGCAGAATCTGTTGATATGCATGGTGTCCTTCTACTCTCTCTACTACATCGTGGTCAGTGTCTGCATCGGACTGCTGAGGTACAATAACATAAGAGCAAAGTCAGCAATTTCCTCCTACAATAAAGTTCATTTTAAACACAATACATAAGAGTGAAATTAGGCTTTTGCTGTTTATAGTTTGTACTTTATCATCCTCTCGTGTGTCTTTAGGGTTCATGAGATCAACAGCTTGTTGGCTCCATTTGACTACACAACACAACCGTCATGGCAGAACCCCAAATACCTCGGTGAGAACATAACTAAGTACATTTACTCAATTTTAAGGTACTTTAACCCTTTGAAACCTGAACAAATTAGCTTGATTTCTTTCAAAAACATGGAGAGAAAATTGTGGTGCACATATTTGGCCTCATGAAAGAAACGGTGTATGGGCAAATTTTCTTTTACTTAACCAGGGGTCCAGAGTGTTTGTACCAGGATGAGAGAAAAATTATTTGCTTTAACAGTCCACAAAAATAAGCTTTATATTTGAGTAGCACTGAAAAAATGCCTGAATATCATTTGATCAAATTTAGATGAGGTTTTAGAGTAATTATAATGACTGGGTTATTCAGTTTCATATATATATATATATATATATATATATATATATATATATATATTACCTGAAAATTAGCAAGAAAAAACAAGGGAAGGAAAAAAACACAATGACCTGTGAAAAGTTCTCCAAAATTATAATAATTCTGTAACATAATTTTACATATGTAATCACGATGATTGTAACGTTTTCTGGACATTTAAAAATAATTTTCTAAATCTACTAATTTCATGCAATTTTTGGGATGTTTCTTGTTATGTTGCTCAGTTTCTCTTTTCCCCGTGTTTTCAAAAGAAATCAAAAAAATTTGGGCTCCAAAGTTTTTATACTTGCGAAAGGTGTTTGAACGAAGCACAAGAAAACTGATGTTTCAAAGGGTTAATGCATTAACTTGCGCTTTTCCTACTTTAACAAGTCAACATGTTCGATGTGATATTCTCTGAAAATCGAATGAGTGATTGTAAAGCATATTAGAAAATAAAACAATGACCCAGCTGGCAGTTTTTGGTTCTAAAAATGTTCTGAGAATAATACAGTGCAACTAATGCAAAGTTTTAGTGACGTTTTCTGCTGCAAGTTTTCTTTTAGTTCCCAGAAGGTTCTTTTTAAAATTAGGGTGGCATTCCCTATAAACATCAAATGATGCTAAAAATGTTTTTTTATTATTAACATATCACATTACATTACATTTTAATTTTAAAGAAAAGGTTTGTTTGAATGTTACTTGAAAACGTTCTCATGTAACATTGTGGGAACGTTTTATAAAAGAACATTCAATGATCTGTCTCCTCTCAACATCACCAAAACATCCTCACAATGTTGCAGTTAAAACGTTACGTCTTAGTCAGTATTTAATCGTGAAGGATAATTTTTTTGAAATGATAAACATCCTTAAAACGTTCTTTGAACATTAATTTGTTTTCTTTAAAACATTATTACAACTTGTAGGGAATACGCCAATGTTGTGGGAACGTTCCCTGCTAGCTGGGGGAGACTTTGGCCGAGTGCTGAGTGCGCTGTTTTCTGTCTTCCTCCCTCCAGTTGGTGTAATTTCCACAGAAGTGACCTATGTTTTGGGAGGGCTGGTGTTCGCCTGGATTGTAGAGGAGTGGGTTTGGGATTACGCCATAACTGTCACACTGCTGCACGTCGCCATGACTGTAGCAGGTACACACACACACACACACACACACACACACACACACACACACACACACACAAAGTGGATCTATAGAGCGGAACAGCTTATAGGATTGGAGGCCTGGTTATGTAATTGGATATGGCTGAGATGTATGGGCTCACACACACATTTCTGACAGCTGTTTGACTTAAATAAAAAGAAAAAAAAAAAAAATTAAAAAGAATGCCCAGACATCCTAAATCTGCATCTTTTTTTTAACTTCTTTCACTTGCAAATAAAGTAAATATGTGCTTGGCATACTGGTGTTTTTTTAATTTTAATTTCTATATTCTGCAGTGATGTCAGACTTCCCTTCAGCTGAGCACTGGTGGATCGCTCTGGGTGAGACTTCTCCTCCGACATCCCCTCAGATTCATGGCTTTTTAAGGACAGCTGCTTCGCCGCCAAACTGGCTCTGATTGATCTCATTGTCTTATTTATTTAATCCTTCTCTGTGCAGGTTCAGGCCTGGTAATGATGATATTCGGAGGACAGCTCATGGCCTATAAACTCTTCAGAAGCAATTTCGTGTATCCAGCTGAGCTGCAGAACTTCTAATGAAGACAATGAGGAAAGCTTTTAACTGGCTTACTGGTAAATCTCAGGTCTGGATGCGTCGCAGTGGATTCACTTTTCACAGATTGTAGAGCTACAGTAGGTTCATGTTGACATCGATATGAGTAACTACAGTATTTATATACTGTATATTCTATAAAGCAACCACGAGAAACACTTCATCTAACAGATAACTTTATTCATCAGTAATCAGATCCCTCCTTGTACAAATGGCCCAACTTTGTCTATTTTCTAAGATTTATTCTGTACAGTTTAAGTATTTTTTGTATCGTTTATTTACAAACTTCATAGTAAAATAAAAAGGTAATTAGAAGAGATACAATAATTTGTAAAAGACTGGATTTATAGCTTTAAATATAACCACGTTAAACATAATTGATGTTGTGTTAAGTCATCAAATTTTTAAATGTAATATTAGTGAACATATTTATGTTTTATATATTAGATTCGAGTGTTAAGTGTCGCAGTCTGATAAATACAGTTACCTATATTTTAATACTGGTTGTTTATATTAGTTAAAACTGGATTTACATTAAATATTTCAAGCAAAATTTTGTTGTGTGTTTGTTTTTTTATTTTTAAAAAATTTTATTGAATTTTTATGTGTATGATGGTCTTTTAACTATTATTTTGTTTGTGGATCACTTTCTAACTCTGGTTTAGAAAAACACTATAGTATAAAATGTATTATTATTATTTTACTACTACTACTACAATTAATAATAATAATAATTTTTATTATTTACGTTACTGGGTTTTAATTAGTGGTGCATTAATTAGAAATAAAAAAACTTAAATGATGTTGATAGTGAAGGTGGAGATAGCCTACTTTATATTCTGCTGGGGAGCTTAATTTTATTATATCGATTCATTAGTAAATCTGTATTTTGTACTAATTATCTAAATTTGCAAACTAGTTACAATAGTACTTAAATAAATGTAGTAGAGTGAAAAGTACAGTACTTGCGTTAATGTACTTAGTTACTTTTCACCAATAAATTGTCACACTAAGGGGGATAGCAGCAGCAATAGGATTAGGATTAGTCGTCATAAGTGGTAAAGTATTTGTACTTTGTTACAGTACTTAAGTATTTATTAGAGTATCTGTGCTTAACTTGATTTTTATTATTTCTGTCGACTTTTGCTTTTACTCCATGACATTTACACTTAGCATTTAATTCGCTTTCTATAAAATAGGGAGGGAACTGAGGAAGGATAGAGGGAATGGACAGACTAATGAAGGAATAGGAAGGAAGGAAAAACTGGATTGTGTTTATTAAATACTTTAAGTTATCAAAATACCTCATTTTTGTCGAGTAATAGATGCTACATTTTTAGGGTGCTGTATGTTACAAAGCAATAAACCTCACAACCCTCAGAATACTGACCGATTACTTTTTTTTTACAGCATTTAGTTGTACTTTTACTTTCTATTTTTAGTGCATTTAATATAGTAAAATGACCTTAGATACTAAATATAAGATTTTTTAGAAAATTAAACTTTTGCTAAAAGTAATACTCAAATAGGTGACTTTAACTTCTACCTAAGTCATTTTCTGGTAACAAATCTTTACTTTTACTCGAGTATGGCCTTCAGCTGGCCTACTTTATCCACCACTGCAAGTTTTTGGACCTGTGTTGTGACCTTTGACCCCACAGTTGAGTCTCATTTGTCATCAAGGTCACCTGACTGACTCAACTGAATGACCCAAAACCTGAGCCCCAAACAAAAGTAGACTAAATTAAGCTACTTGTTAAACTTAAATAAACCTGTGTAACTGTAGCGGTAATTGAACCGACTGAATGTCAGGAAACGGGTTAATATCGAGTATCCGGCGGATAATAAGCGCGGAGGAGCGGCTGAGGACCGTCACTCCGGTAAGTTAGCATGCTGTTAGCATGCACAGCTAACTAGCTAAGAGCTAACGTTAGCTAGCCGATATTTAGTCTCGTGACCTGTGCTCGTGACTCCATAAACAATACACGTGGTTTAAAAAACACGTGGCTGCAGCTCGGGATTTTCGGCTGAGATCATAACTCATAAGATGGTCGCCATATATTTTAAACTGGAGCTAAATTGTCATAATAGCAGTTACTTTAACTCGCTTTAATATTAGACACACTGGTATCACTCTAAATGCACTTTTCAAACTCAAGATCTAAAAAAATTATTAATTCATATTATTTTATTATTTTGATGAGTTATTTTTTTAAACCAATATCAGCTTTAATCAAAATGATCAAATATTAAGTATTTTCCTGAATTTTAATGCTTTGAATACCTTTTTTGTCATGATGTCACTTTGTTTTTAGATGGAAAAACACAAAAATTGAATTATTTTAGTTAAATTGTATTTAGATTATCACAGCCTGGGGTATGACAATGACATTTATCCATTTTTTGTGCAGTGTCAAATACACACACTTATACCACTCTGCACACAAAATGCGCTTTTAAAAATCAGGCTGTAAAAATAATATACATTAATATAATTTTCTACTTTCATTGAGTTTATTTATTTAACCAACATAAGTCCTCATCATGAATATTAAATATTCATTAATTTTCAGAATTTTAAACCCTTTAAATGTCAGGTTTTGGTCATGATGCCACTATGTTTTTTGGTAAAAACAAAAAAAAACCAAATGAATTATTTTCAATATACTACATGCCAAGTAGATTTGTTTTGATTATCACAGTCACAATTTTTATACATCTTTTGTACATTGACAAATACTCACAGTCATACCTGTCTGCACACAAAATGCTTCTCAAAATCAGGCTAAAAAAATATTTCACGTTAGTATGATTCTCTGCTGTCATTGAGTTTATTTTTGCCTAACATCAGTCCAAGTCATAAATATCAAATATTCATTAATTTTCATAATTTAACCCTAAATGCCAAGTTTTTAGTAGATTTTTGTTTATTATCGCAGCGTTGGATAGATCATTGATTTGCAGCAACATTGTTTTTGATGGTGCATCATGTGTTATCTTCAAATGTCAAATATGGTAAAGATGATGTCATTAGGTGGAAAATTGACAAATTCCAAGGCAAAAGTCCAAAATGACTTCCAGAAATAAATATTATTATTTCTTAGAAGTGATTTTACACATAGATGTTAAGTTGATTATTTATTATTGTGAATATATTTTTTGTTAATATTATTTTGTTTTATTGTCTGTGGACCTCCGTATGAGCTGAGTCCTTTAATAACATTTAACTGAAGTGAATTGATAGTGAAAACGGTTTTTGGAGTTATTTTGAGGCTTTTCTTTTCTTTGTAGAGTCCGTTTGATCATCTTCGCCAGCAGATGGATGATGTGCTGGGAGACGGAGGGATCCTGAAAGAGGTGGTTCAACCAGGAGAGGGCCCGCCTGTACCCGAAAATGCCTCCATATTGAGTATTTACAAGTTGAATTTTGTTCTAAAAACGCAGTTTTCAAAATTATTGTTATTCTGCTGTAACCTCCTCTTCTTCTTCTTCTCCTTCTCCAACAGTCCATTACTCTGGTTTCCTGGAGTATTCTGACCGGCCTTTTGAAACCACCACAAACCTGAAGTACCCCTGCATGATGAAGTTAGGGAGAGGTCAGTGACGCTTCGCACAGCTTCAAAAGAAGTTTTCTCTTCCACTGATTGATTGTCTTTGGTGCAGATGTGACGCTGGCCGGACTGGAGCTGGGTCTGCTGACTATGCAGAAAGGAGAGTTCTCTCGCTTCCTCTTCCAGCCGCAGTACGCGTACGGAGACATGGGCTGTCCTCCGCTCATTCCTGCTGCTGCCGTCGTCCTGTACGAAGTTCATATCCTGGACTTCCTCGACTCGGGACAAGTGGACAACTTCGTAGCTCTGTGTCCGGTAGGGAGGCTTCACGTGTTCTGTTGTTGTCACAGTGTGAGAAAACTGAGAGATTAGAAATAACAGAAGTCCTGTCACGCTGCTAACAGCAGGCTTTTTTTTTAAAGTATCTTTATGTCCATTATTGTTGCTTTCTTACTTTTATCCAGTGTCTAATCCAATGTCATCGCTTTGTTGACTTTATTTTTGGGTATATGTTTGAGCTAAATGGTGAATAATGTATTTTTAAAAAATAAACAGTAAAAAAAAATAAATTTTCATCCACATTAAATGCATTTTAGCTCTGGAGAATTGAGGCATTTTACTATTTTTGCTCCCAGAGGCCACATCCTTTTCTGCAGATGTGTTTTAGCTTAAAATCTATTGCACTTCTTAAAACACAGTTTTTTAATTGCCAAAAAAAGACAGCAGGATGTGAGAAAAATTCCCTTTGGAGGGTTTCTGTGTGTATTGTTGGCAGGGATGAAACTGTTAATCAGTTAACCATCGAGCGTAATTTTGAGCGGTCACATTTGTAGGTTAACTGTTCAGTTCCTGGTTAGGTGTTGAGTCAATAGAGCTCCGGACTAAAACTTTTCTTAGAAATGAATAGTTTAGTAACCAGCTGATGTGTCCGGCTGAAATAAACCCAAACAAACATCCCTAATTGTTGGCTGCTTTTGCGTTGCTTTTCACCCTCTCCGTCTTCAGGAGGAGCAGAACACGGTTCCTCTGTCTACGCTTCTTGAAGTTGTCAACACGCTCCGCAGCTTTGGCAACCGTTGCTTCAACCAGAGCCGCTACGACAACGCCAAAGATCGCTATAAACAGGTAAATCTTTGAGAGGAAGGAGAAGAGGAAACAGAGCTCCTGGTGTTCGGCTGAAGGTGAAAATGTGTTTTTTGACGGATTCTGTGTTTGGCCTTTAGGCGACGGTGCTGCTGGGAAACAGGGAGACGCTGAGCGATGCAGAGACGGAGAGGATCAAGACTGCGCTGCTTCCTCTCTATCTGAACCTGTCGCTCACTGAGCTCCGTCTCGACAGCCCCAACAAAGCCCTGAAATACGGCAACAAAGCCCTGCGGATCGACTCTGCCAACACAAAGGCTCTTTTCCGCTGCGGACAGGTCAGACGGAGCTTTTTATTGTTCGTTTTCCAAACCGTCAGATAAAAATCCTCACAGGCTCTTAGTTCAAGTGTCTGATATTGAATTTTTCGGGTCACAAGGGAGATAAAAAAAAATAGGGATGATGACAGCGCAGATGCAGTCAGACGCAATAGATGCTCAGTCGCTGGAGAATTGTATTAAGAACGAATGAATGAAGGGTTCCTCAAAAAGTCATCAATATTTTATTCATTGATCTACACTAAGGCCTTAATTTGTATTAAAATGTCTTACATTAATATTTCAAAAGTCTTAAAAATGCTCAAAAAAGGGAAGCAGGATTTTATCTAATGGTTGTTTTCTGACATTACGTTGTAAAATCTCCAGATTTCTTCATTTATTTTGTTTATAAGGACAAAATGTAAATGTGCCTGTGTTTGTTTTTTTGTTAAGTAATTTACAAAATTCCTCCTCTGACACTCGTCATGATGGGAATCTCACGCAGAGTTAAAAAAACACAAAATCGGCAAGAAAATTGGCCAACAGCTGCCAGATATTTCCCCCTTCTGTAGGTAAACCACGTAGATAATTATAATATATTTGTTTATTAATTTCCATGTGTTCCACTTTAAAAAGATTTTTTTAAATGACGTAGATAAACTTACATTTTCTTACTGGACAAAAAATATGTGATATGTTAAAACAAACATTTGGACAATTTTTCATTCAATTTTTTTGTCTGTAAAATTGGTCTTCAGTTTAATTCTGAGTCTCATTTAAAAAAAGTCTTTAATCTAAAGAAGAGCTGCCGATGATAAGGAAATAGTTGTATCACGGTCGTACATTTTTGGTTTAAAATTGTACCTTTAGACACTTTGTGAGACACAAATGCCACCGGGATCCCTGCGCCGCTCGTCGTTCGCTCCCAGGTTCCCTGTGTTGATATTTTTTCACACTCCAGACAGCAATCAGTCCATTATTCAGCCTGATGTCATCTCTGTCAGGCGTATCTGGAGCTGCACGAGTACGAGAGCGCGCAGGATTGCCTCATAGCTGCTCAAGCAAGGAAGCCGTTTGACAGCGACATCAACAACCTGCTGAGGAAAGTGGCGACGTAAGCCCAACTTTTTCTGACACATTTAGGAAGTTTAGAATAAATGCTTCAGTTGAGACACTGAGGTGCAGTCAGCACACACAGTGCATCAGTTTCAAGGTAACAGAATTGTCAGGCTTGTATTTTTATTATTATTTTTGGCCTTAAAATACATCTTCAGATATAATATAAAAACAACCAGACCGGTGTTTTTTTGTTTTGAGTTGTGTACTTTAGACTTGGGCTTTTTTTTTCATACTTTTGTACCTTCCTGAAATTTTAGCGTGACAGACGAGATATGACAATATCAGTGTGCGGCGCTAGTCTACTCAATACACACTACGCTCACGAGATGTCCCTGAGCCACAAATCCCTGAAGATATTCATGTAAATAAATGGTTTCTGTGTTTCAGATGCTATAAAGAGAGTTTGGACAAACAGAAAGACTTATACTCCAAGATGTTCAGAGGCATGAGAGGAAAGTGAAGACTTTAAAAAGGTAAGACATCCTGTCAGCAGGTCATTAATACTTATCCAATTATTTTATTTTATTTTATTTTTATTTTTTAATTTAATTTAATTTTATTGAATTTAAATGTTTTTTTTACTTCTCTTATTTTATTTTTAATTTAATTTAATGTAATTTTTATTTTATTTTATTTTTTTTAATCATTTTAACCAAACAACATTTATTTTGTTTGCAATCCACAACTACAGCTCCCATGATTCTTAGCAACACACTTGAAGTATTACTGAACCAGCAGTTTTTTGGGTGCTAAAACCACATTTGTTTTATGATGAAAACAATCAGGCTCCCAAATTTGACTTGCCCAGTACAAAAGTAGATTTTATTTGAACTGAATTTTACATGGCAGAAAAACATGGCATCACATTGAAGGTTACAGAGAAACTGACCTCATTGATAAAATGTTTGTGTTGCAGATGATGGTGTGAAGAGCAAATTTAAAGGCTCATTTTCTCTCCAGTTCTGCAAATTCTGACAGTAAAACCTTTTTGTGTTTCTGTGTATGTTACAAAAGTAATAATGTTGCACAAATTTATCATTCATTTCCATTAAAATTAATTAGAAGTTCTTTAAAATTCTTAAGGTGTTTGTTAAAAACGTTAACTCAACACTTGCGTTTTTCTGTTTGAAAATATGTTTTGCACAATCGGCTCAAATGACTAAATATTAATCTTATAATGGTTATTATGGTTCATGAATACTGTGTTCGCGGGGTGTTAAAGATTCACACGGGGTTTGATGTCTGTTGAGGTGGAATGATGAAAAAACAAAATTCAATAAAATCTTTTTCACATCTATAATATTTTGTTTTTGTTTTGGATTAATATAAAAAAAACACATTGGAAATATTTCTCATGACTTGTTCTTAAAATCAGTTCTTAATATTTATTTATGTATTTATTTTTTACATTAACTTTTATTTAAAAGATTCCCACTTTTTTTTTTGAATGACCTCAGTGGTGTAAATCGTAATCTTTACTTTTGCAAAGTTCATCTGGTGACAAAGGAATGTATAGATTGAGTATAAATGTAAAATCACTGATTTTGGCAGAGGACATTTGTTAAGACGTACTTGGAGATCATTTGTGTTTTGATTCAAGAGAGACCTAAAAAAACTAAATTTAAAGAGCTACCTGTTGTGTGTACAAAGAGCCACTAGGGGGCGTACTTGAACAATCTCTGCCTCCAGAGCAGCAACCTGCTGACCAAAATAGTTGACATATAAAACAAAGAAAGGCATGAATTGTCTAAAAAAAAGGCAGACTTCTCCCGTCTGCAGGCTCTGTTTATTTGTTGATGATGCTGTTTTTATTTTAACTTTTCCACTTCTTTGAATCCAGTTCATCAAGACTTCTTTGTTTTTCTTCTCTTTTATATCTATTCATATGAGTCAACAATATCAGAGAAGTGAATTGCACGTAATTAAACTTGGAGTTGAACAGTTTCAACTGCATTAATGTTGCATAATTTAAATTTTTGTATAGTCACAGCTGAAACTGCAAACAAGTATGGGCCATTAAGGAAAAGGAATTTTATTAATAATTTTATTAATTATGTCAGCACTTCATTATTTTATCCTTGCAGACTTTTCTGTGAAATTGTGTCTTAATTAGTGCACGAATTCTTGAGTTTTGGCCAAAAAACATGTTTTGTAAGGTCACAGTAACTTTTGACCTTTGACCCCCAAACTCTCATCAGTTCATTTTGTGCCAAATTTGAGGAAACTTTTTCTTTTCAGATATTCATAAGAATTAGACGGACGCAGGACTACAGTGACTTTTAACCTTCGACCAGTAAATTCGAATCAATTCATTGTTGAGTCCAAAAGAACATTTTTGCCAAATTTGAAAAAAATTCACAAGAACGACATGGATGCAGGGTCACAGTGATTTTGACCTTTGACCACCAAAATCTAATCAGTTCATCCTTGACTCAAAGTGAATGTTTGTGCCAAATTTGAGTGCCTCCGTCAGGGTGTTTGCAAGATTTTTCTTTCACATGTGTAAGACAGATGAGGTCACAGTGATCTTGAACTTTGACCTATGACTACCAACATAAATCAGTTCATTGTTAAGTCCAAGTGGACGTTTGTGCCAAATTTGCAGAAATTCCCTCAATACCTTCTTGAGATTTTCTGTTTATGAGAAAAGGACGGACAGACATACAACTGAAATCATTACGCCTCTGGCTATAAGATTGTTGATTTTGTATTATTTAAACACAACCGTCATAACACGCACCAAAACAGGCCACCAGACGATATTTGTCCCATCGCAGCCGAGTCAGAGGGAGAACTGGACTGGGCAGAGTAGTGGGAGGAAGAGGAGGTGGGGGAGGAGAGATGACAGGAGGATCAGAAGTGTTGAGGGGCCAGATGGAGGAGCAGAAAAATCTGATTGACCTCTCTGGTTAATCCACTTGTCACAGCGTGTGAGCGTTGTTCGCTCGTCTCCCAGCGTATGGCCAGCCGGTCGTTCTCCATTAGAGACTGTGTGAGTGGACAAGGACACAGACGGACACAATGGTCTCCAGACTTGCCGACTACCTTCATCTCAGGTAAAGAACGTGAGAGTGAGACAGCGTGTGTGTCAGCATAATCTCTTCACCATTGTTTCCGTGTGTATGTGTGTGTGGGGGGGGGTGGGTGTATGATACAAAAACTGCCATTTGTTCCACATTCGAGTATTTTACCGTTCTAAACGCTTACATTTTTAACATCTGGAAATTTGTAGAGTCACATATTAAAACTCGTATTCGCTCGTATCGCTCTGCGCACAAAATGCACTTTTCGAAATCAAGCTTTAAAAAATATTCTACATTAATATCATTTAACCAGCATCAGTCCTAATCATAAATATCAAATAATTAATTTTCAGAATTTTAACCCTTTAAATGCCAGGTTTTTGTCACAATACCATTATGTTTTTAGATGACAGAAATATATATTTTCAATATGCTTACCACAGCCTGGGCTATGTCAGTGATTTGGATTGACATTGATTTTTATACATTATTTTTTTTGCAGTGTCAAATACTCGCACACATACCACTCTGCACACAAGATGCGCTTTTCAAAATCAGACTATAAAAAATATACTAATAAAAATATATTAATATGATTTTCTACTTTAATTGAATTTTTTTTAACCAAAATCAGTCCTTGTCATATATATAAAATATTAATTATTTTTCCAGAATTTTAACCCTTTAAATACCAGGTTTTTGTCATTATGTCCCCTTGTTTTTAGATGAAATAAGAATTTTTTTCAACAAACTACATGCAAAGTTGTTTTTTGTTATTATCTCAGGCTAGGATACAGCAGTGATTTGCAGCAATATTGATTGTGACAGTGCACATAGGGGAAAGAACATGTATTTTCTATGTCAAATATGTTTTTAAAAAACAAACTGGTGGAAAATGGTAAGAAAGAGGTCAACACAATGTGCTCAGGGTTCAAAGAGTTAAGCAATGTCCCAGGAAGTAGTCAGTGCCCTCTTGGAGCAGGAGGGGGCGCCACCAGCTGTTAAACGTTGCCGTGCGGTTTCAGCCAATCCCTGAGCTGTGTGGTATCTGAGATCCAGCCCCTGTCCTGCCTCACAAACACGCACACACAAGTTTGAAGAGAAAAGAAGACGAGAGGAGTGGAGGGAGACGGAGGGAAAGAAGATGTCAGAGTTTGCAGCGCAACAGAGCAGCCATGGAGAGCACTGACAGATAGACAGACAGGGGCATAAAGAGTTAACCCTCTCAGTCAGTGAGTGGATGCGAGCTGCGTGTGGAGCAGAAGAAGGAAGAAAAGGAGGAGAAACATGAGTCGGCAGCAGCAGCAGTCCCAGGGAGTGGTTTTAACGGGTTACCACAGCAACACGGAACTGTTGCCGAAAACTGGACCGGGTGTCTCGAGCAGCTGTCCGTCAGGCCACGAGCCCACCGTGCCCAGGTGCGACACATGAGTGTGTGTGTAGCTTAAATAAAGCGCTTTGAAATGAGGGAAGCTAAAGGTGTGTGTGTGTGTGAGAGGGCAAAGGTCAAAGTGACCGTGTTGTTTTCCTCTCAGCAGGTTTGCTGAATAAAAACTCCCATTTTTTTAGTTTATTAGCTGCATGCTGTTAGAGAGATCAGCTGTAAGTTCACAACAAACCCTGTCTAGGGACTGTTCTGTATTTATCAGAGGAGGGCGGTGGCTGGGGTGTGACTGCGTCCTTTGTTTGTTTGCTTTTTAGCTCCCTGAAGGTACATACATTTTTCCCTGAGTGACTTGGGGAAAATGAATGACCCTTTCTTTATTTTTGGTGAAAAATTTAAATGAGACATGTAGAATAAAGTTATTTAAAAATAATAATAATAATTTAAAAAATAAATATCACTATTTCAAGCTCAGGTTTTGTAGTTTTTTTCTGATAAAAACATTTGTCTCACATAATTTTTTCAAGGACTGTCAGAAATTTGAAAATCCAGCTATAATTTCAGTTTTTACTGTTAATAAATACGAAATACAACCATTTCAAGTTGTATGCCCCTTTTTTAAGTCAGTTCTTAAAAATATATACTGTATCTTGACATGACTCTCTTTTTGCATGACCCCTCCCCTCTCATAAATAATGAACAGTCCCTTAACTGCAGCTTTATTATTTCCATGATGGGGCCTGCGCCTCCCTAGCTGGGCCATGGGTAATGTTTTTCCTTCACCACATTCCTAATCAGCAGGTTAACCTTGACTTTGTTATACTGGCCCAGATTTTGCAGGGCTGCCTATCAGACTTTTGTGCACCACTGTAGGTCTGATTATGATCTTTTTCCAAGAATGTTTAACGTAAAAACATTGCTCTGCCTTTAAAATCAATATTTAGTGTTGCAATGAATGAATGAATGAATGAATGTGAAGTACCTGCCGGCCTACCAGGCACAGGCCCAGGGGCCCAACAAGTCACTCAAACTGACCGAACTGCACAAACCAGGAAAACTCTCAAAGTGACCACACAAAAAAAGACTACAAGGAGACACAAAACAGCTACAAAGAGACACAAAATAATTACAAAGATATGCAAAACAGCAGTAAAGAGATGCAAAGAGACATCTATGAAAAGTGTCAAAAGAACCACAATGAGACACAAAATGACGACAAAAAGACAGAAAACAACTACAATGAGATTCACAATGACAACAAAGAGACACAAAATGACTACCACGAGATGCGGCTGCAAAGAGATTTACTGTGACTACAAAAAGAGGCACAACAACAACAACAAAAATACACAAAATGACAACAAAGAGATGCAAAGCAAGTGCTTAAAGATGAAAAAGACGACACAAAATGACCTAAGAGAGACGCAGAGCGACTACGAAGAGATTCAAAAAGACTACAAAGAGACAAAAGGCTTCACAGCAACTACAAAAAGACTCAAAAAGACTACAAAGAGACACAAAACTGTTTCAAAAACCAGCAAAACAGCCACAGACACAAAAATAATCACTGATGCTATTCTGTGTCTTTTTGAGATGATTTTGTATCTTTTTTAGATTATTTTGTGTCTTTTTTTGATAGATTTTTGTTTCTTTGTAGTCACTTTATGTCTCTCTGTGGATGAATTTTGTCTCTCTGTAGTCGTGTTGTGTCTCTTTTTGGTTGTTTTGCCTGTTTTTGTTGTTATTTTGTGTTTCTTTGCAGTTCATCATTCCTTTGTGGGCATTTTGAGTCTCTTCCTGGTCATTTAGTGTTAATTTGACATTTTGCAAGGGAAGGCCACTAACAACTCCTGGACTAAAATCTTCCATAGGTGTTTATTTATGTGGAAATGTGGTGTTTTTCATATTTACCAAAACTTTTGGCGAGCCATGAACAGCATAGAAGCTGCACTTGTTTGGTTTCTCCATTTTTTTTTTTTTTTACGACAGTCGCATCATCTGTTTGCACGATAATCTTCTTGTCAGCTTCTTACATTGAGGAAAAAAGATATTTTGAGTTGCGCTGTCACAGAGGAAACACTGAATGGGAAGTAAGCTCACATGGAAACAACTGTACAGTTACAGTGTTTTATTTATAACGGCACACACTTGTTTACTCGTGCGGGCCGAGCCGGCTGTGTGTGTCCAGTTCATGTTTAGATCGGCAAACAACTGCTGTCAACAACCGTGGTGTGGTGAAAGTAAACAAGTCAGAGCACCAAAGTCCAGCTGGTATTCAGACGTACACACCTGCCTCTGTGTGTGTGTGTGTGTGTGTGTGTGTACAGTAGATGTATGCGTGTGTGTTCCAGATGGCTCATCCAGCTAACTAGAAAAAAAAACAGCATCACGTTACAGCCTGCCTTTGTCTCACCTCCCACAGCAGAGCGTGTGTGTCCTGTCTAGGTTGACGTGAAGGCTGCGTTTTGTGGTCATTGTTTCCCCTCAGGAAATGAGAGACAGAAAGCTACCAGCCTTTTACCAGCCGTGGACATCCGACCTCGGGAGCCTTAGGTTACGTCGTGTCCTCTGGGAGTCATGCGCGTGAACGTTTAGGTGCTTTGGGAAGGAGAAGTTAAGCTTTTAGCTAAAGGGCAGCGTGGTCCTGTTGTGTTTTCCATTGTCGTTTAGGAACCAGCGCTTCCTCAAGCATCTCTGCAGTGTGACTCAGTCAGTGGGACACACATGGTTTAGATTAATTCACTGTGTGATGCAGCAGACAGCCTGACCCTGCAGAAATACAACCCTGCAGAGGAAATGGCATCTGCAGAAAGGAAGACGAGCTGTGAAGGGTTACAAGATGTCAGACAAGCATGGCCTCAGCAAAAACAGTCATCAGTTAACAAAAATTACCACTAAAGACTTTTAAACAGGAGATAACGAGTAATCTAATCGAGATGGCACGAGAGACAGAGGAAATATGGTTAAATGGAAAAAATAACAAAAACAAACTGGCAGATTCTTCAGAACTGAACGCAGATGATTTATTGAACCAGTGGGTCTTTGCTGAGACCAGCTACTGCGACAGAGGGGGAACAGAGACAGCCTCTGTTTTCCACAGAGGGCAGCTGGCACCTGTTGATCTGAATGGGAATACCACACACACACACACACACACACACACATTTCTCATCATCTTTCACCCTCTGGTGTTGGCTGCAGAACATCCTCAGCTGCCCGTTGTTAGGGCCTGGAAAAATATATTATATCACATCAGGATATGAATGTTTATATCGTCTTAGATATCGGATATTTTTTTATATCGTGACATGGAATAAATGTTGTTTTTTCCTTATTTTAAAGGTTGCATTACAGTAAAGTGATGTACTATTCTCAACTCGTGTGACCGTTTTAACTCTTGCCTTTGCCCACTTAGTCATTATATTGACATTGCTAGTGATTAATGATCAAAAATGGAATTGTGTTATTTCTACAATACTCCTACAATATTGTCACATCAAAGAGGGAATATAATATAAATGCACACTAGTTTTTTTTAGGCATTTCATTGTGGACATATTACAAATTGTCTCTGAGTAAAAATTAACATGAATAATATCTGTTAACGTAATTAACTTTTAACTGTATGGCAGTTTAGTACGGAGCGTTGTCCCTGCGTGTTGCTCTATAATGGAATCAGGTCAGAGGTAGTCGTCTGAGTTCACTTCCTCAGATCTTGACTCACATTTTACTCATCGGTGCTGAACTTGCTCTTTGTTGGGCGACACAGTTTCCTTCTATTCCTGTTTGCACCTCGCAGTGGAGGGATTTACTTTTACAAGCTGTTACACACACACACACACACACACACACACACACAGGCTTCTGTGTGTCGAAAGCTCTGAGCAGGTGATAAAAAGGTGTGCAGATAAAGGTACAAAGAGTAGAACAAACACACAGGCTGCAGCACTGTTTTCCTCTGAAGGTCGTTTTGTGCACGTATGTATGAAAGTGTGCCAGAGTGAGAATGTGTTTGTTTTGCTCACAAGGGCAGCCCGCCTGACCGCTGCGAGTGTGTGTAAAAGAAGTCATGTGTGTTAAGCTTTGAACAATTTGTTTGCATTATTGTGGGTGTTTTTCTACACTTTTAAGCTCACTCCCCAAACACAAACACATATCTCATCGCCATGACCACTTCCCTCACAGGAAGCATGCCTGTCATGCTTTTAAAGTTGATAAGTTGCTGCGTGGTCAAAAATTAGTAATAGCTGTGGAGCTTAACTTTTAACTTGGTTGTAAATATGTTTTCTACTACAGAGTCGTAGTTAAATGGAGAGCAAGGTGTGTGAGCCAATCAGATTGCTCAGAGTGATTGCTTAGGGTTGCATCTCAATCTTATGTATTCAATTAATAGCTGCACATATTTCATATTGGCTTTGGATTTTTGTGATGTAGCTGATCAGATGAACTTGAACTAATAACAAAAAAATATATTCAGTGAAAGCTAGTGTGGTGATGCTAGCAGGCATTTGTCATAAACCATTATATTTTTAACCTGATAATGGTGCTAGAGGAAAATTCAGGAGATCCCTGTCAGTCACATTTATCCTCTGGGGAACATGAATTAGGAAGTGCGCAGGACTTTGAAACCAGTTTTCATACACCCCTTTCCCACCAAAATTTCAAACACGGGCAAACCCGCTGAATATAGTCGATTGACTTTATTCCCACTGCCAAAGAATACACTGCTGCACCACAGACACTGCTTGTGCCTGTGTGTGTGGGGGGGTTGTTTTGTTGGTGTGTCCGTGCAACGTCACAGATACACAGGAGAACAGGTGAACAGTAGGCAGCAGCAGGAACAGAGGTCTTTGAAAACGTTTCAGTGGTTTCTTCTCTTTATATACCTTGTATTTATTCAGTCTGTCTTTGAAACTTGGTGCAGATGTATTTGGATCTGTGTTTGCGCTACTTAGGAGGAGACGGAGAGTAATTAGTGATGGCTTGTTATTGCATTTCACTGGTTAAGGAGCTGAAATTACCGTGTTCACCCGAATGCTGTAATCCCATCAATGCTAATTGGAGCTGGAGGGAAAAAAACAAACAAAAAAAAAAAACTCGTGCCTACCGCAGAGTCATTTGACCTCGGTGTGAATGCTGATTGGACGCATTCTCATTGCATTAAAAAGCCAGATGTTAGCGGGTGTTTTCTGTGCTGTGAGGCATAAGCTATAGAGGATAAATTGTGTAATTACAACTTCTGAGTCTATCACATGATGCCATTGGTCCCAAAAAGACTTGTTCTCATAGACTACATTGTGAAAGAGATGTCTATAAATCTAATGATGGCTGGAGGCATTCTTTTTCTGGGTTGTCCATCTGTCCATCCGTCCCGTTCATGTGAATGAGATATCTTAAGAACGCCTTGAGGGAATTTCCTCAAGTTTAGCACAAATGGGCTGTATTTAGGGCACAGAGAAAGAAGTCCTCTTAAAGGACTCTTTTCATATGTGGCAAGGTTTATAACCCTTTTAGCACGTAGATTAATTTTATTGAACTGGAAACTGGCTCAACCTCTCACCTACATTATGTTGTTAAGAGATGTTAAGCAGCACTTCAAACTAGAAAAGGTCAGTCTTATTTTACGAGGCTCTGTTGATAAATTTAATAAGACTTGGCAACTCTTTACTGATTATGTAAAAGCAAGTCAGTAAAAATCCTCCAAACTTTATGCTGCTGCTTCTAAGTGTGGTGTCAGTAATTAACATTTAAAGCAACCCTGTGTTTTTAAATCAACATTAATACTGCATATTGCATATTACATTGTTTTTGTTGAGTGGTGTATTTGAACTCCTCACATTTATGTGGCTTTTCTATAATCTATTTTCAATCTGTCCTGTTTTATAATAGAAAAAACAATAAACATATGTTTAAAAAAATGGCACAAACATTCGAGTGGATGAACTGAATAGAATTTGATGGTCAAAGGTCAAGGTCACTTTGCACTTGCATCTGTCTCATTCTTGTGGACGTGATATTTCCAGAACCTTTTGAGGAAATTTCTTTAAATTTGGCACAGATGTTAACTTGGAGTCAAGGATAAAGTGATTAGATTTTGGTGATCGAAGGTCAAAGGTCATGATCACCAAGATCTAAAAAGGGTGTCTAATTTTATTTGTGGGAGAAGACACGTTTATATAAATGGAGTGAATATTAAAAAAGTAATATTGTTTTTTAAATTTGGTTTAAAAAATGACCAATAAATCAACCTTCAAAAACTTAAATAAGATGTCAAAATTAGCCCAGTCACTGGAAAATGTGTGCAAAAGAAATGATTTTCGCAATATTATTGTGACCGAATTTGGTAGTTCTTGATTAACACTACTATTATTATGAAAGCAGCAAATCTAACTTTGATTTAAGAAAATAAATGACCCCGTGAGGCTAAACAGGCTGAACAGCATCAAGTTGATGTTCTATATTAATTAAAATGGAATTATAAGTGGAGTATTACGCGGAGGGTTCACGCTGAGCCGAGGCCACATACCACAGCAGACTTCCTGCCACACACACTGTGTGCACACCACTAAAGCCATAAAACACTGGTACATACAGACACACACACACTTTGATCTGGTTTTAACAAAGAACATAAGGTATTTTAAATACGACCTCCTCCGCTCCTTCCTTCCGCTGATCTCGCTCCAGCTCCCCTCTCCTCCTCCACATCTATTTCCTGTCCTCCTCCACCTCGACTGGGACGTGTCTTTCCTTTTTCCTTTCTTGGTACTTTGTATTTCACCACTGCTTGCTTCTCTTTTTTCCTATTTCTCTCTTTCCTTACAATGCCATCTCCTCTCCTCTCTCCACTCCTCCCAGTATGATCTAATTCCAGCTCTGGGTGACAACAAAATGTAGAAACATGCGCAGTGGTGTAAGGTCCTTACGACAGGCTCCAGAGCACGCTATTATGACAGGCCCTTGTGCACGGTAGTGACCGGTTTTGTGCTTAAACTAGCTACAATATTATTTTATTGTATCATTGGATTACCCCAAAATACATATTACCCAGAAATCCTCATTGAATTATTTTAAATTACAAAAATACCAAAAGGAAATAAGAAATAATTATTCATTTAATTGGATCATTTTGCATAGCTGGTGTATTTTCTAACATGTTTGATACATACTGACTCCTGCAAACAAAAATTATTGAGATGAGTTTGCCTTTTAACCCTTTGAAACCTGAACACATTGGCTTTGTTTCTTTCAAAAACATGGTAAGAAGGCAATGAGTAACATAACAATCATTGGCTTAAAGTTAGCAAAAAATTAGAAAAGAAGTTAGAAGAAAATTACCTGAAAAAAACCCCAAAAAGAAACAAGAAAATTAACTTAAGAAAGTGCTAAAAATATATATATATATATTAAAATATAAATATATATATAGTTTTTTTTTGCAACATAACTTTTAATACATAAAAATAAAAAATGTAAAAAATGTTTAGTCTTATCTCCCCAAAGCTAACTCTCAGGTTTTTGTTTGCAGTTTGCAGGGCAATTCTTCCTAGGTTTTCAAAAGAAATCAAATGTAGGTCCCAGAGATTTAAAGGGTTGTGAAAGGCCCTGAATGCAGCTCAGCAAAACTAATGTCGATCCAGACTCTAAAGGGTTAAATTGCATATATAGAAAATAGTACTATTTTTAAATTAATTTGAGTTTTTCTTAGATCACAAGCATATTTCTAAGTTGGGAATCTTAATTACTTACTTTGCCCAACATATTGTTGGAGGGCCTAATCTATGGGGCCCCTCACCCCAGGGGGCCCCAGTGTAACCGCCCTGCCGCACTGTCTATATTTACAGCCCTGAACATGCAGTCTGGCTCCTTTCTGTTCTTCTTTGTTTTAAAAAACAGCAAACTTACCAGCTCACTCCCCTGACCAATGTTCATTGCGTCTCTAAAGCTTCACCAGTTGGCAGATGTTTTCATTTGAGAGGAATGGCAAAAATGTTCTTGTTTTCTCATCAACTCGAGAGGATTTGTTTAACTTCGAAGCAGATTAAAACCTGGCAGACACGCACATGAACTCCCAGGATGAGTTAATCATTTACCTCCATCGAGACCCGCAGTATGAAGAACGCTTTGATAGAACCATAAATCAGAGATTGGCAGCAAACACACACACACAACACACACACAAACATATCAGCACACACAAATACTTTATCTATGTGATCACACTGATCTTAGCAGCTCTATGGCTCTTGAGTCAGTCGGTTAACAACTATGGTGAAAACATCTAAACAGCTATTAGATGGATTGCCATGCAATTTTAAACCAACATTCAGGCTCCCTAGAGAATGAATCTTAAAGGCTTTAATGTTAAAATATGGTATATGACAGTATGAGTGTCTGCGCTAACATCCCCCACCTCTCGATGACAGAGCACTACCTACTTTTGGCTTCTCAGACTAATAAACACACAATGAAAACCCCTAAAAAGGTTTACAAAAATAACATTTTCACACATATTTTCCTTATTAAACAAAAAAATACAACTGTACACCTTTGGAAATATACTTTCTCTCAGCCATGGAAGACTGACGAGGCTTAATTGCCTCATTAACTTTTCATAAAACACACTTCATTCCAATTGGACAGAAAAAAATAAAACTCATCCAAACCGTCCTGGTTACTCTTGTTAGTTATCTACTTGGTAAGTCCACTGTTCCAACAATCACCAGCTTCGGTTTGGTCAAAATAAATCCTAATTCACTAAATTAAGGAATTAAGGAAATTCACCGTTATTCTCTATGGCCTGTCTTTACTGACCACCGGCCGTTTTACAGCCCTGTAACTTCTCCCTTCGCCACTAGGTGTCGCAGTGTCTTTCATCAGCTGCCTGTTACACCCGTAGAGACCAGAGACTGAGCTCTGATGGTGCGTGCTGTGCACTACATAAAATGAGTTTAATTGAAAATAGAGAGCCTGTTTTCATGACACTATTAAAAAAAACAATAATATACCTTCCAGATTTGTAGATACCATACTATAATATAGTAATACCATCCAAGCCTAATCTCCTGAGCTTTCTTGTCAAAAATGTTTAATAATTTAATTTCATGACAAATATTTGCCAAACAATGACATCCTCTGTGTTTTATTAGCTAGTGTTAGCATGCTAACCTGTAAACTATGATAGTGCACATAGTAAACATTACACCTGCTAAACTTCAACATGCTACCATTGTCACTGCGAGGATGTTGTCATGTTAGCATAGCTGTAGAAACTGTTAAAAACATGGATGTATAAAGAGTGCAGGATACAGCATTGGAGTCGGGTCCCTGTTTATTCCTATGAAAGTTGCTCAGTGGTGCATGAAGCCAAAAACATTCAACAGTTGTGTATAAAATTACAGATAATCAGTGCTGGGCCTGTTATGTAATATGATTTTAGTTAGACGGGGACAGCGCACAATAAACATTAACATTATATAAAACGAGGAAAGATGCATTGTGGGTTTTAGCAAAGCTGCTTTTTGTAGTAGTCTTTTTGCCTGTAGTCTCTGGGCATGTAGATGGAAAAAATACATTATGATAGAATTTGGTTAAATGAAGTACAAAACATCAGTTCATAAAATTTTACAAGCACACTAGAGACTTAAGCGGTAAAGTCAGCTACTGCAGGTTTAGGGCTCCGTCAACTTGAATGGGGATAAAATTATTTACTTGTGCGGCTCTTCCCAACTTTCCAAAATGTACATTCAGTGTGATAATCAATCCTCGCAGGACTTGAAACGTGCTTTATCCTCTCATTAACAGCTGACACATCCATTGTCAGTTATTACTGTGGTAGGGCTCAACTTTTTAACATCCCGCTGACACATTTACAGCTGTGTTTGGATAAGTGAGACTAACTGGTGATGATAGTCGAGTAGATGATGATGAGTGACAGCAGTGTTGACAGCAGCCGTTTGGCTCGACTGTGATGGGACGCAGAAGCTGTAGCTGCTCGCTCCATGATCACTGCGAAACAGAGAGAGAGAGAATGTGCTGCGTCAGATGAAACTTCCTGTCACAACAAAGGGGACTTTCAGTCAGACAGCAGCAAAGAAAATAAAAAAGACACCCCAAATTAAAACAGATTTACCAGCAGCTTCACTTCATATATAAGTGGCACTTCTATTGTTATTCATATCGTGTACAACTGAAGCACAGAGGCGCTGCATTTTGACCCATTTCTTTGTTGTTACTCTTTCAGATCAGTGCTGAGCTTTGTAAATTACTTTTAGGTTTTTGCACCGAATACATGGAACAAGTTAGAAGAGGTACTGAAATTAGGCAGGGATATGTCGGTAGGTCATTTGCAGTGTATGCTAGATAATATGGTTATTGCACAGTGCTCTTTCTTTGGTTAAATCACAGACATGATAGTTTTTATTGCTTTTATTTTCAGCATTTTATTGTTTTGTGTGTCCTCCACTAACGGCAGATTCGTTTGCTATTGAACATTTGCATCTTTTTTACTGCTTCCATTGCTCTTTATAACTTTTGACAGACATCGCTGCTAGATATTTGTTTTTGTGGAATTAACCATTATTGAGATTACTATAATATGCTCTATATCTTTTTAATACAGTAATGTGAATTCAGGGCATTGCTGTAAAAGAGCTTAATGCTCAGTCAATTTTCCTTTAATAAGCAGTGGTTTGATGATGATGACGATGAAGTAGCAGCAGTACTTCTAATAGGATTAACAGCAGAAGCGATGATCTGTTTTGGAGCTCTGTGGCCACGTGTTTGTGTTGTGACACCGTTCAGAATGAGAGAATTTGATAACATTTTAAAGGGCTGTTTTAAGGCCTCACGTGCAACAATAAAGTTATGTTTTTTCACTTTGAAGTTTAAAAGTTAAAAGTAACACAAAATATAATAAATAAATCCTGGAGTTGAAAATGACCGTGGTTTTCCACCATCGTCATGTGTGCTGGAGTGTAGAATTTAATGGGGTTTTTTTTATAGCATATGATGCAAACTGTTTAGTTTAGCATTTCTTTTTAGATGGACATGCTTAAGTGATTTTTATTAAATTGAATTTCATAACAATATGAATAAAATGATATTCCTGAGAGAAGCGTTCATCGCACATGTGCTCGGAAATGTAAAAAAAAAAACTGTTTCTACAGTTCTGGCCATGATAAATGTCTTTCAATTTGCAGGATGTCTTTCAATCTGCTGGCGGGTTTTGGGGTTCAGGTGGTATTTCATATAAATATACAATACAACCAGTTGAAGTTATGTCACTTCCCAAAGCCAAAAAAACAAAACACAAAGTCCCTCCCTAGTGCTTTGACATGCCTCCCCTGTTTTACAACACTCCCTCCTCCCTCATAAATAACAAATAGCTCCTAAAGAAGCCCCGTCTGTAATTTTAATTTTGTAAATTGCAGGTTCACAATATTCATTAGGGCTGTAGCAGTAGGTAGGAAGTAGGTAGGAAGGTAAACTGCAGTTTAAAAATTGAAGGTTATCATACCATTTACATTGCTTATCAACGTTTTAGAACAACTTGCAGCAGCTGGGCTCCTTTTTTTCTGGACAGCGTGTCGGGACATTTTGCATGTATTTCTCTTAAAAAAAAAATGGTGTCAAGGCTCAGTTATAATAAAGCATGTGTTCAGCCCCCCCCCCCCCCCCCCAAAAAAAAAAAATATCCAAAGTTTACAGTCCTTTAGGGGTCATTACTATTAAAAATAATAACAATATTTGTGTAATATTGTATATCGTTATACAGTAAAACTATGGTAGTTTCTGAGACGGTAACCCCACTGTGAAAATCTCACTCAACCCTAACTCACATATATCAGAGTTAGTGAGTTGTAAAATAAAAATGAGGATTTGATCACAATTAAAAATACTGGACAATAAAAGCACCAGGAAAACATTTATAAATGACATTTAGTTGGTGTTTAGTTGGAGTCCGTCACACACAACATGACATCAGTGTGCTGCATTAGGCCGACTCAGGCGTGTCTGAGTGTAATAAATAAGACTGTAAACAATCACTATTATCACAGTGACACCTGTATGAGGTTATTCTAACCATAATTAGCACTAACAGGTTCACACTGTCTCTGCTGAACAGCGCTAGTAGACTGTAGACTGAGATGAGCTGTCTGTTTCAGAGCTGCTATTCTTAGTCCCTGCTGATGTTGTTCTCATTAACTGGCTGGTCGGGAATTCGACACACTGCTGGCTCGTCTGACTCACTGACCGTCTTGTGTCTAAAGCAATCTCTCTCTTCACACCTCTGCAAAGTAAACCTAAATCAATGAAATACTGTCTCTTGAAATAATCCTGCAATGCTGATTGATCTCAGACAATCAAACATTTTATAATCGAGGGATATTTTTATGATAGTTGCTGGTATGAGACGTATATCATAGCGTCATAGTTGAACCTTTGAAACCTGGAGGGTCATTACTCTTCTTATGCTGCTTTCAGACGCCTGTCACAAGAGTTGAAAACCTTTGAACCGTGTGCATATTGGTGCGATTTCTTTTATAAACATGGGAAGAAAAAAAAAACAAATGAACAGGAATGTTCCTCAAATTGCAAAAAATTAGTAGATTTACAGAATTACATTTTAAAATGTAGGGAAACATGTCTAGAGGGAAAAAAGTAAAAAGCTTGGGAAAAACTGTTCTTAAAATTATCAAAATGACAAAAATAAATGAAAAAAGTATATATTTTGTCATCTTTTGGAAAAAAAACAATGTCAGGCCATTTTTTTTCTTTTTTTTAACTTTTTAAAAATTTTTTAAAATTATTTATTTTTTTTACAATTTTTAGAAAACTTTTACTATTAATTTCTATTTCTTTTTTTTTTTTTTTTTTTACTAATTTCTTGCTATTTTTGGGGGGGATCATTTCTTCTTAAGTTGCTCAATGCCTTCTCATTTAAGCCAATTTGTTCAGGTTTCAAAGAGTTAACTGAGGTCTAAAGTGCATAGCTTTAAGAGAAACCGTCCGGGAGCAACAAATTCTTCTAAATCAAAATGAATATTTTTGATGGGGCACGTTGGTCGGCTTTGACGTGTTGTCAAAGATTGTGCAAACTGATTTTGTGTCTGTCTCTGTCCCCGACTGTCTCTCTCGTAGCCGCAGAACAGGCCACTACACAGTCCAGCAGAACCAGAACGCACATCATGGAGACAGATCTGGATCCTCCACCACCATCAGCAGCACAAAAACCTCCAGCACTGACCCCCCGCCGCTACTCAACCCAAGTGTTGGCGTGTGCCCTAAACCTCAGCCCCCCTCTAGCCCGAAGTCCGGCTCCAGCCCCAAACACAGTCCCAACTCCAGGTCCAGAGCGCGGCCACCGTGTCAGCGCTGCAACTCACAGGTAGGATTTGACGGCCAAACTCACCAGACTCCATTTAAATTCACAATAATTTAAGCGTGTGTAGAGCCTGCATATTTCTACATCTTATTGCGTGAATTTGACGTTTATTTTAACCAAACCAGAGTTGGTGATTGTTTGAACAATGGAAAGAGGAACAAAGCTGTTTTTTCTTAGTTTTATTTTGTTTTTGTCGACTTTGAATGAAGTGTGTTTTACTATGATAAAATTACTGTTTTTTTAATGGAGTCTGGTGACTTTGGTGACAGCGATTTTGGGGTTTGTTCTTGTTAAACAGGAGGGATTTTAGTCATTCTGTCTTTGTAGGGATCCTTTCCACAATGTTGTCAAACAGTAACAGTACAAATCTGAGCCTGTCAGTGGCAAAAACAAGCAGTATAAATGGATGTAAACTGACGGTGCACAAATGCTCGGAGTGGTTACATTGCAGCCTGTTTTTCTGCTGCAGTCTCGCTCCAAAATGGGCTTATTTCAAACACTATTGTCACGTCCATCAGAGAGACAAAAAACATGGGAAAATAGATTCCAGGTTTAAAAAAGGAAAAGTTACCCTTTAATTTTCAGCTGTAGGGTTCTTATTTTTAGGGAAATCTTGAGCCCAAATGAGGTAATTAAGTGTTTCTGCTCTGTGTTTTTCAAAGCTGTTATTAATGAAATCGCATAAACTAAACTGTGCACTGTAAATGTTCTGCTGCCTTCAGCCTCTCAATGTTTGGATTTTTGCAAGTTGCACTGCTGCTGTATATCATTTTAAATGACAGAAAAAAATCACAAAATAAAGTTACCATTCAGAGAATACAAAAGTCATTAAAGTCATTACACCTTTAAAAATAACCCAGTTTTTCATTATTAAACTATTTTATGACTCGTTGTTTTTGCCTTCCTTAAAAAATCATCCTCATATGTTGGTTATCGGCTGTTAGTGGTGGTTGGATTCACAGGCAACGACCTTTTTTTTACTGTCGCACAAGCTCAGGGTAAGAATGTCTGCTGTAAACGTCTAAATCGTAACTTAAAATTTTACAGGGGGTTTGGTTGGCAGACATTCAGATGTTGTCCCTCATATGTTTGGAATAATTTACAGCTCTGAGGGACGGCTGTACTTTCAGCGTCACAGATGATTGCTCTGAGCTCAACAACATATCGACATAATCCTACAAATTAACTCAAATGAAATGCCTTTTTAGGAAAAGCGGAGGGAGCTGGAGAAACATGCACCAATGTGTGTTTAAATTCCAGGTGTTTTATGGCCACTTTTGAGACTGACTATAAATATTGTGCTGTGATTCAATCTTTTTTTCTGTGCGTCATTTCTGAGAGATTTCCTTTTAATTCAGTACAGGAACAAGATATGAAACCCAAACGGGAACTTGAAACTAAATAGCAAAATCCTCATTTGTATATATGTGTCTTTACATGTCTCGCAGGACTCTCTGGACGAGCTGGAGATGGACGACTATTGGAAGGAGGTGGAGAATATCACTCGCTCTGGAGGAGGAGCAGGGAGGGGAGAAGGTGGTGGAGAAGGGGAAGCGCAGGAGGAGGAGCAGCAGAAAATTCCTGAGGGTAGGATACTCCGTGTCCATGGACAGACCTGCAAGAGACATAAATCTCCTCCTTTTCTTTCATCTGCTGGTGTACAGTTCTTGATTTACAGCAGGGACACGTAACCTGCTTTTATAAAATGACAAGTCTCAGCAGCACCATGCAAGTTTGAGGATTTTAGGATATTTGTAGGATTTTAGGACATTTTTTGATTTCAGGACATTTTTAGGATTTTTAGGACGTTTCTTGGACTTAAACACAGTAGGTGCTTAGCTAGGACCTCTGTCGGGGGTGCGGGGATCCTCCACTGGCATTTTTGTTTTATAAATATAGCTCTATTTTGATCCTGTTTTATTCCCTCTGGCACCTTATGTAAACTATAAGTACAAAAACAATTCCCAGTGTGAATCACTTTATTTCATCTTGAATTACAAAATGGTTTGGGGGCACCTGGCACCCGATCGGGGGCCAGATTTAAGTATAGGATTTGAATATCTATTCAGTTTCACTGCCATGGACTCATATGTTAAGATGCCCAACTTTCTTTACAGCAGAAATAAGCATGTTTACAGCTGGTACAGCTTCACCCGCTTGTCCACGTATAGTCACTTTTGGCTCCAAAACAACCAAGGTGGCAACAGCCGAAATGCCAAACTCAAAATGACGGAGGTCATAGTAGCTACATTCATTATTTTATTCAGTTTATGCACTGTGCAGCCAACACTGTGCCAACACTGTGCACACCTGGTCACCTGCAGGGAGCCGATGAGTCACCTGCAGGGCAAAGTCTAAAAAATAACTGGCGGCGTCTCAGCCGTCACTAGCATCTCTTTGGTCAAATCAGTCATCGCTACAACTGCAGTGCCACCATATACTGACAATTATGCAGTTAAATATGGAAATAAGATTAAGTGGATGATACTCACAGGAAATATAAAACACGTTACTTGTGTCTCTCATAAATTAAAGAGGAAATACTATTAAATTGTGAAGGAAATGTTTTCATTTTTTAAATTTTTGGTCCTGCTGGAAAAAGATTTGATAATAATTCCTGACAATGAGTGATACATTTGTGTTGAGGACATCTTACACAACATACAGACAAAAAAAAGCATTTTTCCTGAATCAGTTTAGAAAAGTCCCATGTTTGAACCTTGAAAAAGCTAAATTTCCGGTTTTCTTTTAAAACATCAAAAACAAGAAGTCAAACAACTAAAAACAAAACAAAAAACCCTCTAACATCTAAAAAAAGTGGCAAATCTGATATAGTTTGGCTTTGAAATGTTGATACAGATTAATTGATGAGATTAAAAGGTAAATCATTCAATTTGATGTTTAAATATATAAATATATTCCTGTGATCACTTGAAAAATGATGAGGAATCCTTAACATTAATCAGTGGATATAAACAGACAGTCTCTTTGTATATGTTGACTATTGAATGCATAATATTTAGTTTTAAAGGTAAATTAAGCAAATTTTATAGTATTCGGGGAGATCATATAAAACATCCCTCCTCAGCTCTCAGTCTCAGGCGGGCAGGTGACCCCTGCTCAGGTGAGGCTGTTACGAAACGTAAATACGAGCTGTTTATCAGAATCGCTCTGCCCGCTCAGACTTGTGCAGACACACTCTGCGTCGCCTTGCACACGAGACACGCAGCTCTTGTGTGTGTTTGTCATATTTAGTCCGTTTATGAAAAACTATTGTTCTCTAGAGCAAACACACACTTCCTGTGAAGTATTTGTGTCCAGCTCTGTGTGTGGCTCCACCTTTCCCTTTCCTGCACCTGTAGAAATGTGTCTTAAATGGAGATAAAAAGAAACTTCTGTCCTCATTTTAAAATGATTCTCCCTCAGTGTGAGTCACAGCATTGTGATAGGAAAAAAATTAAAGTCCTGTTATCTTCCTCTCATTTTCTCTTTCAGAGGGCGAGCAGGAGGAGGCGTGGCTCACAGAGGCGGGGCTTGCACGGCTGTTTGATGATTCAATAGCAGCCGACCAAGATCAGGTGTTGAATTTTTTCTTATTTTAATACTTAGACCAGGTTGAGTCACAATTATCAGATTCATATTTGCAGTCCAAATCTCTCAGTGAGCGTAAAGTCTACTGTTTAATTCTGCCATGATAGATAGATAGATAGTTAGATGATAGATAGAAAATGGCAATAACAAAAATGGATGATTACTCAGTGAATAGATTCAAACAAGCAACAAGAAATTGCATCTCACGTTTGAAAAGGAGTCGGAGGACGTATATAAACGTATTATTTCCTTCCCCTTTTCGGCTAATAAGTTAATAATAATATTAATAATAAATCTGTGAACTTCATCACTAACAAATATACATACACACAGACTCACATACATACACACACACATCCAAATACTTACATGCTGTATATACATATACATATATACACAAAACTGTATAGATATATTATATACCTATTCACTGACGCTTGAGTCTGATTGATTGACTGACAGGAAGAAGACAGCGCGGTGTTTCTGTCCACACTGACCAGATCTCAGGCGGCGGCGGTAGAACGACGGGTGACATCGCTACAGCAGACGTTGCTACGACGACGCAACAGGCAGCATGTTCCTGATGTTAGGGATATATTCAGACCTCCTGAAAAGGTTCGGAGACGCACACATACACGACACACATTTACATATTCTTTCATGTCATGTACAATATAAACTAGAAATGACAGAGTTATTACATTTACAGCTGTAAATTGTAAATTGCGTTCCATCATCAAACATTTTTCTGTGTAGCTTTAAATTTAAGACCCTTTTAGGAAATGTGCTTCATTGCTTTCTTGCTGAGACTTAATATCTCAAAGAAGAAAAGACAGAACCCCCCAACAACACAGGAGTGGGTAGATATACGTAATGATATTTATGTTATGGAAAAGATAATTCGGCCAAGTGGGTGAAATATGTAAGACGTTTACGCTCAGATTTTGTAGGAGTATTGGATAAATGACCTTAATATGTTCTTTTATTCTCACTGCTATATTTTTCTTTCAAGTCTCCTCTTGAAATATTATAGAGAACCTTTACATGTACACTTGTCACTCCCAAAGTTTAGAAAGTCTTAACAGTAGGGGACATTTCAGTCTGTCTTGTTTTTTGTTATGAACCATAAAACTGCTGTCCAGAAAAGAAGATAAGACGAAATGCAGTAATTGAATTTAAAACCCTCCTGCAGGTCATGTTTCTGTCTTAAGCCCCTCCACCAGGTGACGCAGGCAAATGCACGTGCTTCATACATTATCCCAGTGTTTGCCATGCATTGACTCATTTCATCATTTTATTGCAGAGCTCTCTCTCTGTTTAGCAGAACACAAGAAAGACAAGACTTAGCTGGCTACTCTACGGTCTGAGTGTTATATTCTTTTAAGAACTGTGTTAATTGAGATGAAAATCTGTCATAGTGAGCAGTGAAATCATGACAGATAACTGACATTAGAAAGAACTTTATACTGTTTCTCCGTCATGATCTTTTCCCTCTTTGATAGCATGAATTTACATCTCACCACAACACAACGGCATTTCCTCTTTTTTTTTTTACCACAAAGGAAGTGGTCACAACTTTGCTAAATTTGCATTTGTTGTTACTTCTCCAGTCTGGTATTCAGTAACCAGTTATTAAGTGATTTTAATCCCCCTATTATCGCTGCAAAAGTTGATTCATGTACAATATATGAGAAACATAGATTATTCACTGATTTGGGAAGAAGTGCTACTGCTACTCCGAACTGCTTTAGTCAGCAGAATAAACTGAAAGAGTCTTGCACATTTTCTCACTGAGACACAGTTTGTTGACTAATTAACAGACAAGATAATATGTAACATGAAAAATGCAGTGAGGAGGGGCGCTCTGTGTCAATGTGGTGAACATTAGACTGTCTGCTGTACATTTTCATGTCTCTGTGCTGCAGGATGAGGAGCCGAGTAAACTCAAAGGGGGAAGTGAGAATGGACAAAAAGATGTCACTTCAGCTGGTGCGTGTAACACACTCCTGACAGACTCACACACACACACACACATGTGTGTGTGTGAGTCACCATGGTGAATTATAAACTGACGCCAAAATAAACTTCTGCATAGCAACTCACACACACATCCTGGAAATAATACAATAGAAAAGATTACAATCTGACACAATTCGAAGTTGTGGAAAAGTCATAGAATTTCCCAATCACATTTTCCAGGCCTGGAAAAGTCATGGAATCGGTAAAAAGCATTGAATGTTTTGGAAAAATCATTTAATTTTGTTGTATGCAATGAAATTCTTACAGTAATCTTCCTTGGATAACCTTCCAGGTAACGCAACGCAACGCAACGCAACGCAACGCAACGCAACGCAACGCAACGCAACGCAACGCAATGCAACATTTATTTTCTGTAGCTGTCAATGTAACGTAGCTTTATTTTGCGTGTTGATGTGTGACAGCGTTTTCTTTACCATCACACGTTTTTTCATCCTCTCTCCTTTTTTTGTCGCTTTATTCATTTATGCCAGCTAGCTCAATTTATGTTTAACGCTTAGCAAGAAATTAGTAAAAAAAAAGTTAGAGAAAGGTACCTGAAAACTGGTTAAAATAAGAAAATAAAATAGAAATAAAATAATAATAATAATAATAATAAATGACCTTTGAAAAATCCATCAAAATTTCAGTTAATTTGTGACATACTTTATAATATGCAATTATGATAATTAGAAATATAGATTTCCCCTACCTTTCATTGTTTTTTCCTCAAGACATTTTTCCCCTGTCCATTTGAAAATCATTTTCTAAATCTATTAATTTCTTGCAATTTGTGCAACATTTCTTGCCAAGTTGGTCATTACCTTTTTTTACTCATGCCTTTTAAAGAAGTCACACTAATTTGCTCAGAGTTCAAAGGGTTAAATACTTGTGAAAGGCATCTGGAAGCAGAAGTGATGTCACTGAAGGGTTAAACAGAGTTCAAATCAGATATGTTTAAAAAATGCTTGGCAATTGGAGCGAAAAAAAAAATGGTTTTATTTTTCCTTGAAAAGTCCTGGAAAAGTTTTTAAATTTTCTCCATGGAGGTCTGTGGGAATGCTGAATACAACACAGCAGAATTAACTGATTTATTACAAACCTTTCAATATTGTAGACCACTTTTAATTGCAGATCACTTTTAAATAAGTGGAAAAGTCAGACTATTATTAAACATTTATTTATTCACCTACAGAGAAGTTACAGGTACAGAAAAAGGCTTCAGACTTCTCTTTCTTCCTCCTTCTGCAGCAGTGATTTCAAAACCGTAGCTACAACACATTTAATTGTCTATCTCTGCGTAAGAACCATACTTTACTTACATAAACACATCTGTACTTCATCACTTGTGTGGTCGTGTCTTTGACTTCCTTTTGTGTGTGTGTTTAAACAGAGACAGAGACAGAACTTAACGTTGAAGTGGCGTTTTCAGAGCAGGCGCTCACGTACAGGGACAACCACCAAAAGTTTAAGGTCCCCAACAGCTCTAACTCACCTGACGACAAACTACCGGTGAGTCACATACCTGCACGCACACGAGTACACAAACGCTTTGTGCACATTCACTTCCTCAGCAGTGTGTTTTTTCACAGACACCCTGAGTTGAATCTGTAGCTACAGTCAATAAACAGATTTAAACTAAATCGGCATGCAAACATATGCAAGTCCACTTTGAGTTGCTCTCTTATATTTAGCACTCTATACTGCAGGGTTATATTAGAGCTGTATTGATAACTTATTAATGCTTATGGGTCAATGATTACCAGAGATAGGAGAAGCGGAGATATGTCATCCGAAACTTAAAGGAGCAGCTCACCCTAAAATCAAAAACATATATTTTTCCTCTTACCTGCAGTTTTATTTATCAGTCTAGATTGTTTTGGTGTGAGTTGCAGAGTGATGGAGATATCGGTCGTGGAGATGTCTGCTTTCTGTCCTGTATAATAAAATTAGATGGCTACATACATACGTTTGAAAAACTCAAGAGCAATGTGTTGTTCCAGAAATCATGACCCGCTCTCAGGATAATCGCCAAATAAGGAGAGGAAACGAGGATTGGTTCCAAATTGAAATTGAAATTGGACGCCTCCGAGCTTATCAATTCCTTATATCAATGCCAGCATGTTTTTTCTAACAGTTGCAAAACCATAACTTCAAACTTCAAGTGTCTCCGCTGTTTAAAACTTGCAACAAAAAGGTCCAACGCATGGCTTCATTTTGTGAATATTGTTGACCACCACAGTGCTGCTTGTAATGTCTGTAAAATTATCATTTAAAGTACCAGTGAAAACACCAGAAGTAGGCTAAAACATCTATCTTTGCAACAGGAACCTTAATTCTCAGAAAGACATGTATTTGTCACACTGCTCACCAATGCCAGTGCTTCCCGACCAAGCAGCTTTTCCGTTCCCGAGGGTAAATATCCCATAATAGTGTAAGTGCCATGCAGGCAGTCTTAGCAGGTTTTTCTTTGACTAAGAAAACAGTAAAACAAATAAGCTTTTGCACACCTGAGTCACATGCGTACCTCTTTTCTACTCTATTTCTACAATAAATTCAGACTAAGAGATAATCCACAGTTGCATTGACACTAAAAATCTGTGTGGGTCTACTTTTTCTCCACCCATAAATTCGGTCAAGAATCAAGAAGTGAATAGATTAAGAATCGGACCGCTAAGCAGAATCTATAATGGCATTGGTGTCAATAAAATCAATCCCAGTCCCTATCCACCGCACAGAAGGAAGCGTGCATCTACTCATGGACGAGAGGATATTTTAGGGTTTGTCCCGTTTATAAGGATATTTCAAGGATTTTATGATGTTTCTAAGATTTTAGGATGTTTCTAAGATCTTAGGATGTTTCGAGGATTTTAGGATGCTTCTAGGATTTCAGAGCATTTCTAGAATTTTAGGACGTTTTGAGGATTTTGGGACATCAGGTCTTATCTCGGACCTCTGTCCAAGGGTGCGGGTGATCTTCCACTGGCACTTCTTTTGATAAACAAGCTTTATTTTGATGCTGTTTTAGGCTCACTGGCACCTGATGTACACTAAAAGTACAAAAACAATTCCCAGTGTGAATCACTTTATTTTTATTCTGAATTAGAAAATGATTCGGGGGAATCCTGTCAGGGGCCACATTTGGGCTGCGGGCCGTGAAGTTGAGTATTACTGCAGTCTGGCGTACAGGTTGTATGAGTAGTTTGAATGCTGGTCTTTAGTGCCATCTGCTGGTTGAAGCTGGGACGTGCTACGATAATAATCCCCTCTCATAAAGTTAAAGACAATTCAGGATGACACAGCCCACATTCAGCATTCAATGTTAACGTCAGAAAATAATTTGGCAGAGTGTTTACTTTTAATATTTTGTCCCACAGTCACTGACGCCACTCTGTCTCCTGTCTTTTTGTTTATCCTCCCCAGAACTTCAAGCTGCTCCGAGATAAAACAGGTCAGACCAGAATAGGAGATCTGTCTCCTCTGGATATGAAAAAGGTACATGTCAATTTTTGTTTTATGACTTGTGGTGTCGGGGTGCTGTAATGATGGAAATTTCCCCAATAAGAGATTCGAGTTGTTCCTGACACCAGTTAATATTTAATAGTATTGACTTATATGCAGTCTGTTTTTAATGATCTGTCAGGTGCGTAGACTGGTGCTTGTGGAGTCGACCGCTCTGTTTGACACTGCTGGGATAGACCTGAAGGCACACAAAGCTGTCAAAGTCAAAACTAAAGGTACACAAACACACAATCACACACACTCACTATATTAAGACAGACTTGCAGCTGTCCAGAGGAAAGAAAAAATCAAAATGAGATCTCTTCTTTGTCCGGCCCATTCCTCCTAGGCATAACTGTGCTCAGTTTAACATCATTATGAGATGTACTGATTAAATTCAACTTCTGAGAAATAGCCTCAGCCTGATCCTATTTTAAGATCCTAGAATTACCCTTTTTCTCTGTCACTTAAATAATCTTTATTTGTCTAACATAATACGCTCCCGAGATAACAATAAATATCCAAAAGAAAACTTGAACAAGTCACAACTCTGTGTATTTTATCTGTACACAGAGTTCGGAAACCTCTGAGGAGATTGATTTTTTCTTTTGCTCCTTATTTCTCCTAAGGAGGGGTTTAAGAAAAACAGATCAGAATTTAGTAACTTTAAACTAAGAAGCTGATTTATTTCTTAGAGACAGAGGAAAGACTATCATGAGCAACATTTTCCTCTGGATAGAATAACCCTGAAACAGACTTTCACCTCACACACTAAAATGGCACAAACAGACGTGCAGAGAGACACAAACTAAGACATAACAACAACAAACAAACAACAAAAAAAGAGCATTTACCTGCACACAAACTGGTAAATGTGTAAACACTGACTCACACAGAATCATTAGAATTAGCTCAAAAATAGCTCCAAGTTAACATGTGTAGTTACTGTATGATGATATTTCAGTTTCACTAAATATTTGTGTGTCTTTGTGTCTTTGTGTCTGTGTGTGTGCAGAAAGTGGTCTATTTGGTGTTCCTCTGGCCACTTTATTGGAGCAGGACCAGAAGCGGGCTTCTGGGACCAAAGTGCCATTCATACTGCAGAGGGTGAGTGCCAGCCAGTCACACTGTCCGTCTGAGACGTGCATGATTCATCAGTACAGCCATAATGAGAGGAAATATTACTGTAGTGTTTGATCAGTCAACACACAGTGCAGCCCGAATCCAAAGTAGAAAGTATATAAAGTTATGTAAATGTGTATTTGTAACCAAAGTGCTTGGTGCAATAATAATAAAATATTTATATCATTTGAATGTAGAAAAATATACCAATACATAAAACAATATATAAAACAGTGCAATACACACCTTTAGACCTACATAAACAACACAAAACAAAGTGCAGCTAGAGAATACATTTTAAAAAAAAGAAAAGAAAAACAAACCACAAAAAACAAACCACAAAATAAAATAAAATAAAATTTAAGAAAGATTGCATTGTTAAGGTGCAAAAGGTCTCCCAACATATAGTAGAAATGGCTGCCAGATTTCCTATAACCTCTCAAATGCTTGTATATATTTATTTTTTGTGATCCAATTTTTATTTAGTTTCTTTGCAGAGTATGATAATAAATTATATATACATATATATATATACATAGATATACATACATATGCGCAATGTCACTTGTCATTTGTTATAGGTATATGTGACCATTTTGAGCCCAATTTCTCTTTATGATTTAGGGACTGACTTTTCATTTTCTACTTGTGATGTTTTAGCTTTGTTTCTCTCTCTTATTCTTAGCTCATTAGTCATATTGAGGAGGAGGGATTAGACACGGAGGGGCTGCTACGGATCCCTGGAGCGGCCACAAGAGTTAAGGTGTGTGAAAGCATTTGACTGCCACCTTTGCAGACACATTGTAAAATATTTAAATTGTTTTGTTTGTAGCATAAACAGAGTCAAGAACGGCTGTTAAAGTTTAGTAGTAGTGAAACAAACTTCCTTTTGTGTGTGTCCGTCCCAAATCCAGTCACTGTGCCAGGAGCTCGAGTCCTCCTTCTATGACGGAGTGTTCCCATGGCAACAGCTGAAGCAGCACGATGCTGCGAGCCTTTTGAAGCTGTTCATCAGGGAGTTACCGCATCCACTGCTGACTGTGGAGTACCTCAACGCTTTTATTGCAGTCAACAGTATGTACAGCATCTGTTCATGAAATATTCTGCTTCATCACGACAGACTTTTTTTTGCATTTAGCATTTCTGTGTGTGTGTTTGTTTTTTAGAGCTCCCTACAAAGAAGCAGCAGTTGCAGGCTTTGAACCTGCTGGTCCTTTTGTTACCGGAGCCCAACCGGGATACTCTGAAGGTAAATGCACGCTCAGTTTGAAATGTGCTGCATGTTTGGCTTCAGTAATGGGCTGTTTGTTATTTGTAAGAGGGGAATGTGTGGTGCAAAAAGGGGGAGGCATGTCATATATTTTTTTAAGGACTGGGGAAAGTCTTTTTTTTTTTAATTGGCTTAGGGGAGGGGCATACAACTCTAAATGTTTGCACTTTGTATTTATTTTACCATCAGTTTTTAACGAAAACATTTCCTCCAAACCTGCCAAAATTATGCCACACTGTGAAATAAACTAATTCTTTTCACCTGCCTTAAAGTTTTAAGTTGCCTTTATTTGCCCACGCACTCAGTTTCACTTTAGATTATATTTCAACTACAACTTTTTACTTTCAAACATCAATGGGTTCGTTTTTAAAAATGGGTTCAAGGCTCAAGGAAGCATGGTTGTAGCTCCAGGCAAGGTTAAAAAATTTAATTAATAAAGTCACAACTCAGCCACCAAGTAAAGAACAGTCCCCAAATAAGAAACCTTTGACTACTTCTATTATAAATGTTACTTTTTTTTTTTTTTGCTCGCTCAGGCACTGGTGGAGTTTTTCCAGCGTGTGATCGACCACCAGGCCAAAAATAAAATGACCCTCAACAATGTCTCTGTCGTCATGGCGCCCAACATTTTCATGTTCAAAGGCTTCCGCTCCAAGGTTACTGAACAACAGGAGTTCTCCATGGCAACCAGCACAGCCAACATCGTCCGACTGCTGATTCGATACCAAAATCTTCTCTGGACAGTAAGAATAAAAAAACAGCCCTCTGGTTTTACTGTGTATATATATATATATATATATATATAGTGTGTATATATATATATATATATATATATATATATATATATATAATATATATATATATATATATATATATATATATACATATATATATACATCTATACTGCCATTGAAATCACCACTCTAACCCTTTGAAACCTGAACTAATTATTTTGATTTCCTGCAAAAACACAGAGAGAAGACGATGAGCAACTTAACAAGACATGGCCCCAAAAATTAGCAAGAAATTAGTAAACAATTACAAGAAAATTACCTGAAAATGGGCTAAAAAAAGAAGAAAAGACAAAAAAAGATAAAAAAAAATAAAGACATAAAAACACTGTTATACAGTCATACAGTCACAGTCATGATGAAAAAAAATATTTTTTTCTGTAACATAATTATTATAAATATATGATATATATAAATATATTATTATAACAATTAGGAATATAGTATTTGTGAAATTTTTCCTATTTTTTATTTTTAAATGTCCCCCTTTAAAACTAAAACAATTTTCTGGTCTTTTTCTTGTCACCCTTTACTAATTTCTTGCAATTTTTGGGAAAATTCTTGCCACGTCACTCACTGCCTTTTCACCCACGTTTTAGAAAGAAATCAAACCAATTTGTATCTGTGTCAACAGTGGTATATTTCAAATAAATGGAGAACAATATTTTTCAATACATCCTGATTTTCCCTTTAAATATGGAAGATCGTACAGTGTGCACAAAGGTTATCAAACCTCTTTTTGTGTGTGTGTGTGTGTGTGTGTGTGTGTGTGTCCAGATCCCCAAGTTCATTATGACTCAGGTCAGACAACAAAACATGGAAAGTCATCGGAAACAAAACAAAGAGCGAGCTGTAAGGAAGCTGCTGAAGAAGATTACCACCGACAAACCATCTGATAAAGCTGTTCCTGAGGTACGAGTTTAATTACTGTGGCTCTGTCAGTGTCTTTTTTGAGAAATCATTCTTTTTAATCCTACTTAGAATAGGAAACCGGTAACAATTTAAGTAACATATTCATTGACATGTGCAAAAATAAGGATAACAGGAAACTTGTTTTAACATGATACTCAAGTATTCAGTCCACCAAGAAACACTCCACAAAAAAAAAAGTTAAATTATTAAAGTGGGAGAAAGAATCTGAACAAGGGATTTCAGAGGAAAATTGGTTAAATATGTTTTATTATGTTTTTGTCAAATGAATATGTTTCTCTTAAAAAATATATTTTAAAAAACTACAAAGAAAAATTCTATTGAGAAACTGTTATTTAAGAATCAACAGTTGATTTTATATTATTCTAACAAGGTTTGAACAATTAATGAAAATTTTATTGAAATCATTATACAGCCAACTGCAGTTTTCAATTCACAGAAGGCGATACTTTGTTAAGGCAAAATGTGTGTCAAAATACCATTTTAATTTAATTATTGTCATGCCACAGGGATGTCCTGACTTACACATCATATTTTGCAGACTTAAACATAAACTTAAACATATTTGTTTGGTACAGATCAATACAAAAGAGTCACAACAAAAATTTCACAACATCTCTAAAATAGTAAGACACATTAAAAACCTAATTAGTCACTATTTGATACCAACCAATCATCCTTGGATTGTCATAGGAAGCACTACTTTTATATACAGTCTGTGAAAAACAGCGGCATCTAGTGGTGATGTATAGAAATGTTTTTTATATGTGGGTTGTTTTTTTTTCTGTGGTGCAACATGTGGGCATCAGGAGCAAAATACAGGACAGTCAGTACTCAGTCATAAGATACTTACCCTTCATCACACTCGTGTGAATGTTTTTCCCTCGTCAGTATATTGCTTTTAGATTTATTAAAGCAAATGAGTATGGATCCCGTTATTGTGACAAGTTAAAAAAAACAACTTTTGTTTTATAAGTTTTGTGGAGCTCTCAAAATCCTTTTTGGCAGGGTACATTTAGTATTAATTTCATGCATTTGGGTGAATTTCTTTTTATTTCAGCAATTTGTGCCTTTTCTGAATCTTAATTAATGGTACTTCCTACTTCAACTTTACATAGTTGTCTTATCTTTCTGTTTTATGCCAGATTTCTTTTATTTTCCTATTGTTTATTTTTTATTTGTGTTATTTTTTAGATTTTTTCATGTATTGATTGTGTAAGAGAGATGAAAGGGAAGAGAGAGGGGAGCAAAGGGCCCTGTGCGGATTCATTAAAGCATTTCTTGTATCAAAATAAGATGGAATCTGCCCAAATTACTTCAGTGATGAAGATTAATCTGATGGTCACCTGTGGGGATTTTTGCATTTTCCAGATTCCACTAGTTGGCACTTTCTATAGGCTTTTTTGCTCCATGTCTCTAAATAAATAAACAATCAAGGTCCTTTGGCAAAGACGCAACAATGCTGTTATTCTGCAAGAAGGCCAAGATACTGGAGTGAAGCAGCATATTGTATTACAGAGTTTAAAGAGTGCTTCACCCTGCAGACTCTGCTAAGTGCTTTGAGCTCAAACAGTGTTTGAAGTTCATTAAACAGAAGAGCAGGAATTTATCCAAGTCCACATTCTTGTTCTCTGAAGTCGCCGTCTGTCACTCTCTCATGTGAGTGTTTGTGTGTGTTGAGGACAGTGTTTCGTTGTAAAGTGTTTACAGCCAGTGCTGTGCTTGTATGTTTCTCTGTAGGAGAGCTCGCAGGGATTTATTCGAGTTCAAGCACCACAGTTCAGTAAAGTGTCCATGGCTGTTCAGCTGACTGAAGAGCTGCAGGCTGCTGACGTGTTAACACGCTTCCTCAGCCAGGACAGGTACACGTACAGTGCTTGTACAAATACAAATGCAGTATTTGTCTTGGCCAACTCTTCCTCTTATTTTTTTCTCTCTCTTTCTCCTCCTAGTTCGGTGGCGGTGAAACGAGATGAGCTGTGTCTCTATGAGATCGGTGGAAACATCAGTAAGTCCCGCTGCAGCTCAAATCTGATAAATTACAATGTTCAGAAATATGTAGCCTCTGCTGAAGACCTCGCTGCGTAGCCAACAGGCCTAACGGTGAAAAAATGTACTTCCTGCTGAAGGTCTAAAGGCCATAGATGAGTGCAGTAATCCATCACAGTTATAATAACTACATTATGTTTTTTTCTCTTTTATCTGTTCTCCTCAGAGGAGAGATGTCTAGATGGAGAAACGTATATGAAAGACCTCTTCCAGCTGAACCCGACAGCAGAATGGGTCATCAAAGCTGTGCAGCGATAAACTCAATAGCATTGAGCTGGATAATCCAAATTTTCACAACTGTGTCCTACTGAGAGGAGACGTCTCCTGGTTCTCTGTGGTTTCTGCTGGTTTTGGATGTACACAGAGTACATTGTCGCTTGTCAATTTTTGAACACATGACTTCACACATCAAGGTTCCTCTGACAACTGCCAATAAATGCAAGTAGTCCAATGGCAGTTTTAAAGGAAAAGTTATCCCCAAATCAGTAATACATATTTTTCTTCTTAGTGAATACACTCAGCAACTCACTCCAAATAAATCTAGACTGATAAATCGGGCTGCAGGGAAGAGGAAAAATGTGTGTTTGATTTTGGGGGTGAATTGTCCCTTTAAAATCTATGAGACCCTTTTGGTGCAATCTGATTTTTCAAGCACCCTGCCTTATGCTACATGTTGTAATTTTGTGCCTCAGGTACCACCAGCCTATCAGACAGTGTGCAGGCGAAAGAAAACCACTTGTTTTTAGACGTTCATCTCTGTAGCCCTGACACACCACTTTTCTTTGCTGTAGTGAAAATCCACCATTTCTCCCAGTTTGACACAGCACTTGAGTCACAACGTTGTGATTCCTAATATTATGGGATACTGTAAGTATTAACAGTTGTATACTGTGATTTATTGCCACTAATCACTTTGATGTGTCTGCAGGAATGAACTGAAATGATATAGTTTGGGAAAATTTTATCAAAACTCTATTGAATCATGAATCACTTGCATAAAATAATGCATCTAGTTCCTGTATAACTAATTCTGAGAGCATTGGCTTTTTTTTATTTATATTTTTATTAAAAGCCCTTAAAGTCACGGTCACAATATTAAATGTGAATATATCAAAGCACTTCACTGTAACCAGAAGAGGATGAACATTGAAGTGAAAGAGCGTACATTGAGGCATGGATAGGGGCTTCATAGAGAGGTGATGACGTACTGCTGTACTGTAAGTAATTAAAAAGGGAGGGGCCACTTATACCTCAACAGTGACCCCAAAACCTGTCATAAAAATGCCGTCACTGATGGCTAATCAGGACACGCAATGATGACATCACTGTTTTCATGGTACACTAATATTTCTGTACATTCGAACTTTTTAAACCTTTGATGTTTGAGTGTGTTTACTTGTGATCCATCTTCCATCATCTTCATTTAATAGTGTACAAATGTGAACAAACAGTTTTTTTTATATATAATTATATATATATATTTAGTTGCCTGTGTGTTAGCTTGCATGAAATTCATCAATTGCCTTAAGTTTTGTACCAAAGAATCGTTACGTCAAGATACGTCAGACACTAAATAATTTTAAAGTAATAAATTGATGACTGTATAAATGGCCTTCAATGATACACTCTCATATTATTGGTTTCAGAAGTTTCTGGACCTTTTTGGCTTTTGGTGTTGTTGTTTTTGGCTGCATGCTCTTCACAGTCTGGATATCAGTTGATATATTACACTGGCAAAACTTTATTAATCCAGGAATAGAAAAGCTCCATTTTATCTTCTTGGCATATAGTTGTGCTTCTCTTGGCTTCCAACAGAGTCTGTGTGGTTTCTCACAGTTTCGACAGCCGGTGGAGGATCATATCTGCACCACAGAGTCAAACGGCACGGATATTTCTCTTGTAGAAAGCTGTGGAGTACAAATAATGTGTCACTGTTTGAAATTTTCTTTTAACTGAGTCACTCCCTGCCTTGTATTATCATGTGTACTGTGAATGTTTTATTTTTTTTTCCAAATAATGTCTTATTAACTGCCTCTAAAATGACCACTAAAGCAGCCTGTAAATAAACATGCAGCCATAAATTACCTGCTGGTGCAAGTGCTTATGTGTGAAGAGAACCTAAAAGGGTCCGTGTACGTGGAAAAAAATTCGTTTTATGACTTCAAATTTGGCACAAACGTTTACTTTGACTTAAGGGTTGGTAGAATTTGGAGGTCATCATAGGTCAAAGGTTAAGATCAATGTGACCTTGCATCTGTCTCATTCTCGTGAATGCAATATCTCAAGAAGCTCTTGAGGGAGTTTCCTCAAATTTGGCACAAACGTCCACTTGGACTCAAGAATGAGGTGGTTAGAATCGGGTGGTCAAAGGTCAAGGTCATTGTGACCTCACAATATGTTATTGGCCATAACTCCTACGAATAAATCCTATGCCTATAATGACAAATTTTCTCACAAACTTTAATGTCTAATGGGATAAAATGGTGAAGTAATGACATTTTCTATCCAAAAGGACTTATTTTTGACCTTTTCAAAAGGTCAAAGGTAAATTGCACTGTGACATTGCTACAAAAACACCTCTTGTCATTGTTCAGCGTCATATCTCAGGAACAGAAGGGGAGACATTTGGTCAGATATTGAATTGGTGACTAATCTTGGATGTAAAATGTAAGTGCAACTTGATTGGTTTGCAGAGGCATACGACCCCAAGGTGGCAATTATAGTTTTTAATTTTGCTCCTGTCTGTGTGTCTTATGAATATTATCCGCTGGTTAATGTGCAGACCTTCTTAAAGTAACTCTGCTCTCTCCATCAGGGAGCTGACAGCCCAGACAAGGTCCTCCTTCACATTCACCTAATTTCTCCTGAGAATTAATGGCCCCAGTTAGTCAAAACGTCAAAGTGCTAATGGTTTTAGTAGGACTTAAGGGGCCTGAACCATTATGGGTCAGAGACAGACACCGAACGCAACAGAGCACGGTCACCTTTCTATCTGGTAGTTGATCCTGACTGCAAAAGTATCCAGTGATTGTTCACTGTTTCAGACTTTAATGCAAAACTCTTACTGTTCACCTCTAAAATCAGTAGGAAACAGAAAAACATTGTAGACAATTCACAAAGAAATGTGTAAAAAATGAACTAATGAGATGGAAGTCTTTTGTTCTTTGTCTGCTACGCTGTCTCCCATGAAACTAATAGATATTTCTGTTGTCTACCAGTTAAAAACAGTTATATAAGTAAACCCAGCAGCTGTCTCATACATATTCCAATACTTTTGTCAGCTTTTAATAGTAATTTCTTCATTTTATTCTCAAAAGCTTTCCATTAGGTGTTTATAGTGACCATGTTGTGTCATAGAGATAATTAAGTGACAGTAATACAGAATACATTTGCATATTTATTTCACATTTTAAATACATTATAATGGTGTTTATTTGTGAATATTTTTTATACTTCTAAATTTCTGATTTACTTGGTCATGGTGCTACTTATACTGTATCTAAAGCACCTGCCTCTGTGGTTATTTATTTATTTATTTACTTACTTTATTGAATAAAGGATCATTACAAAAAGACACACTGATACATAGACATGAGGACAAATCAAACAAAAAAAGAGTACACAAATAAATAAAAATATATATATATAAAATGAAGAGAAACACACCTAAAAAAGCAAGCAAACAAAAAATAAGGACGCTCACATTTCACAATGCCAGGTTACATCATATTATAATCATTTGATAAGTTAAGTGTTTTAATAGTCTTTTTGTTCTTAACCTTAGCTGACAGGGTGCTATATTGCTGAAAGTCATTAATTAAGTGCAGGAAAATTAGTTTATTGTCTGACCATTTTTTTTCTTATAACTATTACATTTTGAAAAATAGTAAAAAAAAAAAACTAAAAAAAAACTCATGATATACAATTTGTTATTTTCAATTGTATCTTGCCTATAGTATAACATTACACCAACTCTATTATTTCAACATATATGTTAAGTTTCTTTTTAAGAAGGCTTGCACCATCAATCCAAAACATTATTTATTTATTTATTTTTGCTGGGGTTATCAATTCATCAAAACATTACAAGCAAGTGAAATGGTCAGACTTAGTATAAAACAACAAACAAACACACAAATCAGCAAAAACAAGGAATTCAATGAAAATCCCAACTCACAAAAGTCCCATTTAAAATCAATATTCAGCTTGAATTTTTATAAAACACTAAAGGCTGCTTCCTTAAGCTTTTTATATCTACAGTATTTAAATTCCAAATTTAAATCCATAAGAATGAATCTTAAAAAAAAATCTAGATAGATAGATAGATATACTTTATTGATCTCAAAACTGAGAAACTGGGAATGGGACAATAATGGGACAGTAATAGAATTCATTGTGTTTCTAATGTAATTCACTGCGGTTATGATGTTACTGAAACCGTGTCCGCCGTCTTCATAACGTGTTTTGATGTCGTGGACAAACCCATCAACTAGAAACATAATTGTGTACGCAGCTGATTCGCTGGGACGGCCTCGGCGCTCTCTGATTGGCTACTGTAGAACTAAACGCGCTGTGATTGGTTGCATTGCGAGAACAGGAAGTGTCGCTCAATAGTAGGGGCTTAACATTGGCAGCTAAGTAGTGTCTGGTTAATATAAATCATAAAGGATAAAGCTTTCTGCGTGTCGCGGATAAACTCGGATGTTATGAGTTACTCGGCAACTGTTTTCCAGACTGAGGATAAACGTATTTAGTGGATATTTCGTTGTTTGTTTGTTTTTTTGTGCGGCTATCTAACGTTAGCTTGTTAGCTAGCTGGCGTTAAACGTCATTTAGGCAATACTCTGCTAGCGTAGCTTTGCACTGGAATTTGTTTGCGTGTTTGGCAGCTTTAGTTGCTAAAATCGACCGAGTTTTTACCCAGAGACGACACGTTTCTGCTTTGCTAGGCGTGTGCGAGTTTATTTATGCCACATGTAGCGTGACTCAACGGTAACTGAATGTTTGGTGATAGAAATAGCAGCAGCTACAGCTAGCAGATTGTTAGCCTGTCAACATCAACAACAATGGGCTGCAAAAGATATTTAAAGACAAGAACCTTTTATTTTTTGACTATCCTGCTGATTGTCTTCGTCAAAGGAATAATAGCCGGTAAGTTGGATAGGTAACTGCGTGGACAGACGTGTCTACGTTTCTGTAACTGTTGTAGGCAGCTGTTTATATTTAGCAAACAGCTTTGACCATCTTAAGTTTACTCTGTGTTTACTCCTGACGTTTTTATACTTTCAGACGAAGAGCAACACGGGAATGACGGTCCAGAGTTAAAGGTAAGTCATGAGTTTATTTGCTGTGGCTCCTTAACTTAGCAAATTAACCCCTTAACATAAAAGATAACAAATGTAACAATACATTTTTAGACATTTGATACATTGCCCTGCAACTTATTCATGCAAACATTATTAGAATAGTCACTTTGAAACACTAAACACTCAAGCTGGACTTAAAATAAAAATTATTTAGTCAGCAATAAGGTCAGTGATATGAAGAAAATATGAAAAGGTACATGGAAATTACCAGAAAATGCGTTTGAAAATAATTAAAAAGAGTATATTTAAATCTAATATGTTATCCCTACCCTTTTCCCCTAGACCTTTTCCTCTAAATCTACTAACTTATTGCAATTTGTTGAATATTTCTGACCAAATTACTCATTACCTTTTTTTCCCATGTTTGTTGTGGAAAGTTTACCACTTTTCTCAGGGTTCAAAGGTTCAAATACTTGAGAAAGCCATTTGAACGCAGCAGAAGGAAAATGATGTTGCTCCAGGTTTCAAAGGGTTAAACCCCATGAATAAATATCTTGATTAATGTTAGAAGTGTAGATGTGACGGAGATCATACTTCTGTAAAAGATAAGCTGGAATGTTATTTATCTAGAGGGAAATTGCTGTGCAGAAGTTGCATACAAAGTTTGAGGTGTGCAGATACAAAGCATGCAAAAATTGCTAACATTATTAAGTAGAAAAGCAATGCACAGTAAATATAAAATACCATATACATCAAATTTAAAACATGATATAAATTAGATAACAGTAAGGTGGAAATTCTGAAACTATCCCACAGTAAGGTTCAAAATATAAAACTAGCTAACAATAATGTGCAAAAATACAAACAATAAGGTGCAAATAGATGCAACCAATGTATCCAATGTAAACAAAGACACAGACAGGTTACCAGTAAGAGTAGGAATCATCAGATCATGATTTTTTTTCCTCCACTGTAGTTGATTGTATAATGATAAGTAACTATGGTTCCTTATGCTTTTGGTTTTGTTATTATTGCTTGGGTCATTTATTAGATAGTATTTCTATAGGATAGGGATCACTGTTAAGTTTACAGATCATCTGTATCAAAAATATTCTGTAAAATAGCCATCCACTGATTTTTCCTAATGCACTTGTATTTTTGCACTTGTACACTTGTAGCTTTTTTTTAACACTTGATTTTTGTTTTAACAAAAATGTTTTAAATGAATAGAGAAGAAAAGTACATCACAAAACAGACAAACAAATAAAAGGAAACAAAAAGGACAAAAATATTCATCCCTATAACATAACCAGTGGCACAGTCTCTCATTTTGGTGTTGACATGTAAACATTATCCATTCTCTCGACACCGCTCCGCTTCAGCTCTTATCCTGTGAGTTGACATTTCCATATCATATAATTCATTCACTATTGTCAGCTTTTCATCTTGTGTTGGTGGTTCAGCTTTTTAACACCTCTTGGTGATGGCCTTTTTTGCAAGCTGCAAACAGAATTTTCAGTATTGTCTGTCTTCTGTTAACACAATGTCACATTACCAACGTACAGAATTATACTTGATCCAGGTATATTATGGCCTTGGATTTTTTCTAAATGCATGGCTATGACCCACATTTACTGCCCTACATTTTCTCCAACATGGTTGCCCAATAGGGAAGTATTTGCCTTTAATCTGAAGTTTAATAGAAACCTGAATATATTCAATGTATTCAACCTATTTTGATATGCAATACAATAACTTCCTTTTTTTGTCTTCAGTCTTACCATGACCCAGACTCTGAAGAGGAAGACGTTCGTCTGGCGTCGGAAATTGCAGCTGGTGCTTCTGTGACATCTGGTCATGAAGCCTCACCGCCAGAAGAAGTGAAAAATCTACCTGGGGACGGACTGGAGGGAGAGGAGAAGGAGGACCTGCCCGAGCAGCCTCCTCCAGTCGAGGAGAAACCTAAAGAGGGTAAGGACTGACATTTTTTTTTAGCTCAAACAGTTATACTGTAATACAGTAATACTGGAAAAACTCCATGCCGTTCAGCCAGAAAAAAAAGAACAGCAGCAGAATAACTGGTTATTACACCCTCAGGTGCTTTAAATCCTTTAACATGTCTTACTGTTGATGTAGATCTATTGAATATTATGAGCTGAATTTTGAGCTTCTCTGTTGTAACTCCTGAACACACGCTCTGCTTTTTCTGGCCATGGTTTGTTTTCTTGTCTTACGTATACGTATGCATCTCCGAATGTCTGTGTGAGACAGCGAGCATAAGCTGGCATACTCTCTGTGACTGGTAGCAGACTGACTTTTGAGTCGAGAGTTTTTGCCTGTCCAATTAAAGCCAGGAAAGGATGGACGAGTGGAATAGCTTTGAGACGTTGCACAAGAAACTGTGGCTTCAGGCAACTCAGCAGTGAGGATTTAAAGTTTATACCACCTTAAGATAAGCAGTTCAGGGTTCCCATGCAGTGTGGAAATATATGGAGTTTGATTTCAGTAGAATATGGAAAAACTATTTGTGTTTCCAGACTATTGGCCCTATTATGTTTGCTATAATATGGAATTCAGAATCTCAAGAAAATAAATTGATCATGCAAACAGAGTGTGTTTTTTTTAATGGTGTTTCGAGCAGGCGGCCAGTGCAGCAAAAATATTTACTGCTGTGTGAGAGAATGCAGGCCGGTGTGAGGTTGATGCCGTAGAAAGCAAGAGATGAAGTATGGCGTGCGAGTGAACGCACACTCCCATGTGGAGCTGCCTCTACGCCGTACGTCACAGCCTCCAAAACAGCTCTGCCCCGAGTGCCGTATAACTGAACCCAACCCAGACATCCACAGCCAAATTAGTGTGAGACAAAATGTGCCGGTGTCTTTAAATTGCAGTACAAATAACCAAATATTAAGCTTGTCTGAACATTTATGATTTATGCAACAATGTAGTTTTTTCTGCTTAAGGAAACCTTGACAGCTGTGTTTATAATCATTTGCCTGGACACAGTGAATAAAAACGGCTGCACAGACGATGTGAAAATGAAATGATTTGACTTTGACCTTTAAGGGAACATATTGTGTAAGCAGCATCTGTTAGTTTACTTCGTCTTTGACAGTGGAGTGTAGTCCAGTTTTCTGCATTTGACTTTATGTCTCTTTTCTAGTTCCATGGTAATTGGACACACTCACCCCCTGTGATATTGCTGGTGTTGAAGAGGTTAAAATAACAAAATCTGAATAAAACTGCAACGGTGCAGCTTGAATAAAATGCCGTGCATTGAACTTGTCTGGTGTTAATAGATTTTTTTATGATCGACAGTTTTGAGTTACTGGGCTGTCTTGCAGACCAGTTTTAGGGCATGGGAGCTTTGTTGAGAATTTTTCAGGGTTAATAGAAGCTTCAAAGGTGTATGAGAGATGACAGGATGTTTTTTTGAAGTATCAGTTTTCAAGTGTTGCATCTAAAACATGAAAACCAGCCACTTTAGCATGCAGGTCTCAGTAGCTCCTCAGTGCCCTCAGGCTTTCTCCTTATATTAAGTCAGTTTTTGGGAATGAAGACTGTTTTGTTTTATTTCGTGAGCTTTAATGAGTATTGACACGTTAAACCTGTTTTCAGTTCTGCTGACTCTGAGCAAAGACGAGTGTGGTTTCTGTAGCGGCAGATAGGATAAACGGTAAACCCCTTGAGAAATCAACAGCGCCTTGCACCTGTGGCTCCTGTTGCAGACAGTTGCATCATTTTACTAGGGGATTGTTAGTTTCTCTTCTGCTGTCATGTTGCATAAGTTTAATATTGAGCTTGTATGAAGATGGACATTTATGATGTTTATTAACAAGAACAGACTTTGTTTAATATGAAGTTTTAAATCTGTGGTTGTAAAAATAGGAGATCACAAGGGATATGTTAACATATGTTCAGTGTTATCACACTGTATCCAGTTGTTTTTACTTAGTTTCGTTCTGCTATTACAATTATGTTTTCTTTATAAATACAGTTCCTGTGGTGAATGGAGGTACAGCCCACGGAGAGCCCTGCATCTTCCCGTTCCTCTTCCAGGGGAAGGAGTACTCGGACTGTACCACTGATGGACGGGGGGACGGACGGCTGTGGTGCGCTACAACCTATGATTATGACCAGGAGAAGAAGTGGGGTTTCTGTGAGAGTAAGTCTTCCACTTAATATCTTGGTTCTTGTGAGGTGAACACTATAGATGGGACAATACATGATTTTTTTGCGGATTGAAATAAAAAACACAATAAATTTGTTGTGGTAAATTTCCATTATTGGGATAATCATGAATATTGTGTCCAACAGCATCCAAAGACACTGCTGCAGTGAAAAAGACTCAAAAAAGTTTTAAACACACCAACCTCAAAAAAAGCAAAAGTTCTCAATCAATTATTGACATATTTCATTCATATTCAAATATATAATGTCGTTTCAAATAGTTTCAAAGCCTGGCTTTTTAAGATTGTTTCTTTATTTTTCACTGAAAGGGGTACTCACAAAAAAGATGTGTCCTTTCTATGATGCAATAAAAATATTTTTTAATAATAATAACATTTTTCTTTAACATATTGTAAGGTTAAGCGTTTCCAGTATGTTTTAGATCCATTTTAAGAGTTTTAAACATATTTTGATGATTTTTGGGATAACATTGTCAATTGCAACTCTGTCAGACAACTCCTGTTTAAAACGTTTATTTCAACAGCAGGACATATTGAGTTTGGGGTTAGACTCCGGCCTCATCGCTCCCTGCAGATATGTTAAAATGAGATCATTTGGGAGTGATCCAGCAATAGCTGCACTGATAAGGCAGAGGGAGAGCTGGGGAAATTTTGCAGCTGAAGTAGACTGCCAAATTGAAAGGTTGTTCTTTGTAAATGCCATATTTCCCCCTCAGGGATCAATAAAGCTTTTCTGATTCTGATGGATAGTGAAGTATGATGTGTGTGTATGAATCAGTGCAGCCCGAGTAGACTGCCTGAACTATCTTGCAGGCTACATTTATTCAGCACTCCCCCCCAAAAAATGGGACAGTGTGACTATTTTACATCCAAATTAAAGAGATTTCTATGGAATTTGTTTACTGATCATTATTTCCTCATCAAAATAAAAGCCTTTGAAAAGCTCAACAGCTACTGACCCTGACGATGAAAACCGCCTTTAGAGCACATTATGGTTTTATTTCCAGAATTGCAGACTCCACTGTGCTGCCAAAGTTTATAAATCTTTTTTCCTTTCGTCTGCGTGGTCTCATTGGCTTCTCCTCTTTTTCCTTTAGCGGAGGAGCAGGCACAGCAGAGACTGCAGGCAGAGGAGGCTGAGGAGCAATATCAGACTGTGCTGCGCATGCTTAATGCCACCACCAGGAGGACCCAGAAGAAAGAGTGAGCTTCTACCCTCTGATTTATTCCATTGGTGTCTAGTTTTACTTATTTATTTGTTTACTTGTCAGGAATGATGCAAAAAGATGTTATAAGAGATAATAAATGTAATACCTATAGGATTTCTAGCAAAGGCTTATTTGTAACCCTTGTCCCTGGTTAGGCTTTTTGCTTAAAAAGTGCAAAAGTTATACATATCATCATTACTATGATGATGTTAAATTGACCACATAATAAATAGTGATATTCTTATACATGTAACTTGATCATATTATTATACTACCAACCTGCTTTTGAATGCTCCTTTTTTAAAGACATCTGTATTTTTTTAAGATTCATTTGGATTTATTTGTAACAAAATGCTGTCATTTTGTTCAGGGACAAAAGAAATTATCTTCATCTAAACACTGACGATGGCTGATCTTAGCTCTATTGTTTTTCAAACATCAGAGCTGCTGAGATTTCATGTTTCTTTTAAAATGCAGCTAATTTAAATATTCCTGCAACCAATCCAGTCTTGTATGTATTATTATTATAAATTTATCACATGGCCTAAAGCTTCTAATTTCCAAAAGAGACAACATCAACTAATTTGATCATAAATTTCATTTTGGAATGGCTAAATCTGTTTTATTTGTGCTTTACTGCTGTGCGACTCTGCTCAGGACATCCTTATTTGCTTTGGCTGTCCTGTCAGTTCTCTCTGTTATGTAAATATAATTTTAATCATGCCCATATCAACATGTCAATCTGACTTCCCTCATGCCACCCCTGCTTACCCAACCGCTCTCTCAGATTATACGAAAAGCTGCAGAAAGTAGCAGAGAAAGGCCATCAGAAAGCCATGGAGAAGGTGGCGTACGCCATGCTGTTTGGAGACTACATGAACCAGAACGTCACTAAGGCCAAAGAAATGTTTGAGAAGCTCGCCATGGAGGGCTCGCCGAAAGCACAGACGGTACAGATCCCATCCAAAACGCTAATGTGTCACTTGGTAGAGAAAAGCCGTTGGCAGTCTTATCAAAAAGGCTGAATATTTGTGTAACTCTGCGCTTTGTTTGCTTTCAAACAGGCTCTCGGCTTTCTGTATGCAGCAGGACTTGGAGTTAACTCGAGTCAGGCTAAGGTACTAGTTCTTCAATGACTTAAGTTATTTTTTTATTTTAAAATGTATTTATTTTTTATATACTTTTTAAAAAATACTCTAATCCTCTATTTTTTCCAAGATGTGAGGCTCCGTCATGACAGATAACCAAGATTTTTTTTTAAAAAGTAGAAAAAAGAAACAAAAGTATCAATAGATACTTTAAAACAAATGCATCAAACACTAAAAAGGTTACAATATTATTATTGTAGAATATATTTAATTTATACTGAGACATTATATATTACTTTAAATGCACTTTTTGTAAGTTACTTTGGTTAAGGCGTCTGAAAAATTTGTGTTGTATAATTTCTGTTTCTTTTCCAACAATTGTTCACATATCCACATTCTGTGTTCGTCAGGCCTTGGTTTACTACACCTTCGGCGCACTGGGTGGAAACTTGGTTGCTCATATGATTCTGGTGAGTTGATTTATCTATCAGTAGAGCAATGACATAGTTATGGTATTTCTTGAGTATAAAAACAATAACATGTCCTCGTATTGTTTATCAGGGTTACAGATACTGGGGAGGTGTTGGCGTTCCCCAGAGCTGCGAATCAGCGCTAACTCACTACAGGCTCGTGGCAAATCAGGGTGAGAATTTACTGCAGTTTTTAAAATATAATATTCAGATGTGATGTTTGTGTTTTTAGTGGGCAAATAACATGGGGGTATCCAGAAAGCAGGTTGTGTGAAAACTCTGAGTATGTTAATCCTGAGATGAGGGAAACTCTGTGTTATCTGTTCCAGAAAGAGAGTCAAGTCAAACTCTGTCGCCATGGTAACTGACTCAGTCACCATGGTAACTGACTCAGTCACCATGGTAACTGACTCTGTGAACATAACCTGCTCGCTGGCAGGTTTTCTATAAGAAACACAGAGTTTCTACTTGTCTTAATTAAATTTAAAAAGCATCCAAAAAACTAAAATACCACCATACAATAAAAGACAGTAAACAAAATCAATAATCAGATATCAGTTAGTTAAATAAAAGTACCATCCCCACCTTTGTGTGCACCATAATCTAATGCGTGGTTATCATAGTAATTCTCAGTGCCATGGAGAAAGTGTCGTGTCCATGGTGTGTGCTTTGTATCAATATCAAATGTTAATTTACTCAGCAGGATATTAGACGAGAGGACATATATGTGTTAAAACAGCATCTGTATGGGATTTAAATGACTATATGTTAAAATCGCTACTGAATGAATATTAACTTTGTTTAACGTCAAATATGAATAAAACCAAAGTGAGGTCAGCCTACAATCATGGCACAAAATCAAAATTGATTCGATCCACCACTTTTTCACCTGTATGCTATGATTTTAATAAAGTGCGGTTAATGTTAAGTCAGTGGACACGTGCATTTAAACTTACAAATAGACACAAATGACATGGGCAGCCCCATGCTGCTTTTCTCTCCTTAGCTGCTGCAGCTGTGTTACTTTTTTTTCTAAATATGGACTCATATTCGCCGTAGGCAGCATCAGGACCTCTAGTTCCAATGGGGTAAAGTAGCTTGGTTTCTTTTTTTCAACAGTTGCCATGGTGAATCGCGGTATCGGAGCTCCTGCTGAACTCAGGGTGAACATACTCAGAGTTGATTTAACTAATTCAGATCAGCTGTTGTGGAACCGAATAATCAGAGTTTCACATCTCAGAGTAAATCAGCTCAGAGTTCAGGGTTAGGTTCAGAGTTTGTTGACGCTCCTTTCTGGAATAATCCACCTGATCAAATTCCTTCTCCTCCACCTGCTTTTTCTCCACTCCTCTGTCCACCACCACCGCCTCCAGTGGCCAGTGATGTGTCTCTGACGGGGGGCTCAGCGGTGCAGAGGATCAGGCTGCTGGATGAGGTGGAGAATCCGGGATCTACCAGCGGGATGTTGGAGGAGGACTTGATCCAGTACTATCAGTTTCTGGCTGAGAAAGGAGACGTACAAGCTCAGGTAAACTAGTGTCATCATCAATTAGTGTCCTTTGTTTAATGCAATATCTGAACCAATCGGTTATAATTTGATGATGATAAAACCTCTGGGGGCAGTGGCCAATATTTTGAAAGATCCGGTGTAGCCAGCGTATATTTGGGCCAAGACATATTTTCCGTGTGCTGCTCATTGTTTACAGTGTGATTAACAACTTGAGACAGGTCCAGAAAACATTTTAGCTAATCTTTATAAACAGATATTTGCATATGAATGCAGATCAGTTTAAAAAAAGATAACAAATAGCTAAATCGTAATCAGACTGATCAGAGTTGATGGGTTCTTAGATTGCATTTCGGCCAACGAGTTCATCTCTTTTGCTCTCCACATGGGCTGTTGACCTGAAGGCAACCAAAACCTGCTCAAACATGATCCGTCAAGACTGCTATGACTAATAAATGAAAATCAGAGCCATTTCAATACCAAAGTTTTGTATTGATGCCTAAAGGTTCTGCGTACATGTGCAAATGCAGATTTATAGAGATTAAGCTCAAAGCTGCAACAATTTTATATTCATTTTAACATGAGGTGATATTACCCTTCCATTAATAGGTTTGGTATCTTTTAAATTGGTTCTGGTGCCTAAACGGTGCCTGAGGTAGTATGTTTTTTTTTATTGTAAAGGAAAATTTGAACTTGAAATGTCACTATATATTTTTTCTAACAGTTTAATGTGCAATTAAATATATAAATATGAAACTGAAACTGAAATATGAAAACTCATGTAAAGTCTCATAAAAACCAAACCCTGCTACAATAATTTAACACTAAATAACATTACAGTGCTAATAACAGTAAAATAAGAGTTGGGATCGTTTATTGTCTCTGTAACTAAGCAGACAGACATTTCTCTATTATCTGTTTAGAAGAGCTTGAGATTGCTACTACAGTGAGAATAACTGGTCCACCTTAACAGTCCAGTCCTTAAGTGATTTTGCCCCCCAGCCTCACTTTTCATACAGTACATAAAGCTGAATGAGTGCGTCAGATGTATATGGTATCAATATTTGTTTATTCTACTACTTATGTGTTATTGATGTTAAGTGGGTTCTTCTTTCCTCTGATAGGTGGGATTAGGTCAGCTACACCTGCATGGAGGACGTGGAGTAGAACAGAATCATCAGGTGACTTTAAAAAAAGAATAAAAAATTAAGTACTGTATTGTTATGATTGTAATTTGCACCGGTAAATGTATTTACAATACTTCCTATCCAACAGAGGGCGTATGACTACTTCACCCAGGCTGCAAATGCAGGGAACACACACGCTATGGCTTTCCTCGGCAAGGTGGGTCAAACACCTGTGTGTGTGTCTCTCTGTCATGGAAAAGATGGACACTAATGTATTTGTTTGTAACTAGACGGTTTTATTACTTCTTTTTACACTGACAAGCCTGCTGGACATTTCACACAAACTATTAAAAGTAATAGTAGTACATATTTAAATTAGTACTATTCACCCATCTGTTCCACTTATCTGTTTGCAAACATTATAAATATGTTGCCCATAACCTGTGAGAAATTTGGAGAAGCTGCGGGTTGGCGAGAAGAGAAATGGTCTAAATTGAATAAAAAAAACATTTTGGCATCACTGCTTCAACAGAGGGCGGTGCAGTGCATTTATATTTGAGGCGGTGCATCAGGTTTTTGATCTGTCAATCCTTGTGTCCTTCAGATGTACTCAGAAGGCAGCGAGTATCTCCCTCAGAACAACGAGACAGCCCTGCAGTACTTCAAGAAGGCCTCTGACTTGGTAAGAACGCAGCTGCAGACTGATGTTGTTATCTTTATTTGAAGTGAATTTCCCCTTTAGTCTTTATATAAGTGTTTATTGTTACAGTTATACTTAAAAAAGCAACACTTCAATTGAGGAACAGCTTTCTTTTACTCTGCGCACTTCTATCTCTTAGCTGATGTGTTATTCTGTTGTCTTGCAATGCCATTAATTGCTGTGATACTGTCCTTTTAATCTAGTATTTTCTTTTTTTCATTTTTTATTAATTCAGGGGAATCCAGTGGGACAGAGTGGTCTTGGCATGGCCTACCTGTATGGAAGAGGTGTGCCTGTGGTAAGATACCTTAACCCATTGCGCTCCTTTTTAAAATCATCTCTGAGTTAAAAGGTTTCATATTCTGCTCATTTTCAGGTTCATACTTGAATTTGGGATTTCTACAAGAAAACGTGTACATGTTCTAATGATCAAAGATCTCATTATTTTTCTGTCAGCCTGAATAGATTTATTCACCTCCTGTCTGAAATGCCTTATTTTAACATCTGTCCCTTTAAGCCACCCTTCCAAAAAAACCCAGTCTGCTCTGATTGGTCTGTGTCTTCCACTTCTGCACTCTCAGCGTCTCTGCACCGTCATTGCAGCTGGAAAATGACCGTAATGATACTGTAGCAGCAGTTTCTACCTTTTATATAGTAGAGTTGTGACATTACAGCTTCACAGACGTCCTGACAGCTTGTTTAAAGGCAGTTTCTGAAAAAAATACTGTGCATTTCTCTGTGGACTGAGTGTTGTGAGACTTTGACAGATTTTTTTTTTTTTGCCCTCACTCAGACTCATTCTTATTTGCAGCTTACTCTGTGTTGCTAACATGGCAGATTGAGTTTTGGGGAATGGTAATAATGTGAAATTTAAAAAAAGATCCTGTTACAGTCCAGAGTTATTATAGTTTTGTTTTTTTCATTAGTTTTTTTTCCTTTTATAATGATTGTTTTCAGTTCACTTTCATTTCAGTTAGTTTCTCGGTGGGTTTGCTTGTAACAGTTGAGTTTTTTAAAATTAGTTTTATTGTTTGATATAATTCAGGGGGGGGGTGTCTTGGGGGCAACATTTTAAAAGTTCAGAATCGGTATTACAACAAACAAAACAATGTGAAAGCAATTGACTCACAGTCAGTAAACATATGCACCAGTGCCTCCTCGTGTTGACCAAATTGACAAAGACTAAAACAAAAGACATTTAACTTATACATTTTTATCTTATTGTAGTTATTTATGTAGGTAAAAAATATCATCTCAGTTAGCTTTCTTTTTTCCACTAAAGTCTAGTTTTTTTTTTTACACAGTTTAAGTTCATATGTTTTTTCTTTTTTAGTTTTAGGGAATTATGATAACCTTGGTGCAGTCATTTTGTATATGAGGTTAAAAGCAAGAGTGTCTTTTATGCTGAAATCAAAGCAGCCTTTTGAAAGCTGTGTGCTTTTGCTTCTTCAGAACTATGAGCTGGCACTGAAATACTTCCAGAAGGCAGCAGAGCAGGGCTGGGTGGACGGACAACTCCAGCTGGGCACCATGTATTACAGTGAGTGTTTAGGACTGAGTCTGTGCGTCTGTATGTGCTTGTGGTACACAATGTGTCACGGCCTCCTCCTGTCAGAGCGTCTCCTTTTTCCTTGTTGGCTCTTCGGTAAATATTGCTTCTGCATCTGAAGATTTGATCTTTTACCAGCCCTTAATCCCTCTTTCTCTTCGTGTCCTTCATTTCATTTTAATTTCTGTAGACTAGAATTCTCTTTTTTCCTCAATTTCATTCACAGTTTTTCTTTCTCTTTCTGTCGTTCCTCAGATGGCATTGGTGTGAAACGAGATTACAAGCAGGCACTGAAATTCTTCAACCTGGCCTCACAGGCGGGTCACATCCTGGCGTTCTACAACCTGGCCCAGATGCATGCTACTGGTACCGGTGTGATGCGCTCCTGCCACACTGCTGTGGAGGTAAGGCGCTCTAGAGCTGCTGCTCCGTTCTCTGGTGATAGTGACAACGTTGTACGCCACGGTTACATAGATCCAGTGTTATGATGTGTCAAACCGTGTGTCTGTGTCTCTGTTTCAGCTTTTCAAGAACGTGTGTGAACGTGGTCGCTGGTCAGAACGTCTCATGACGGCCTACGGCAGCTTTAAGGAGGGTGAGACGGACGCTGCGCTGGTCCAGTATCTGCTGCTGGCTGAGCAGGGCTACGAGGTAGCCCAGAGCAACGTGGCCTTCATTCTGGACCAGAGTAAGAAAAACCGTGATATCAGTATCATGAAAGGAAGGAAAGAAAGCGTGTTTTTTTAATTAATATTGTATTTAATTTCTATCACAGATGTTATTGGAAAAGAAAATGACAAATGTCTGTTTTGTAATGCAAATTTCCCAAAAGTTTTGAAAAAGCACCAACTTTGGGAAAAGTAACACTCTAACCTTTGAGTATTTGTACTTGCCTGGATTGTGACAAACAGAAGGAGCGAAGATCTTCAGTGAGAATGAGACCTATCCTCGCGCTTTACTCCACTGGACAAGAGCTGCAGCACAAGGTGAGTCCATCACACACTGTCCCTCATTCATTTTCATCCGTGCTAGATTCATTTTTATTTATTTATTTTTTTTTATCAGGAATCCATCTATAAATGGTTAACATAAAAAAGTCTTCTCAAACCTACAATAAAAGTTGATGTATATAATTCTAATTCCCAGGTTACACTGTGGCGAGGATAAAACTAGGGGACTACCACTTCTACGGCTACGGGACAGATGTGGACTATGAGACGGCTGTCATTCACTACAGACTGGCGTCAGAGCAGCAGCACAGCGCGCAGGCCATGTTTAACCTGGGATACATGCACGAGAAGGGTCTGGGCATCAAACAGGTGGGCGCAGAGTTTCAGATGAGACTCTGAAACATCAGCCTGCTCTGAGGTTTTCATGTGTCCACTAAGGCTCAGTTCTATTTCTTATTTATATCACTACCTCTCGTTTTCGAGTGACCCTGTGCCTCGTTGGAACAGAGTTACAAAGACATAGTGGTTAAAATCTTCTCTTGTGAAGTGGAACAAACCTTCAGGAACCTGATATGTCGATGATTTTGTTTACCTAAACAGATGCAACTATGGCAACAACAGTATTATCACAGGGACACATATCTGATAGATAGAAAAGCATGAATCCTTTCAGTTTTTTTCACAACTGAAGTTTCAGTTCATCTGTCTGAGTAACAAGTCATGAAATTAAAAAAGATCTCTGTTTCATTACCAGGTAACTAACAGTACTTAAATTAAATTTCCAGTGTCCTATACAGTCAAATGGGCAGGGGATGCTACATGGAAAAATGTCAAAAGGTGTGACTGTGATACACAAATAAGGCTGTACTTAAGGTGTAGACTCTAACCTGACGTGCACCTCTCCAGATATAGAACTACACGTTGCGACGACACAGATCTTATGCATGAAAACAGCCAAAATGATCAAAACTTTAAAGCATGTAAAACGCCCCCAACAGTCCTTAGGGGTTAATATTGTTGCTATTAAGCCATGGGAAATGTGTGTGTAGGGGTGTTTTGAATCATTGAAACATTACAGCACTTCACATAAACACCACCACACAAGTGTAAATGATCAGAACGACGTAGGCCACACACGACTAAAAATCCCCCTTTTAGTGGCGTTGATTTAGCAGTTTTATGTTTTTCATGTGGTTCTGCAGGACATCCATTTAGCCAAGCGTTTCTACGACATGGCTGCTGAAGCCAGTCCCGATGCCCAGGTCCCAGTCTTCCTGGCTCTGTGCAAGCTGGGCCTGATTTACACTCTGCAGTACCTGCAGGATCTTAATGTGAGTACTGCATCTTCAATTCGTAGGCTGGAGCTGTGACAATTTGGCTTTGAAAGAAAAGCCCAGAATAATAATTCAGCTGAGTTAAAAGCTTTATCAGAGGGAACTCAAATGAATCATGTGTATCTTTGTCCTCCCTCCTCTCCACGTTTTGCTCCTGTCAGTTAAAGGAGCTGATTTCTCAGGTGGACCTGGACCAGCTCTTGGGCCCGGAGTGGGACCTCTACCTCATGACCGTCATCGCCCTGCTGTTAGGCACCGTCATCGCCTACAGGCAGCGCCAACACCAAATCATAGTTCCCCCTCGCCCTCCTGTCCCCACCCCGGCGCCCCCTCCCAGACCGCCTCAGGAACAAACGCAAGCCCCGGCCGAGCCCCAGGGTCAGGGAGAAACACAAGCCCAAGGCGCGGCCCAGGAGGAAGAGGAGCAGCAGTGAGAAGAAGCCAGACGGAGCGAGGGCAGCGAAAGACAGACAGGAGGCTCTGCCAGCCCGCCCCACAGAGCAGCCGGCGCTCACCAGCTGAATACCTGCTAGTTTGAGCACCTCTCTGGCTCCTCATGCTAAAAGAAGATGGCTGCTGAGCTGTGCAGTCTCACAACTCCCTTTCTCCATTAAAAAAAAAAAAAAAAATGTTGGTCCTGTGCTGAAGACAGACAGTGTGGGCATTTGTAGACAATGGCGCAGAGTGTTGAGAGGAAAACACAGACTTGGGACTTGCTAGTCTGTGACTCAGGATACTGCCAGAAGCACCTGTGTCCTCAGAGTGGAAATAGCCTTGTGTTTGCCAGATCAAATGCATTTTTTTTGGACTTGACTAATCAACATAGTCAACATAGTTGGACTTTAATATGTGCATTAGTTTCTTCTCACTTTCCCTTTTTGAGAAAATCACACAGTGGAACTGCCTCAATCCTAATTTAGTGCAGTATTTAGAAAAAAAAAAAAGAAACAGGCAGGAAAATGAGAATTAAAGTAATTGTTTTGCGAGCCCTGGTCTAAAGAAAGTCATGTTTTGCACGTTTTCTTTGATCAATTTGCAGACTTTAATTTCAGGCACTTTTTTTTTCAGATTCTTGAGTGTACAAACTTTTGCATTAATCAGTTTTTTGTTTAGCCAATATGTTGGGTCAGTTCCTTTTTCAAAACCGCAGTTCACTGAGAAAGATTCATCAAACATTAGTAACAGTGCTGAAATGTACCAAAGCCATGTCGTGTCATTAGTACAAGAACAAGAAATCTGTTCACTTCAATCGATAGAAAAGCTGTACTGGATAGAGGTGGGCGTTACCAAAATTTGGTATTAATTTGATAAAAAGTAATACAGAATCACTAATATTAGGCATGCTGTTTTAGAATTTTTTGGCTACCAACAGTCGACCTTTCTTAACTGATCATTAACCGTCAACCGACAAGTGTGGGAGGGGGCTGAACACGACTGTTCTTTGGTTTGTTTTTTACTATTTAAAATGGGTAAAATCCTGATTGAAGCGCTGATGCAGTGTACTGTTTCGATCAGGGCCTCCTCGCCCCACTGTGTCTCTCTCTTTAAAGAAAACTACTGTTTTGGGAGTGTGACCATGGTGACGTCCAGACTCCAACAGCACACACTGTGACAGGGCTAACTGATGGCATCACACGGCTAATTTCAAAACTGAGTAGAGCCATTTCAGTGTCTGTGAGGTTGTTGGGATCGTTTAACTGCTTGGTGTTGGATGTTAACCGGTGCTACTGTGTTAGCTTGAGCTAACCAGGCACTGTGCGCTGTCTCATTGTCTTCCCCTGTAGTTTCAGTAGATTATATTTGATATATATTTTTACCTGATTGTAATAGTGTTTCAAAATTCTTATAGATGGTTAACAGTTAATCCTTCGAGTCCTCGATCTACATCAGTTTTCTTGTGCTGTGTGTGGACACCTTCACAAGCATTTAAACCTTTGAAGTCTGAGCAACTTGGTTTGACTTCTTTCAAAAAAATGGGGAAAAAGGCACTGAGCAACTTGGCAAGAAATGTCACACAAATTATAAGAAATTAGTGTACGTGGATTAAAAACTGGCCCTTGGAAAAAAAGTATTAGCATTGGGAAAACAAGCAAAAAAAGAATTAGGTTTAAATTGAATTTTCTTTTCTTCAGGTAATTTTATTAATTTTTTGCAAATCTTGGGGTCATTTCTTGTTAAGTTGCTCATTGCTTCGTTATGTTTTTTTTTTTTTTTTTAAAAAAACATTATTTTTGCCTTTTGTACTTTTTACGCCTTCTTATGTTTTTGAAAGGAAGCAGGCCAGTTTGCTCAGGTTTTCAAGGGTTTAATTCAAAATTAATAATTAACATCTCTAATTGATATCGGTGCCAAAACGTTTTATTGTTAAAAGCATGTGTTAGGAGGTAAATAATCAATCTGCTCAAGTACAAAGCTTAAAATTACCAATCAAAAATGAAGCATTAAGCGATGCAGAAGATCCTAGATGTTCCTCCCCTGAGTCTCTTTAAAAAGACACTAAAAGAGAACTTTGTCTTAATGTCCTCCTTCCTTCTTTTCTGTTGCAGCTCTAATTTCACTTTCTTGTGTTTTTTCCCTCTTTCGTTATGTCATCACTGCGATTAAGTGTATTTAACTAGTCGGGGTGCGCTGAGCATCTGGATGTAGTTTGAATGCACACAACACAACAGCAGCAGTGCAGGAGCAGAGAGTGCATGCACTAGATGTGTTCACGACAATGCAACGTGTTTTGCAGAGATGGTTTTACTCTTGATATACAGATGGGCACAGTGGAGTAGACTAATCCCTTTTTGGGCATCGATCATATTGACACGAGTCAAAATGAAGAACTGTAGAATTTCTTTGGTATCGACCTTCCCACACGGGATAGATAATTTAATTTTGAGCACACAGCCTGATGTTTGTCACATTTTTAACATGGCAGGCAGGCTTTGAAAAAGAAGAGAAGCTGCTCAAGTCAAAATCTCTAAGCTGACACTGAATCCTTATCCGGGATGCAGATCCTGTTTGAAAATTCATACTGACACGTCTGTCACTCTCCAGGCATAAATCAGAAGTGCACAGACTTTTAGAAAAAACGATGATACATAGAGTCCAGTGAAGGGAGGCAGAGAAGAGTTTTTGAAGAGATACTTTATGTTGGTGCGATATTTTTTCTTCAACAGGCTTTGATTTCATCCTAGTGGTTAGTAGATCAATAGTTCCTCTCATCCCCCTTTTTTTGGTTATTAAGCTTTGAGTTCGCTGAGGCAAAAACTGGAGCAGCCTTAAAGATAGAAGCGCCTCACAATCTACATTGTTTCTACATTAGAGGAAGAGGATGAGTTTTTGTGTGTGTGTGTGTGTGTGTGTGTGTGTGTGTGTGTGTGTGTGTGTTGTAACACAACTTCAGCTGTTGTGAGAATTTCCACCCCCTCACCAAAAGTCCAAGTTGGATCTCTGCCTACACTTTTCAGCTCAGACGGACCCGAATCTGAGAAATGAAGCCATGGTGAGGCCGTACAGTATTTATCAAAACAAAATTAGAAACTTCTGATTTTGCCACATGCAGTTTTTTTTTTTTTTTTAGTTTTTTTTTAATTTCTAAAGTCCATTTGTTCAGTTCCACAGTTTGTGCTTGTTGTTAGTTGTTAATTATTGCATGAATTCAAAAACGATGAGAAATGATTCCAAACCTGCATTTACACATCGATCCCCACACAAGTCACTATTTGTCTAAAATAAAACACTGGTCAAGATTGTCGAGAAGACTGCATTTTTACCATCGCAGATTCAAATTTATAAAGAAATTAATAAATGATATACAGATATTTAATGAATGTTTTCTTTGTTGTTTGAATGTTAATCAGATATTATTTGTAAGTCACAGTCCTTGTGTCGTTTGAATCTCCTGAAAAAAATGTGGGAAATGTACGTTTCTGCAAACTAAACGTGATGTTACATTTGCACGTTGTTATGTAGCAGTTGTGTCGAAACTTTGATCAGTGATGTGGTTGACATTGGGTGAAGAATACCCACTTTGGGGGCCCAATCTCTGCTGGAAAACCTGCAATGTCTGTAAAAAAAAACCAAAAAACATAGCTCTTATGGCGTTATTCAGTCAGGAAAAGCAACAATATCTCGGTTAAACACAACAATTCTCGTACCATTATGCCCACTAGGAAAAAACGACAGTTTGCTAAAAGTCATCCACGTTTTGTGTCTAAAAAGTCGCTGGAAACCCAACAATGAATCACTAAATCACGGCTGGTTTTATTTTTTGTTGGTCTTGTACTGTGGTCTGCAGTGTCAAGCCCCCTCGCTGTCCCCTCCAGCTCCCAGTGACAGTGAGCTCATACACCACGTCACTGTAGAAATGTTGATACGAAACGTATGAAATGTATCCATGGTTGGCAGAAATGTACAATACCAACATTTTCTTGTGGCGCCTGGACTGTGAAAACCTGTGAAATCTTGTTTTTGTTGTGAGGTTTTGTTTTGCTGACATTGATTGAACGGCTGTCACTGGACCTGCAGGTTGTCACTCAGCTTTACAGGGTGGGAGAGACAAAGAGACAGTGCTGTAAAGCCGAGCATCGCATTGTGCAGTCTGTAGGGGTGACCCATTGACTGGCCCATACGCACTACTATGGAGTGGCTTTGGATCGCCGTGGCAACATGTATGCTCACGTCCCGCTCTGTCAAAGGTAAGTGCTAGAACAAGCAGGAGGGCAGAGCACACGTGAGGCTGTGTGCCTATATTTATTGTTACAGCTGCCTCTGAAACGGGGCCTTTTTTTAGACAGATTGTTTATAACGTTACAAAGAAACATTTAAAAAAAAGTAAAGATTGTTTCTGAAAGACTATTTTTGTGCTGTAAATGATTGTCAAAGGGAAACTATTTGTGTAATTGATGTGTTAAGAAGCTTTTTGGGCAATTTGTTGGAGTTTTAAATGGACATTTGGAATTTGGAAATAATTCTTCTTTTTAAGGCAACGACTGGTGGTGGGAGTATGAGGAGGGGATACGACACTACAGCCAGGAGGCCCTCAACAAGGTACTGTGTGCACCTGGTTTCAGCACTGAACATGAAAACGCTGTCACTGATAGATACTGTATACAGTAAAAAATTGTCATGGCAGAATATTATTTCTATGCTGATTCTCAGCAGTGTAATGTAGCACACTAGTGTTTTTGGAGGGGTATCTGTACTTTAATTGAGTTTTATATATCAGTAAACTTTCACTTTTACTCCACTACATTTCACCATGACTTTTTAGTTACTTAATACAAAACAGAGAAGGAAGGGAGGGTAGAAGAGACGCACTAACAGACTGTATGAAGTGTGACTTAGGCTCCGTTTTTAAGGTGCTTTATATTACGAGGAAATAAACTTCACAGTTCTCAACATTCTGATAGTATTTTTATTATTACCAGCATTGGCTTGTACTTTTATTACTTTTATGTTCAGTACTAAAGGACATTTAATATCATAAAATTACATCTGGTAATGGAGTGCAGTAAATGTCTGACACTTTGACCCTTTCACACCAGGAGTGAGATCAGCTTTCATGTATGGGAAAAAAACATAATGAGCAATTTGGCAAGTACAGCCTCACAAATTTCAAAAAGAAAAAGAAAGACCAAGGACCTGAAAATTAGCTCTGTGGGAATAATTAGAAAATAACAATTTTAAAGAAAAAAAATATGAAAAAAATATATTTACGATTATATAATTACATATTTAAAATGATGTTACAGAAAAAGATATATGTATATGGTTTTAGTACTTTATTTGTTTGTTTTTCATGTATTTATTTAATTTTTCAGGTAATTGTGCCTTTTTTTTTTTTTTAATTTGGGGCCATTACCTCATTTTACATGTTTTTGAAAGCCAGTTTGCTCAGGTTTCAAGGGATTAAGACTTTTGCTTTAGTAATATTCTTACAGATGACTTGAACTTCTGCTAAAGTCATTTTTTAGGTAATAAATCTGTACTTTTACTTCATCCACCACTGCTGAATTTAAATTTTCTTAAACAGGCAGAGAGGCTTTGATATACACATTTATTAAAAGGACACAAATGGAGAAAATGTAAACGACAACAACAGTAAAATGAGTATTTAACAACAGATAACCTACTTTTACCCTAAGAGACTGGTTCCCATAGGATTACCACAGCAGGTGGACCAGCAGGCATGCAGAGTATGTGCACAACAAGCACAGCAAGGGTCAATGCATGAAGAGATAATGTAGTTGCACAAGGTACCACAGACACAGACACTGTATAGGACACATTCATCAATATGTTTCTGAAAATCATGGATTTATAAGGTTTGCCCGTGAAAGTGATGTGCTCTCTCTCTCTTGTTTCTTTCTCAGGAGTTTCCAGAGAAAACTCGGCCGGTGAGCTTCAAACATCCCTTGTTCCAGTGCCCAGACATGAGTCCTTCTCGCACTGTCCCGTCCTCAGGTCTGCCAAGGTCACATCCAAATCAGTCTCCAAAAATTAATCTGTTATCCCAGACTTTTGATACATTACTTCTCTTTTTCTGCATCTCTGTCTCTCCTTCACCCTTTTGGTCCAGTTGAATATGTGAAAGCAGCAGATATCAAAGTCATCGCTGCCTTGGGGGACTCACTGACAGTAGGTGTTATTTGTTCTTTTCTTCAGCTGCAGTGCTAATATAGTATTAGTAATATAATATGCAATTACAATCACATTGACAAAATGCTGCAGTGACACAGCCAGATTACTGTTCTCAGTATGCTTCTTTTGTTTTTTTAGGCCAAAAATGTGAATTGTTTAACCGTTTGAAACCTGCGTAAGTTGGCTTTATTTCTTTAAAAACCATGGGAAGAAATGACCCCCAAAACAGCAAGAAATTAGTTTTTTTAAAAAGTACAAGAATATTACCAGAAAATTCGCAAATAAAAAAAAAAGATTTAAAAAAAAAAAAAGAAAAAAATCACCAAGGAAATGAATTGGAAAAAAAGTGCTAAAAAATAATAATCATGTAATGTAATTATCAATATATAATTATAACAATTATAAATGTAGCTCTCTGGACATTTTTCCTTAGCTAAGTTTACATTTTCTAAATCTACTTAATTTTTGTAATTCTTGAGACATGTCTTACCCAGTCGCTCACTGCCTTTTTCTCATGTTTTGAAAAGAAATCACACCAATGTGCTCTGGGTTCAAAGATTTAATTATTTGTGAAAGGCCCCTGAATGCTGCACAAGAAAAGTGATGCCCAAAATCTAAAATACACATTTCTACTCTTACCTGTTGTGCTATTTATCAGTCCAGATTGTTTTTGTTGTGAGCTGCCGAGTGTCTATAGATATCAGCCACAGAGATGTCTGCCTCCAATACAACTGAAAAACTTAACAGCAACACCTCTTTGGAGAAATCATGACCCGGTTACTCAAGATAACGCACAGACCTTGTTGTGAGCAGTTTCATGTAGGAACTATTTTCTTTCTACAAGACTAAACCCTCAAACTGTATCACAGTACAAAAGGAAAAACAATGCATATTTTAGGGTGAACTGTTCCTTTAAATGTCAATGTACATGTACGAAATGTTTACAAATGCACAAAATATTTTCAAAATGCAGCCAACAATGAGAGAAATGGAATGGGTGTCAAACACAATTAAGATTTCTGATGTTTTGACGTTTTGTTTTTACTTTTCAGACGGCCATAGGTGCTAACGCCACCACTGTCCTCGGGATTCCTATTGAGTTTCGTCACGTGTCGTGGAGGTAATTAAATTATGTGTGAAAACTGTAATGGGTCTTTTGAAGGGATAATAACCTGCTGTAGACGTCCTGCACTTGGACAGCACATGATATAATTAATAGAAGTGTGCATAAATTCATTACATTTAATTGAAAAATGACAAATGACAAATGACATTTGTGTTTTTAAGTAAGAGGTTGAATTTTCTCCATTCATCAGACACTTTAAAAGCTTTTTTTTCCCTTTTTTTTGCAGTTTTAGTTTGTAGATGACACTATTAAGTTATCATTAATTATAAAGAATTGCTTTTGGTACAAATAACATTTTTGACGTTTCTTTATCTTGCAGCATCGGAGGCTACGGGTCATTTCAGGATGTCATTACACTGGCAAGTAAGATGTTGGAATCACTGATGATATCTCGGCTCTGTCGTCACTTTACTGTGTTTCATATGATTCATGAAATCAGGGTGTCTGCAGGTCCTTTAAAAAGTCTGAAAATGTCTTTATCATTTTTACAATAATATAATAGGCCTTAAGAGTCATTAAATAGTCTCAAATTTGAATATGTGAAGTCGTTATTGCCACAAACATGTTATCCAATTTAATTTATTCATATTTTAAATGCTTTTTTGTCAAAATGAGTCAAACTCTTCTGCCTAAAATCCACTTGTCTGATTTTACAATATTTTTTTTTACCCACCACTCTTATTGCTTTATTGTCTTTTTACTTTATACTTACTCAATGGTGGAATATAACTTAGGTCATTTACTCAAGTACTAAGTACTAATTTGAAGTATTTGTACTTTACTATACAGTATTTTCTTTTCATGTCACTTAAAGTCCACAACATTTCAGATGGAAATCTTGTACTCTTTACTTCACTGCATTTATCTGAATACTTTAGTTACTTTACAGTTGAAAATTTGTGCATAAAAAGGAGAGTTTATAAAATATGTTTTGTTTTAAATTACCAGTTTAAACAAGTAGATCTGCAATGATTAGTTGATTACTAAATCAGTCAATTGATATAAAATTAATTGCCAACTATTTTGATAAACATTTAAGTATTTTTCTTTTTTAAAATATTTTCTTTAAATTAGTTTTTTTGGTGTTTTCTTTCTTTTTCTTTAATATTTTCTTTAAATTTCTATATTGATTTATTTTTATTTTTTTAGAGTTTTGGGTGTTTTCTTTTTTGTTAAAGAAATATTTTTTAATTTTGTATGTGTTTTTTTTCAATTTTTAAAAAAATATTTTTGACTTTTTTTTTTTTTTACAACGTGGTGTAAGTGCTTTTACTGAAGTAAAGGACCTGAAGATTACAGATTCCATCACTGCACTTTCATGTTCGCAAAATTTGATGATGTAACTCACTCCGATAACCACATTCCTACAGAAAATGTTCCTTGTAATGGGACTACACACACACACACACACACACACACACATATATATATATATATGTTTTACCTTCCTTTATACTTACATGGCTGAAAAGCAGCCTTGAATTTGGTCAAAAAACATTACATTTAAGTGTCTGATCCCCGTAGACTCCTTAATAAACCTTTGGTCAGCTAAAGAAAAGACAAAATCAATCACAAAACATCATCTTTACATATTTATTTTGCACATGTGCTTTTCAGACATCATCAAGCTGTTCAATCCCAAACTGCTCGGCGCCGCTCCCGGCAAGACGGTACACGGCATGCAGGCTCATATCAGCGAAACGGGCTTCAACCTGGCTGTGACTGGACACAACACTTTGTAATGACTCATCAGTGTGACCCAAACTGTTTTCAGTCTGCACAATGTGCGCTTTGAATCACCTGTTTTCATTGTTATTAATTATTTATTACGGTGCATAGACATATTTTGTTTTGTTTTTTAGCAATCTTCCCGGCCAGACGAGACATTTGATCGACACGCTGAGAGGTTATGAGGTAGAGTGATGGCCGTTTTTCTCTGAGATGTAACAACAGGGGGATGATGGAGTTAACAAAGCTAAAATGTAGACTGTGACCCCTCTGTTGTCTCTTCCTTTAGGGTTTGAACTTCGAGGAGGACTGGAAGCTTTTGACCATTCTCATGGGCATGAATGACATCTGCGATTACTGCAAAGACAAGGTCTGTCTTTCTTCTCTGAAATGAGTTTTATTAAATAAAAACAGCTTTTTACAGAATCACAAATATGTCATTAATCTCTGCAGAGTCTCCATGTTCTCTCTAGGCTCTGTTTTCGGTGGATAACTTCATTCACTATATCACCGTCTCCTTGGAAATGCTCATGAATGAGGTAAAGTGAAAGAAAACGGAAACAAGACATATTTGGTCTCAGTACGGTGCTGGAGTTCAGCCGGGCATCTTCTCTGCGTTGTTGTGCTTCAGGTTCCTCGTATGATCGTTAATGTCGTGCAGATCCTGCCCATGCACACTCTGAGGGAGGTGCAGAAGCCCACCCCAGGGTGCCTGCTCCAAAGGTGAGCCACTAACCTTTACACGAGCCTATAAGTCCTCCCTCACTGAAAAAATGTATTTTATTTTACTTTATGATGTTTGACCTTTACTCTGCAGACTTTGACACCAGAAGGCTGTTTTCACATAAATCCAGTTTCTCTGTGCTCACCTATAATCTGAGATTAAGATGTGCTGGTAGCATTTTGGTGACGCTGCAATGACTTTGAAAGCCTGTCACGGTCTTTGCTGTGTCTCAATTTGCACTTATTTGTACTTGCACTTACTATTTTGGGTGCACACGTGCATAAACATTGACAATGTGACAAAATGTCGTGCACTATGAGTATCAAAATTGTGCGCTAAAAGTACACAGGAGTCAAAAAGTTGAGTGTGGAACGCTGGAAACATAACACCATCCGTGATCACCATCTGGGCTACGTAGCAAAAAGGAAGGGACCACAAACTTGTAAAAGCGGCAGCCAAGGAAGCTGCTGTGGTTACGGTTGCTCCGGTGAACAAGCAAACAATCAGGCAGATGTTTTTTACAGGCAACAGCTGCTGTCTGTTAGCGGCAATGCTCTGTTCAGTTGCAATTTTTCATTAAAAAGAAGAAGTAGCAGCGATTGTCATTTCTGGTACGTGCACAACAGCCTTTTTGATTTGAAACAACAGTATCCCGTCTAAATTCACACACTACTGTCATAAGTACATAGAGTACACAGTTTACAATTTTGATTTGTCTAACGGAAGTATTTGAAATGAGACACAGCATGTTTGTCCTATAATTAAGGCTTTATATATTATACACTTATATAATATATACATATTATATTACTTTATATAATTAACGCAAGATTAAGGAGTATCTTTACACGCAGTAAAACATGGTCTGAATGGGGATCTTTAAGGAAGTTAAATCGTGCAGCAGAAGTATAAACTACTGTAAGTGTACTTTACGTGTGGTCCAGTCATTTTAAGGCTATTTTGTAATGTTAAATACTAAAAATGAATCACAGGAATTTTCCAGATACCATTTTTTTTATTCATTTCGAACCAGATTTCTCAAGTTCATACTTTGATTGGTTGACCATTTTTAATAGAGTTCTACTGGTGTTTTCTTTCTTTTTATTTTAGGTTTTTTTTTATATATGTATATTTTTTTATTTTTGAGTTTTGTGGTATTTCTTTGTCAAATAAAAAATAATTATAATTATATATTGTATATATAAAATATAACAAACATGATCTCTCAAGATGACCTTGAGGGAAATTCCCTGAATTTCGCACAAACATCCTCTTGGACTTAAGAATAAACTGAATAAAATTTGGTGGTCAAAGGTCAAGATCACTGTGACCTCACATAACATGTTTTTGGCATTTTTTTTCCCCTTTATGCTATCTCCCCAAATGCTCCTTTTGTCTTTTTTACTCTGATTTAGATCTTTCTGCTCGTGCCTGATAGAGCCAGAAGCCAGGTCTCCTGAGCTTCAGGAGCTGGTGGAAGTCAATCGGGAGTTCCAGGTATGAAATCTACATCTTATGCACAATGGAAAACAGCATTTTTAATCAGTATCAACCATCCTGCAAAGTGGCAGCTCACTTTATTTTGAAAATTCATACATAATCAAGCACGATAACGTACAAAGTGGTTCATGGACCCAAAACAATGCATGTTAGGAGCTTACTTTGACTAATTTGTATGATTGCTGTTAGAATAAATTGTTCTTTTTGTGTTGCTTTCGTCCACAGAAAAGACTGGAGTCGCTGCTGTTTAGTGATCGTTTCTTCAGGGACGACTTCGCCGTTGTTCTTCAGCCCTTCCTGCAACACGCTGACCCTCCCCGCCTGCCGGTAATCCATCCTCACTCCAAAGGCCACGGCAGTATCACGGTGTCAGAGGTGTCTGCTGTCAGCAGATGAATCAGTGTGAAACGTTGCACAGTAATGATTTAATCATCAAGATCCCGTGTGTGACAGCTGCTCGTTAACACGAGGCTGAAAGTGAGAGCGAAGTCTCGTTCCACCGTCAACACGCTCCGTCAGTAAACCTACACCGGTGTGTGTTTTTGTTTCTCCGAGCAGAACGGGAAGATCGATATGACCTTCTTCACTCACGACTGCTTCCACTTCACCATAAAGGGGCACGAGGAGCTGGCCAAAGGACTGTGGAACAATATGGTGAACAATGAGTTACGCTGCTTGTTTTTAATGGCTCAGGAGGTCAAAGGTCAACAGTCACTCCCAGTTTCCATTCAGAAGAAACTATTAAGTGAAGAAATGTCATGAAAGGATAAAATATAATGAGTAATCTAATAGAAAAAAGCTTTAGATCACAAGGACACAGCTTTTTCAATCAGATTTTTTAAAGGAAGCACTATTACTACAACTACTACAAAAACTACAAACTATTTCTAGATACAGATTTTTTTTTTTTCCACCATTGAATTCCTTCTCGTCTTTCCGTCTTCTGCTCGCAGTTTCAGCCTGAGGGAGGAAAGATGATTGTGAGCAGCTTCTCTGACCCCATCAGTCTCATCTGTCCACCCATGGTAAGACAGGTCTCTATATAACAACAGTGTAACTTCACCAGAGCAGCATTTATTACCTGTGTCTTTAACCTGAAAGTTCCCTGATTTAAATAAATGAATGAATAAATTAAACAGCTAAAGTAAACAGAAAAAAATGACCTTCACTCTTAATGATGTCTTTTATTGAGGAAAAACACACCAGAACCAGCTGAAAGGATTTTACAGAGGATGTTGTTAGTGTCAGTAATTTTGTACCTTTGAGGGGATGAATTCATTTTTACTAATTTTTGCATTAAATGAAAATTATCCTGCAAAGGTTTCGATCTTTTGGATTCAAAATCTGTCACAGTTAAGATTTTATAGCCACTTCGGTTGTTATCAGTCCATGTAATGGCCATTGTCAGTGGTGATAAGCATCAGAGAGCTAACGTTTTTCACACATATTTATTTCCCATTAAATACAGCCCGCAGAGCTTAAATACATGTAATGATTCCACAAACCCAACACATTTCGTAAAGGACGCTGTCTTTTAGCCTGCTTGTGCTAAGAAAAGAGCTGTTCAGATGCAAACATCTGTGACATCTATTTTCTCACATATTTATTTTCCTCTAAATGAACCCAACAGAGGTTAAAAAAATATATATTTACTTATTCCCACACCCCAAAAGTGTGCTAAAAATCAAAGCAAATCTCTGTGTGTGGTCGCTGCTTCAAAGTGGCTTCTAAGTGGTCGTTGTTTTTTTGTTGTTGTTTTTTTCACAGTTGAGAAATTGTTTGTAATGTGAATCCTGGACAAACAAGTTAGTCATCAATCCAGAGACGGCACAGTGGACTTTAAGTCCCATGTGAAATTAACTTTTATGCACCACTGTTTTCTTTTTGTGAACCTAAAGGCATTATTTTTGGACCTAAATCTTAGGAAAGTGAACCCTAATAAAAAACATAAGAAACTGGTGACAAATTTAGACCTTCTTCATGGCAGATATTTTGAGATGCCATATTAGAAAAATAATTCCAGTTGAGGAGGTGTTGACATTGTGCGTACTGGCTCAGTGGCTTACTGGGACACTTAATGGAACGAGCCATTGTTAATATTATCAATTTCACCTTATATGACAACTTAAACTGTCTGCTGTGAAAAAGGTCCATCCAATGGGCTGATAGCATCTCGACTGGTTGTTTTGGGGCTGTTTTGCTAATCCAACTGCAGGTAGACATTATTTTGACATCTTTCTTTTTGGTAAGATCGAAGGGAAAATTCTACAATAAAAAAAATGTAAATGAAATATGTGTAGCACGTTAATTTATATACAGTTGTGAAATGAACAGACTTTTTTGGATGATTAATATCAAATCTGTGTCGTGCTTTGGGAAGTGTTCCCCAGTGATGTGCAGTATAATCATTTATATGCTTTTCTGTGCACAACGTCAAGCGATAATAACATCTCATATTCTGTGGCTCATCTGTAGGAACACCCGTATATCTTCACCCGACCGATTGCAGCCAGGTCAGCTCAGCCCCCGCTGCCGTCTGGCGCTCTGTCACAGGCAGCCGTCCTCCTGCTGCTCCTGCTCCTCGTGGGTTTGGCATGTCTCGGACTTTTGTAGCTTTCACTCTTCTGGACTGTTTTATAACTATGCCACTGCTACACTACTGCAAAGGTGAGACAGCATCACCTGCCAAGGTGAGTCTGTAAGCCACTGTTTGCAACTTTGCATGTCTGTGGCCTCAAATAGCAGCATGCAGGAAATCACTGCAGTTTTAAGCCCTGAAAGATAATGTGACGGTAAATCCTGCAACCTAAATATTTCATTTTTAGAGGCAAGTCGGGGACAGAGGTAGTAGTTGGTCAGAAGATTTCTCTGATGTTATTGGGCTGGGAGATATGGAGAAAAGCAAACATCACTGTATTTTTGACCAAATACCTCGAACAATACGTAAGGGTCGAATGTTGGTGCTTTTACAAAAATATTTACACAACAAAACGTCTAATAATTAATTAATCATCAGTAATGAGGATTTAGTGACTAAGTAGGTAAAGGTGAATAATAGAACATCTAGAGCAGTCTGGTAGGTTCAGAAAATGATATCACTTTACTGTAAAGCAGCCTTTAAAACCAGGAAAAGACAACACTTGCAATATTACAAAATCAAAAAATCCAAATCAAAGAAGATATCTAGTCATATATAATGCTGATATATTACCCAGCCCTAAAATGAAACCATTGCTGCTTTTAGCAGAAAGTTTTCTTGCTTTAAAAAATTTGAATTAGACCTAACTAACTGTGGGTTTGGGGCGATCTTCCTTGTTTCTCCCATATTTGTGATTAGAACAATAAACTGTTTGTGTAATTTTAAAGAAAAGTCTTGCCAAGAGCTCCTTTAACTATTGGCCTTACTGTAGTACCTAATATCAATGCAGAGTTTGTAACAAGCATGAAGTAACAATTTTGTGACATTTATACATTCATACATAAATCATTAAACTAATCAGACTTTGCCAAAAAATGAAGTGAATGACTGTTAAGTTTTTTAGTTAAGAATCCTGAACCCTGATGCAGCGTTCGCATGAGATCAGGCAGACGGCTGATGGACAACATTTTATAGACCGCACACGAAAAACGTGCATTGAATGGCAAGAAGGTAAAACAAAACATGCATGACAATATGCTGCAATTGTGATGCTGTATTGTTAAAAAAGAAATCGAATAAGATATATAAAATAAAATTATGGGTTTTTTATGTACGTTTTCAAGTTACGTCCAGTATTTGTCCGTTTTGCCTTGTGTAAAGGGGCAGCGTAGCATCCAGTTGTATTGTATTAATTTTGTCATAAAAGTTAAAATATTTTAATTCTCAATGACCCTGCAGTCTACTGTAACCAGCAGAAGAAGTGCAACTATAGTATTTATTTTATTATTTAAAAAAAAGCTAATTTAATTTCCATGTTTATTTAATTATTCTGTTTCACCAGTACTTGTTTTAAGACAGATAATTTAAGATAATTTAAGAGGTCATGGTAAGTCAGTGTTGGAGGAAATATTCAGATCTTGTACACTGAAAAAAAATTGTTTAAACTTAATTTGATATGTGTTTCCGCCGACCACAACCTGAACCAAACCAGAACCGAGAGAGGCATTACTGTCAGGAAAGCACTATTCGATGGGGGAACACATTTTGCACTGCCAGCCTTCACTAGTTTCACCATCTTGCTCTCATCTGCTGAAATGATATCCAAGTTGTCATCTACCATCTGCCTGATTTCATGAGAATGAAGCATTAACTATTGCAAAAAATGTCTGCATTGCAACTTTTCTGGTTTTACAAAGTCCATCATGTTTAGTTTGGTTGATCTGACAATGAAAATGTAGGATTTTTTTCCAGACAGAATTACAAATCACAGCATTAAAAATTGATTTACCTGGGAGGTTGCAGAAGCTTAAATTCTCATTTCCAGCAAAAAGCAGAATTGCTTGCGCAGGCGGCACACAGAGGAGCTCAATTAGAGCGCCCTGATCAGCTCTCTGAAATGATTCAGAGATGGAAACGGATTTGTCGCCCGCAGTAAACGTAACCAGAAAGCTGTGAGTTTTTAAAAGCAGAGACAATTTAGTCACACATCTGCTCCTCAGATCTCCAGGCTGCTGCTGGCCCACTTTCACGTCCCTGTAGCTGCATCATGAACGTACTGAACAAAAACTACAAATATTGCACTTGCTGCTGGATAGTGAGTGAGAGGAGGAGGAGTTGCTGTTTTTTTGCACAAAAATGATCACCATAACAACATAAGTAGGTGGTATATGATCGTCTACTGTAGATTAGTTCTCTGTTTATTTGCTTTCGACTGATGCATGTACAGTACAGTACATATGGACTGTTTAATTAGTATAATTACTCAGGCAGGTGGAGGCTATATTCAGCGCAGCTTATTTGCTCAGAAATGTTAATTTAGCTCTTGAATGGAAATGAAAACCAGGCAGTGTTTACTCTGCATGGTAGGGTTGAGTTGAATGGGATGACTTTCTAAAACGCCTTTCTAGGTAAACATGTCTTTTGGACGATGACTTTGAATGGGTGAGATGCATTTTAATGAATTTATTTATTTCGTAAAACCTCATCCATTATGTTGTTAAATTTTCAACTTTGGGATCTAAAATCTATATTTCATGTGTCCCTGTTCTCCACCATCTCTCTTGGATGTTGCAGCGAGCTGAATTTCAATCAGTCCTCGTAGCGGGATTTCATAATGACCTTATTATTATTGCATTCAAAGAAAAACCCTCTTCATGTTTAAACAAAGCTGTTGCCGGTTTGTGCGGGACAAATATGGGACTGACGCAGATTGGCCTTTATTGTCTCTCTGAAAGCATAATGAGATCTTTGGGATCTCGGTGGACGGTGCCGGAGGAAATTTGAAACAGCAAACAGTCGAGCCTGGAAAGCTCTTTGTCTGTCGGGTTTTTAATGAATGTGTCAGTAACAAAAGAGAAAATTACCTCATAGGCTCGTGTACATCTGGGACTCGAAGCTTATGAGGTAAAAGAGAGCAAACAGTTTTAGGATGTTCCACAGGTTGGTTGTATTTCCATTAAGTCTTACAAAACACAAATACCTTTATGTAATGGCACTGAAACATAAAACTCAATTATTTTAACTTATTGATGTATAATGAACTCATATGCTTAAATAATATAAAATATCACACAGTTACACATCTCTGTTATACAGAAAAGAGCCTTTTAGATGGAAACATCTACAGGTTTTGTGCTTCAACAATCAAAAGGATCAGTCTGACCGCTCGGTGTTATGTCACTATCAGATTTCTGACGCATACATCCCGTCTTTCTCTCTCTCTTTATTACAGTGATTCATGTTTCAAACATGTCATTATATTTTCCACTGATCTATTGACTGATCCCCGGTAGATATCCTCTTCCGTTCTAGATTCGACTTCTTTATAAAACTACTAAAATATTGTAATATAATTTAAAGATATAAAGTCTATGATCAAAATGTTAAATATACCAATAAGAGTACACTCTAACAAAAACTTATATGGTTAAAAAAAAATCAAGCAAAGTTTTGCATCAGCGTCTAATGAAATCACGTGAATCGAGCGCACTACATTGAGTTTACAGTAATTAGCTTCTCCTCTACAATCAAAGGCATTTTTAAGAAGCGCTTACTTAATAACTGATAGCAAAACACAAGTTTTGGTTCTAATTTAATGGCATTGTAGACCGCGTAAATAATAGACGTAGCTGCCGTGATGTCTCCCGTTGGTCTGTGGACTCCCATTTTGAAGCCGCGATTTTTGCATTTTGACCGTTGCCATCTTGGATTTTTGGAGCCAGAAGTGACCATATTTGGACAAAAGTTTGGAGCTGTGGAGGATCGAGGGATGGATCTGACTCAAAGGGTGAGTATTTCTATTTAATTTCTCTTTATGTTGATGTCCTATTTGTAGTATTTTCATTTTCTGTTCTTTTTGTGTCTAGTTAGTTTGACATCAAAAAGAGGATTTTGCTAATGATGAAGGTAGAAGAACCGTGAGCTCTGTTATGTTAACATGTTTGAGAAAATACAAATATGACTGAATGTTTTGCAACCAGTACAATACAGATTTACTGAAATTTACTCAAGTTGCTAAAACTTTGAAAGATTAATTTAGTTAAACTTGCCATTTTAAAGTTGCAACAACTTTTAAGTCAACTTGTCAAATTTTAAGATGTATGATAAATGGTGTAATTTTGCATTAAAAAAAAATGCCTTACAAACTTGCATCTTTTCTTTAAAAATCAGTGATAAAATAAATACAAAATAAAGCCACTGCAGGTTGTATGCCCCTCCCCGAATCCAAAGGAAAAACATTCTGCTGATGGCAAACTGGTCAGGCATTTTTGCATTTAAACATGTTAACAAAACAGAACTCACACATCTCCTAATATTAAAAATCCTCCTTTTGATGATCAAGTGAAGTCAGACTAACTTGATTTACTGAAGTTGCTAACAGTTAGAAAGAACAAGATAATTCCACTTGTCATTTTTAAGTTACAGCAACTTCACAAAGTAAAACCGGCTATATTTGGGAGTAGACTTGACAATTAAATACAAAATAAACACAAAATAAGATCAGTAGTTGTATTTACTTCTCTTTTTTAAGCCATCGGTTTCCAAGATTATTTTAAGTAAGATCAGCTTGCCAGATTTTACAGCGTACTTCCTCAGCTATGAGGTAAACCTGTCCACGCCCTGACAACCAGCGAGGTATGATCAGGTACAATAGCAATAGTTTGCCCCGTGCATGATGATGTCACTTCCTTTTTTGCCCCCACCGTCCTATAAAAGCGGGCGCTGTTGCGGCGAGGTGTCGGTGGAGAGACCGGAGAGGACGGAGGCTGCCGGGTCACCGTTGCTGCTCCCGCTGCGGGAAATTTAGCTCTCCAGAAATACCGAAAGGCGTCCAAGTTTAGTTCAGGATGCGTCCGTAAACCCACCGACTGTCCTCAAAGGAGTAAAAAAAATCACACCTTTAGGTACAAGCTGCGCTATTTTTCTATTCCTGGAGAGCTTAATGCGCCTCGTTTCCAAACATGATCGGGAGAGGACTGTTCGTTTTGACATTTCTGTCCAGCTGCGGTAAGGACGTGCTCGCTGAAGTTGAGTGACATCATGCTGTAGATAGACACAGTTTGTTGAGAGAAAAAGCTGCATTAAGAGCTGGCGGGTTCAGCACCAAGGACAGCGACACACACCGCGTTTAATTGCGGCGGAAGATGGAGTGATTCACCTGCACCTTTGGCACATTTAGTCCCCTGTTACCGACACTGTGTTTTAGTAACAGGGAGAATAACATTAGAGCTTTAGGGAATATCAGAATAATCACAGTAATTCATCTTTTCTTTCTTTTTTTCCTGCAGTTCTGTCATTGCCAGTGACTTCAAGTCAGCTGGAGAATGAGGACGTAAAGGTAAAGATTTTGTGATTTTTTTTTAGCAGACTTTGCGATGTACTTTGCACTAATATGACTACTATTGCATGTAAACCATTAGAGTCCTCCTTTTGCAACATTTCATAGGCAAGCATTTATTAGAAATACTTAATCTAATCATTTTTAACTCACTTAACCCTTTGAGACCTGGATCGACATCACTTTTTCTTGTGCAGCATTCAGACACCTTTTGCAAACTAAAACATGGAGGGTAACGGCAGCGAGCAATCTGGCAAGAAATGTCACACAGACTGCAAGAAATCAATAAATTTTGAAAAAAAAAGACCAGATTTTTTTATTTAAAAAAGCACAAATGTCCAGAAACTATCTTCGAATTATTTTAATTACATATTTAAAATTAAGTTACAAAAAAAATCTTTTTTTTCTCCAATTTTCAGGTTTTTTTTTTTTTTTGGTTTTTTTGAGGGGTGTGTGGGGGATTTCTTGTTTCTTGTTATTTTGTTTTGTTTTGTTTTGTTTTTTTTTTTTTACCTTTCTTTCTTTCTTTCTTTCTTTCTTTCTTTGATTTCTCATCTTGATGAGACGGAGAGAGAGAAGGAGGGGTAGTTTCTAGAATAGGGTTTGCAGAGATGATATGTGGTCAATGTGTGAAAGAGAAATTGGAGTTGTGATATTAGACTGGGTATCATTCAAAGATCTGGCAGCTAGAAAAGAGAAAAAAAGAGTGGACAAATCATCAGGCATGTGGGATTGGCTTGACATTGAAAGCACAATATGAGCTGAAATGATTTTGATCTCTCATCTGAGAGTTTCACATCTTTGAATTAGTGGGTGAGTTAGCACAAAAGCTGCATTCAGAGAGCAGCAGATGAATTTTAATTTATAAAACTGCTGTGTAAATTTATTCCCTCATACCAAGTGAAAAGTGGAAGAGTGTTTTTATCAGAACATCGCTCAGCCTGATTGTAGTAGCCTCCTACCAGAGCTGACAATTAAAACAATGAACTTCTTTGATGCTGTGATCATATCAGTGATGTTTGCGCTGTGTGTGTCTGCAGGTGATGAAATGCATTGTGGAGACGTTGGCAGATGTGCTCTCGTGGCCCCACCCCATGCCTGTCAGTCAGGAGTGTTTGGTCACACTGAAGACAGGTGAGCCCCACCCAAAAGACGACCGATAAAATGTAGTCTTGCAGTATTTTTTGATCAAATGCCATAATTCCCGTAATGTTAATGTAATTTTGGGAATATTAATACCTTCACATATATAATTTTTCAAAGTTTATTTAAATAATGTTTATTTTTACATGGACGAGAAAGGTGACATGGTTTTCTAAATGTTGAGTGTTTTTGGCCATTTTTGGTCATGGGACTCACCTAAAACGGTTCAATACAAAATTGTATCACAATGAGACCCAGAAAAGACAACATCCAAGGTATATCACAATGATGAGATAACCAAAATTCCAGCCAATATTAAGTCTCATATCACAGCATTCTTAATAATCAGTACACTGCAATGTGTCTTTCCAGAAATCATGACCCGGTTACTCAAAATAATGCACAGACCTTGTTGTGAGCAGTTTCATGTAGGAACTATTTTCTTTCAACCAAACTGCATCCACCAACCGTATCACTGCGCAGAAGGAAGAGTGCATCTACACATGAAGAAGAAGCTGCTCACAACAAGGTCTGTGAATTATCTTGAGTCACCGGGTCATGATTTCTGGAGAGAGACATTGCTGTTGAACTTTTCAAATGTATTTATTGATGCTTTGAGCACCACAAGCTGAGTGCCATCTAGTACCATTATATTTGAGAAAAGGCAGACAACTCTACGGAGGGTATCTCCAACACTCTGCAGCTCGCACCAAAACAATCTAGACTGATAAATGGCACTAAAGTAAGAGGAAAAAAATATCATTTTAGAGTGATTTATCTCTTTAATGTCCGCAACATCTTAAATTAACTACTGAAATACGGTGAAGTATCTGCATATTTGAGGGAGGACAATGTTTCAGGTTACTGTTTTATATTCAGATCCTTTGTAAAGTTTAATCTTAGAGTGTATATAGGAAGTACAATGATTGTTGATTATGTAATATGAATTCTTTTTAAAATTCTGCACCCTGCAAGGATTTTGTATTTGGTCAAGACTTTTTTAAAGCTACCTCAACAGATCTAAAAAAAAATAAAAAATTGGTCTATATATTTATATACTGACCATATTCATCATTAATATCAACACCATCCCATAAATGAGAACCTTTCCTAAAGCTCTTAGTGGAGCACCGCCGCCTCTCTGGGAGAACCAATAAGACCCCTCCTTTTTATCGAGAGCACTATAAAAAGAGGTTAATGGATTGATGCAATGGCTTCTGGGTAAAAACCCGGCGGGGTCACTAGCACTGAGTAAAGACAATTTGGTTACATAGCCGGTGTATTACCTTGAAGCTGTCCTCCTTGTACAAAAATCAATCAGAGCGTTACTCACCGAGTACTGAGAGCGGGAAACTAAACACCACCAGAGGGAGGGAGGGAGAGGAGAGGGGGAGGAAAAGGGAGTCAGAGTCAGGGAGAGAGAAAAAAGAAAGATCACAGAGTGAAATCAGAGCGCTGTACAGTGGTCGTCTCTTTGTGCTGGCTGCGTACAGTATGCAGTGGCGCTTGTGGGTCAGCAGAAAGTCCGGCCGCTCACTGCTGCTGCAATTCACTCGGAGAGTCTCTGTGGGCCAAATGATTAATTGTGCTCTTGCTTTGAAAGCAGTAAATTTCAGGGCAATTAACTCTGACGAACCACTGAAGTGAAATTGCTGAGTCCTGTGAAAAAGTGAAGGGGAAAGACTTATACCTGTGTTTTACCTCCTGTTTGTTCTTTTCTTTCCTGAGTGAGGTATTTAACCCTTTTGAAAACCTGAATTAACCTCACTTTTCTTGTATCTAAACCCTCAAAATCTGGGCAAATTGGCTTGCTTTCTTTTGAAAACATAGGGGGAAAAAAAGGCAATGAGCAATTTAACAAGAACTTTTCCATAAATTACAAGAAATCAGTAGCTATGGAAAATATATATTTTTACAGATAGAGACACTTGTCCAAAACACTTTATCTATTATTGTTACAGAACTGAGGTCATGTTTGATTTTTTAAAAATCTTTTTTTGTTTAATTTTGAGGTAAATTGTGTGTACTTTTTACATTTTTTGTTTATTTTTTCAGGTCATTTCCTTATTTATTTATTTATTTATTTATTTATTAACTTTTTCTTAATTTATTTTTTATCTTAATTTATTTTCTTCTAATTTTTAAGGATTTTTTTGTTCTTTTTTACTTTTTTCTGTTTTTTGGGTGATTTCTTTAGTTGCTCATCATCCTTTTTTCCATGTTTTTAAAAGAAATCAAGCCAATTTGCTCGAATTTCAAAGGATTAACTACTCATCTGCCTGCGTTTCAATATGTGTTTCTATCTTTATATGTGTTACGCAGATGACAGGCTTGTTTCTATCCTTCGCCATCACAACTTTCTGAAGGAGCTGCAGGAGATTGCTGTTCAAGGTGAGTCACTTCCATATGAAGTCAAGATATGGCATCAAGAGAAAGCTTGACTAACTCAGTCCAATTTTAGGTGGTCAGGAGCGAGTTCAGCTGCAGAGAGATGCTGGTGCACCTGAATCAACGACACAAACTCCTCGACTGACCTCGGATGATATTGCTGGTAAGACCCTCAGATTTGTACCTTTCTGAACTGTCATGCTGTTTATTTCTTATCACAGATCAGTCGCTTCCATTCTCAGGAATATTTCTAATCGAGATTTTAAAATGCGCCGGCTGTCAAAATGATGTATCACTTCCATTACTTCTCATCGTAAGATGTCAGCAAACATAGCTGACAAACAGAGGAGATGTGCTGAGGTGAAATTAAACTCTGCTGATGCTCTCTGTGGATGCACACGAGGTCCTTCCACCTGACAGCACACCTGGCTTTTAGAAGTCAGTGCCAGACTCCCTGTAAAGCACACAGTGGACGAGTAGCAATGCAAGAACAAGCACAGCATACTGACAAAAAAATCTGCCAAATAAGGTTTACCATCCCTCTGTATGTGCTCTAAAAGAGAGCATTAAAGTAAAAGTGCTTATTTTTGCCACTGACATGCTCAGATTATTTTAAGAGTCTGACAGCATTATGGGAAGGATCTCCTAAAGAGATAGACTTTTTGTGAAAAAAAAAAAAAAAAGTAAGATCCTTTATGTTTTACCAGAAACAGCCCTGAAATCGGTATCACCAAACCCACCAGACTCCTTTTAAATAGACAGCAATTTTAGTGTGTAAAGAAGCTGCATATTTTCACATCCAACCGAGTGAATTAAGGGTTTAATTCAACCAAATTAGAGTTGGTGATTGTTGGAATGGTGGAAAAACAAACCAAGGTGGCTTTCGCAAGTTTTCTTTTTTATCTGTTGACTTTGAATAAAGCATTTTTTACAATGATTAAGTTACTTTTTTGTGATGCACGCACGCACGCACGCACGCACGCGCGCACACACACACACACACACACACACACACACACACACACACACACACATACATACACATACACACAAACACACATATCGATATCCTTACGTACATAGAGCACACTTACACCTACATAACACATGTGCATATACACAAACATACATATGCATACACACATATAATTAATTACTTAATTAAATGATAAAATTCTAATTATTTGAATGGACTGGTGGGTTTGATGATTGAGCAATTTTGGGGCTGTTTCTGGTTAAACAAAAATGATCTTACCCTTTAACAAAAAGGTCTATATCTGCATGGATTCTTTTAGCAATCTTGTCATACAGAGAGTAATATTATATAGTCTTGTCAGACATTTATAACAAAAATATGAGCCTGTTAATGGCAAAAACAAACACTTTTAGTGGACGCATATTGCTGCCTGTTGTGTCGTCGCAGCTGGCTACAGCTCTAAATTTTTAAATTTATTTGATGTGCAGAAAGCTACAAAGCAACTCTTCAGCATGGTGGTAAATGCTTTGTTTTGAAAGGATGTTGCCTTATGTGGGCATTCACATAAATCCAAACAGTAATAATAGCTTTGCCTGCTATTATGAGTTAGGGTGCAACTAACAGTGATTTCTATTGTATATTAATCTGATTACTTTCTCAAGAAATCAATAGTGTTCTTTTAAAATATTGAAGATGTGTGTGGAAAAAAGGGGGCCATTAAAATTTCCCAGAGCCTAAGATGGGGTCTTTATGTGTTGTCACTAATAACGATTCAAAACAGAGTTAAATGTTAAACATTTACATTTTAGCAGCTGTAACCATCAAACATTTGATTTTAAAAATTGACATAAAATTCTATAAATTAATTGGATAACCAGTTAAATGTCTCAGTTGTAATATTAGCACCACCGTCCTGTTAAATTTTGAATAAGTAAAAGCAGAAAAATATGGTCAATGAGTTATCCTTAAGGGGATTTAGTGAAAAATTACAAAGTCCGACTCATTTAAGCATCATGTGATGCATGATTTTATTATTGTCATGCAAACCCTGACACACTGACCTGGCCTATTAAGCAAAAGCACACAAATTTGACAGTTACGACACAAAATTACCCCCACACTAAACTGTTGTGCTTTTGTGTAAGCACTTTGAACATCACGGGAAAATCAATGTCCTCTAGTAAATTAAATCCCTGCCCCTCCCTGTTTACAGATCGATCCATGTTGGAGGCTTTAGGAGGCCCTGGTGAACGATCCATCCTGTCCCCAAAGAGAAGGACAGGAAACAGAGACGGAGAGGGGGAAAAAGATGAGAGCCTGGGAGACGGAGAGTCACAGGAGGACAGTGACATTGTTGACGAGGTGCAAGTGAAGAGGGAAAATGATGAGATCCCAGGAAGTCATGCCTCTGAGTCTGTGGATGAGTGGAGGAAGGGCGAGGCTGAAAAGAGAGAGGAAGAGGACGAAGGGTATGGACAGAAGAGAGCAAAATCAGAAGAGGAACATATGATCAAGGATAAGAAGGGTTAGTTATTTTTTTATGTGTGCCTGTATTTAATATGTAGTTCATCTTCATGACATTTAAAGAAAATACAAAAAGAGAAAACAAAAAACAAAAAGATGACAGGAGACATGCATACTCCGATTTAAAACTTGACATTTTAAGAAATAGCCTGAATTATATCCAAGCAAATTCAAATAGCAAAATCTTAAAGGGACAGTTGACCCCCAAAATAATAAAAACATTTTTCCCCTTACTTGTAATACTATTGATCCAAATATTTTTGATGTGAGATGTTGAGTGTTGAAACATTGTCCATAGAGATGTCTTCCTTCCCTCTAATATAACAGCACTAGGCTTGTGGTGCTTAAAACACCAAAAAAATACATTAAAAAACTCAACAGCAATATATCTTTCTGGAAAACATGACCCCGTTACTTAACATAATACACAGACTTTATTGTGAGCAGTTTCATGAAGGAACTATTTCCTTTGACTACAAATTGCAACTGTATCACAGTACAGAAGGAACAAGGACAAGAGGCTCGTGCTCATTTCAACGCGCGACTGAAACAGATTTTTTAGTGCTGCTTGATCTCAGCTTTTGATGCTGTAGATATCAGAGTCATGACTGAAAGGCTAAGACAGTCTGTGGGCCTCTGTGGGAGTGACCTGGATTGCTTTTTACTCTTAAGTTTCCAATGGGAGTTTCTCTGTTTCACTTGGTTCCTCCCGGTCTGATACTGCTGCTTTATCCTGTGGTGTACCTCAGGGCTCCGTCTTAGGTCCTTTATTATTTGCTTTATATATGCTTCCAATTCCATGTAGTGAATTGGTAAAAAAATGGTAGAAGTAAATGTAATCAATATCCTGCCACTGTTAAAGAAATGTTAAATATGTCTCAAAAATGGGCTGGGCTGGGAGGGGGATTGAGAAATGCCCAGTCACCCAATCGTGCCCCCTCTCGATCCACAGCACCTCCATACCCCCCTTACAAAGTAGTCGGCTGGTGAGAGGACAGTTACGGGGCAGCAACAGTTATGGGGTAGCGACATGTAGAATTTTAATACTTTATACTCAAATGTCAAGAGTTGGACCTTAATCAATCAACAACATGACTATCCATACATATTGCTTTTCAACTGAAAAAACTGGTTTGGTTTGGTTTGGTTTTTTTTTTTTTTTTTTTTTTTAACACTTTTTGAATTCTACTTATATAAAAGATGCCATACCAAATAAGTTAATTATTATTATTATGAATCATATTACTTGGCTGAGCACGTTAGCAGGCTCAGCAGTGGTGCTGGGTGAGCAAGCAGTAGATGCACACTTCCTTCCGCATGCCAATACAGTTTTTGGGTGTAATTTGGTAGATAGAAAATATTTCCCACATGAAACTGCTAACAACAAGGTTTGTGGATTATTTTGAGTAACTGGGGTCATGATTTCTGGAAAGAGACTTTGTTGTTGAGTTTTTCAACTATATTTTTCTGCCGCTTTGAGCTCCAAAGGACAAGTGCCGTCTAGTTCCATTATATCAGAGAGAAGGCAGACATCTCTACACTGATATCTCCACAATTCGGGTTGAACTGTCCCTTTAAGATTGGGAGAGTGCATTGCTTTTCAGATGAAACCGCCTGCCACCACAGGACTGGTTGATTGATGGAAGTGCTTCCATCTACATGATGAAATCAGCCCCCCGACAGGGGAGCGCGGCCAACATGGCTGGCATACTGACAGCGCAGCAACAGAAATGATTAAAAGTCTCCATGTCCTAGAATTCAAATGAGCTGGTGTGCACGGTTACAGCTGGAGTCATTCACCGTAATCTCCATCCTTAGATCAAGACTGCAATCAAGATTTGATCTTATCTCCACACATTTCAACAGATTAGCAGAGAAATTATTTTTTTCTGCGCTAAAATGGCAAAATACAATGAAATACCTTTTGTATAAAAGAGACCCTCCGCCAAGTCATCCGATAGCTCCAGCCATGCTGTTAATTCCCATAAAGCACAGCTAGCAGCACAGGGGCAGAGCTGCCAGCTGGCAAGAAATATTTCATTACAAGAAGTGGAAACTTGCTGATGGTGGAGATTATTCTGACGGTGGTCTGGTCGAGGTGTTTCAGTAAGAAAACAGGACAAATCTCATTCTTTTTTCTTTATTTTTCACACTCCCAGGTGCTGAACCCAGACACAAATCAAAAGAGAAGAAGTTTGACAGAGAAGATGATGGGGACAAAGACAAGAGAAGTCCATTTTTCTCACACAGGCCTAAGCCAAAAGACGCACAGGAGGAAGAGGAGGAAGAGGAGGATGAAGGGGAGATAAAGAGAGAGAGTAGGGAGAGCCCAAAGCATTGGACCAAGAGGGGAAAGGTGCTGCCAATAAAGAAGAAAGCGACGCAGCAACTCAGCAGTCAGCATGAAGTGCCACATCATTCAAAAGAGGACACTGAGGAAGAAGAGAAGAAGAAGAGAAATACGCAGAGGAGTCCGGAGGAGAAGGAGCTGCAGATGATCGCTAGAAGGGGGCCCGAGGAGAGGAGGGGATTGGAGGAAGAGGGGAGCGGCAGCCGGAAGTCAGAGGTGAGATTTTCATCCCTTTATCTCCCAACAAGTGTTGTCACTTTGTGAGAATAGTACTGCATTGGGGAAACGACTTTAATCACAGTTAGATGGGAAAAATGACACTTTTATGTCTGTACGCCAAATATGAAGCAAGGAAATTGTCTTGCACACAGCCTCTCATAAAACTGCGAAATGTTGTACTTTCAATTCATATTTTGTATCCATTAAACAAACTACAAATAGAATGTTAATAAGTTAGCTTTTGCTGCAGTGGTAGGGGGATTTTGGACAGAGACAGGGTAGCTTTTTCCCCGCTTTCAGCCTTTACATTGTACTAAACCAATTAGCTGCTGGCTTTAAGCATCATAGTTAGCATAAAGATAAGAGAGTGGTGTCTATTTTCTCCTCTAACTCTCGCCAAGTTATTGCATGAATGTACAAATGCATTTCCCAAGTTTTTATACTGTTCCCTTAAATAATGTATGAAACTATTTTATTTTCCATACAACAAACTTAACTTGTAGGCCTACTTCTTGTTGTGCCGAATTGTGGTATTTATTAACTCAAGCACAAAAACTGACAGCTTGAATCCCATAAAGATAGAAAATTGTGCAGCTGCTGCTTGGTAACACATTGTACCATTTAGACGGTGCTGGTCTGAATGGCCTGAAACTGTTACATATTTGTCCTAACAATGAGGCTAAATTAGGCAATTCTGGTCATAATGGGGCCTCGCTAACGGCCAAACATTAATGCATGATAGCTGCATGTGTCCAGATATTTTTAGAGCACATACATATGTCATTATTTGTGAGTATTTTTCCCCATTTGCTGTTTTCTCATTATATTTTCAGGAGCCAGAGATTGAAAGCCTGGCAGCCATCGAGTCAGAGCTTGAAAACGTTGCCCAGAAACTCCACGAGATGCGGCGAGGCTGAGAGAGAGAGGGAGAGAGAGAGATTGGTTAAAAAAGAAAAAAAAAAAATTGACACCGCAACCTCCTCTGCCTCCTCGTCCTCCTCCGCTTTACCAGCTGCCTGGTTTCCACAGTTAGAGCATTTGAATATGTGACAAGATTTTATCTTTTGCTATTTTTTCCGGAGGACTTGCGCCACACTGCTGCAGCCTCCCTTGTGACATCTTGTCCCTCACGTAGATTAGCATACAGTAGATGCACACTGCAGCTAGACATGCATACTAAAAACATATAATATTCAGAACAGACAGCAAGGCTCCTAAAGGAAAACTCTCTGTCAGTGAAGGGTGACAGCTTGTTTTCCTTCATTCTCTCTGACAATCATCTCTCTCTCTTTTTCTGCAAAACGCCTGCTTTTCAAATTATTTTACTGCAGATTAATTCATGTGAAGGGCAGATGCAGTTACAGCGAAGCGAGGTTGTACAGTAACGGCATGTAAACATGTACAAAGCTCTTTCTGGGATGCTTACTTACTTATGGAGAGGAAGACGTAGATGCTTACTTATTATAGATAGTTGACTCGAATCAAGCCAAGGCAATAAGTGAACATTTTTAGCAGATTAATGAACTATAATTAATTTATGTAAGAAAACCAATAAATTAAAAAGTTTAACTGGAGATCTCTGTTTTGGTAAATCCTTTTAATTCATCCAAAATTAAATGAATATTTGCATAAGAGAATTAATGCAATAAACTCAGCATACTAACAAATTTACAACCGTGTAGGCATCTTAATGGACTATTTAACTGCTACAATTGATGGTTGTTGGGGTTTTTTTGCATCACTTTTATCACAATAATGAAATATTAGTAAATCAGGTGAATTACCAGAGTTAAAAATCATTCAATACTGTATAAAATATTTATATGTTGTTTATATTTTTACTCTCATAGCCCTCACTGTACCTGTCTTCTCACTGTAAAGAGACATTGATTCATATTGTAGTCTGGAGTCTTGGTTTGTGTTTGTGGGCGAAGAAGCCGAGAACATGAATCATCCCTCTGACACACAAGCTGTTTTTACAGTATATGCAAGACAATACACTTTAACCCTTAGTTCTGGCATCAACATTGCATGATTCATTGGCTGCTACTATTAGGAAAAATGAGCCATAGTGAATCATGCAGTGCGGTATTAGCAGTATTTGTATTTGGACAGTGAGGTGTTGAGCAGAAGTTAAAAAATAGGATTGAAAGGAAGTAAGAGTAGAGCGTGGGTAGAGGAGAGACTGAAAATGCAAAAGAAGTTCTGTTTCCTCTGGCAGCTGAAAACTGAAACTGTTAACAAGATCCGTGTCTATGCACAGTATGTGCTCTCCACTACCGGTCTTCAAGGAGTAGTTTGGATCTTTTGAAGTGGGTTGTATGATGTTTTATCCACAGTCAGTGTGTTACATACAGCTGGTCGCCCCCAGTTTGGAGAAGCAGGCAGGAGTTTGACACAGGCGCTGAACAATGTACTGCTGTGCATGTAAGTAGCAGCAAAATATATTTTAGCTACCAAAAACAAAAACTGATACTGGCTCAAACATCTGCAATATTTATAATGTTTTCCTCATCACATGCATCAAGCCAGAGTCCACTGACAAATTGATTGAACATTGATGAACACATGCTGCTGATCCACCGCTGCCTCGATCAGTTGGTTTGTGTTATTGTGCAACAAACAATTTTTTAAAAAAAAGATTTTTAGGTGGCTAGAGTAGTTTTGCTGCTGACCTCGTCCACAGCAGTACATTGCTCAACTTGCATGTCCAAACTCCAGCTGCTTCTTTAAGCTGGGGTCATATCCACAGACTTTATCTAATACACTGACTATGAATAGGTATTTTTACAAAAACATTAAAAAAACAAACTGAACTATCCCTTTAAAAACCTGAATACCAAGAGAAAAATGCATGGTAAGCTAAGACTTCCTAAAAATCACAACTTCTTGAAGGTGATTTTGAATAACAAATCCATCAGAGAATTTGACACGACATAAAAATGGTTGATTTAAATTTAAAGTTGAGAAAAATCAATATCACAGTCATGTTTCATGTTATAGTTTATTGCTGGATAATTGGACACAACAGCTACTGATGTCAGTGCACAAAAATGCCCCTACAGTGTCTCAGATGTAACCACACAAGTACAGAATACCAACAATAGTTGTTACATGAATCATATTTAGATCTTTCTGCAGCAAACCATTACACCGTTTGACCTACTATTAGAACTGTAGATCAGGATAAAGGTTCATTAAGGCTGTGAAGTTCTCCTTCTCGTTGGATTTATGAGGATGGCCTCCAAAACAAAATGTTCATGACAAACAAAATAAAAAGGGCACCAGATGGCGACATTAGACCGCCTCAGTCGGCTTTTCCAGAGGGGAGTGCCTTCAGCAGGGGAGATTCAAAAGACCACTGTAGTCACTTTGGGACATTTTCTTTTTTTTTTTGTTCTTTTGAACCTTGGTTTATTCATTTGGAGGCCCATTTTTGCCGCTGTGATGAAAGAAGTTCCTGTAAGTCATAGTAATGAGAAACTTTATTGAAATAATGAGTTAGTGTCTCACAATAATGAAAAACCTTTTTTAAAATAATGACTTACTAATCTCAAAATCATGACAGAATGATGAGCTAGTGTCTAAAAAACAATGACATTATATCTTTTCTCATAATTTTGAGATATTAAAAAACTATTTTTAGAAACTAAGTCATTATTTGGAGAATGTTTCTCATTTTTTTGAGATTCTTTTTTCAGGAACGTTTCTTATCATATGACTCACAGGATCTATTTTCCTCACATAGGCGGAAATGGGCTTCCATAATTTATTTCCATCTTGTCTTATGTAAAACTTATATAAAATGCTTTGCAGCAATGCATAATATACATTTAAAATATCCTTTTTTCAGCTCAGCTAAAAAATGAATAGGGAGCAATTAAGTAAACACCCACCAGTTGTGTGCATTATTTATGTTGTTTGCTCATACATTTTTTAAGCTTCTTTGTTTAATAAGGAAGGCATTACAGTAAATGATGTTACATAACCCTGAGTGGAAAGTGCAAGAACAAACCAACATATGTGACTCCTGTGGTGGGGATGAAATTAATCAATCTTTATTCTTTAGCCTATTACAAAGACAACTTCCTTCTTATTGGCTTATTTTATTAACCTTAGCTGCAGGCTTGTAGTGACTAAACATGGTTGATTTCCTGCTCTCTGGTTCTTTTAGAGTGATATTTCTAATATTTACTAATTACTGCTTGTACTCTATTGGATGACAAAAGTTTAATATAAACAAGTTAAGTTATGGAGATGACTAACATGTGAGTCCCATGCTTGTTAAATATGCTCAGTTTGAGGTGCTGGTTAATAATAGATCTTATAGTTCATGGACCAAAACAGAACTAAAGACACCAAATGTTTGTATAAAAAAATATAACATTTTATTTCCAGCTACAAAGTGAAACATGTAACATTTTTGTCACACTTCTCAATAAAATAGTAAAAAATACTGTCAACAAAAAATACACTATTGATACATTTTTGAAGCACAGAACAAATTTGGCTTTTAAATTAACTTAAACTGTACAAATATATACATCATTTACACATCAACAATACAAAAAAAAGGAATGAAATTACAATTCTTCCAGTCTTTTCTTCTATTTTTGTACAAAATAGACACTTTGTTCCTATAGACACTTCTTCCTTCTGACCTGAATCAGTAATAGTCATCACGTCTTTTTTTTTTTCTTCTCAGTGCCGTGGCGAAGCCCACTGTGTTCCTTATCTAACCTCAAACTCAGCACGCTGCTCGCTTTCTCATCCACATGCTGGGCGGAAACTCTGACCTTTCCTCTACTCTGTGAGCAACACCGTAGACACAGAGACAAGGCCGACATTCAGGCCTGCGCTAACAGACACAAACACACACACGCTCACACACACACACAAGGACACATTCAGACCTGTTTGGACAGGGGAACACTGGCCCGCTGTGGTCTGCGTGCTCCTTCTACAGCTGCTTGGAGTTTCCAGGTCTGGTCTGGGCTTGGAGGGAGGGGGGAGTTATTAGACACCTCGTTTAAGGAGGACGTCAAGGTTTAGATAGGGTATAAAAATGCATACAGTAAAATGGACGGGTCTGTAAAGGGGATTTCTAGGGGGAATGGGCGGCAACCTGACAGTAGGTTTGTCAAAAATAGAAGTTATAGTGCAGGAATCTCTCGGGGCTGCTATGCAACCCCCAGTCTGAGTCTATGTGGCTGATGTGCGCCAGCCGTACAAAACACACAGACACTTACACGAGTGTCTGGACTACTTTTACAATGAGACACAAATAAAAAAAAAAAACATATATACTGAGCTGCAAAATGAGATGGAGTTCTGTTTGTTTTTCAAGTCATAAGCTGCGATCGTTCATTCAGTGGCTCACGCCATGTCTCCCATCATCTTCTTGTAATACATGGACTCGAAGATGTCGTTCTCCCCGGGGCAGTTGTGGTGGCAGGCGCAGGACTTGATGAACATCATGTGCTTCTTCATGACCTGTCCGTCGGGGCATTTGAACTCCATGGGCAGGGTGGTGGTTCTGTGGGGGGTGCAGCAGCGGCCGTCCAGGCAGACGCCGCAGAACTTTGGCCTGTAGGACTTGGTGGTGGTGCAGCCGGAGATCTCAAACTTCATGGGCTTGGAGACTCTGGGAGTACGGATGCACTTTTTGCCTTTCTGTTGGAGGAAAATCAGAAGAAAAACAACTTCAGTGAGCATTCTTTGGCTTTCTAAGTTATGATAGTTTATCTTAAGAGGTCACGAAAGTGGTGCAGTTGAACAAAAACTCACCCTGATGCTTTGCTCCAGCTGGGACTCGCATGGGCGCACCATACACAACCGGGTCTGTTTCTCCAGGCGGCATTCGCGGTTATCATTGGTGACCCTGGTGGAGATCCCAAGGCCGCAAGTCTTTGAGCAGGCGCTCCATTCAGTAGTCTGAACCAGGCAGTTCTCCCTCATCATGGAGGGATCTGGGCCATAGGTCTCTTCCTCTCTGTAGGCTGTAAACACAGGATCAAACACCGGATTAGAGACACCATTCTGATTACATCTTTGTATAAAGAAACTACGGTGTCATTGGTGTAAAAATAACTTACCGGCCAAAGCTGAGCCCATGAAGCTGTGTCTGTTGGGAGAATCGCACTCCCACTCCTCGCAGCACTTCCCTGGCACCTTGACACGTCTCGGCATGGGGCAGTCTGGGCTTGGCAGCCTGATGTCCATGGAGCAAAGGGGGACGCAGCCCACAGCTCCATCCAGACAGGTACACTGGTACTTGCAGCTGCTCTGGAAAGTCTCCCCACTTTTGTACATCATGCCTCCGAACACACAAGTGGCTCCCTCTCGAGCTGTTGGTGAAGAGACGAGGAAAAGCTCATGATTCGGTTCATACAAAAGACAGTTAATGATCTCCAAAAAGAGTGATTTTCAGCTGCTCACCTGTGCACACCCCGATGCGTCTGTTAATGGGGGCTCCGAAGTCACAGTAGAGACCTTTGTGTGGGTCGCAGAGGTCTTTCTCAGTGCACAGCTCCCCCATCTGCTTGGCGCACACCCTGCAGCAGCCGCAGCCGTCCAGGACCAGGCTAACTCCTGGGGGGCACTGAGGGGGAGTGGAAGGGCACGAACACTGGTTGCTGCACTCCTGACCTGCAGCCTGAGCACAAACACACGCTTAGTTAAACATCATCTCCAAAAAGTGCATTATCGACAGCACATGGGGAGCACAATATCTAGATCTTATGTAAGGCATTGCCTTTGCATTAAAAAACTGAGCTCTTAAGCCGAACAGCAGTAAAAAGTATTTTTTGTCCTTTTTTGACTTACCATGTGCGAGAGCATGATGCACAGGAAAGGCAGCACAATCATTTTCTTCATTCCAGCAGACATCTTTTCTTTCTTGTGGAAATAGATTTTCCTTAAGTGTTGTTGAGAAAGTCTTCCTTTAGTCTCAGAGTATGAGCTTGAGAAACCGTTTTCTGATCAAGTTGATCTCTTGTCTCGTTCGTCTCGTAGCGTTTCTCCGCTGCTCCGGTCACAGTCTGTCCTTTCTTTCTTTCTTGGTGAAAGCTAGAGTTTAGCTTCGGTAGAGAAGTTGATCTGAGTTCTGACTGCGGAGCTCACCTCCCTTTATACTCCCTGGCCCTCGCAGCACGTCACTGGGGGCTGAATGGAGAGCCAGCCCTGGACAAACATGGACATACTTGGCATTCTTTCCTTGCTTCCTGACCCCCACTCCAGACATCCCACATTCCTGCTGTCTGAAGGCAAGGCTCTGCTGCTCGGGCCAAACAACACTGTCTCTCTCTCAGAGCGGGCTTTCATCTGGAATGGGAGGTTAAGTCTGGTTAGAGGCCTGGGACCCCACACTGGGAATTCCTGAAGCCTGACTTCACAAACAGACAGCCGGTACCTATAAATATTAATCTCAAAAAAAGAAAAAAAAAAACTTCAGCACGGTTAAAAAGTGAGGGCACAAAGAGCTTTAAAAAGAACAGGTAGAGACTCGTAAAAATGCATCAACATGCCACGATTAAATAAACGGACTGATGTTTAATGTGTGGTTAAGACTTTAAACCCACAACAGCATTCCTCAGCTTCGGCTTCAAAGCTGCACAGACAGCCTGTACTTTAGTAAATTAACGCGAGCTTTTGGGGAAAGGAAGTTCATTTGAGTCATTAACTCGTGTCGGTTATCTAACAAGGTGCTCGCTCCTGCACACACACTTGGCAGCTGCTGGAAGCTTCTTGTTACCGTCTTCTGTACTCGTGTGGTTTCATCTGGGACACTGCAGGGGCATTTTTGTGCACTGACATCAGCTGCTGAACTGCAGCTTTAAGCAAAACACATTATTAGTACATTATGATCTGTGATGCATGAGTGAGGCATTTTGTTCACAAACACTTCCTTCAGTGCTGTTGTGTGATACACATGATGAGGCAGTTTATTTTTCCATGATTCCCCTGTGACTTAAAATATGTAAACCAGATACAGACAGAAGTAGTTTTACCCTACACTAACGTAACAGTACCAAAATGTTAAATACTTAATTATAAGTAAAAGTCCTGCATTTAGACAAAAAATCATTCGTAAAATATTGGTCTTTGTGACAAATATATTCTTTAAATTTTTCATAGATTATTAATGCTGTTATGTCAAAGCATAAGTAATGTTTTACCATTGTGGTGAGGTGTATTTAGTTGTAACTACAGTGTATAGTACAGTGAAATAGTTTGGCCCTAAGTTTTCCAACCTAGGGGTCGAGATCCCTCCAAAGGTTCACTAGATCAGTCTAAGGCGTCGTGGGATGATTAATGAAGTAGGAATTTGTATTCTTTTTTGGACTTTTTTCTGATCTTTGCCTTCTTGGGACATATTAGATTGTTGTACCTCCTTGAGCTGTGAACAGTTATTTTAATGTCACCATCTGAGAAGTTTAGAGGTAAAAATTCTCTTTAGAGGAATTTCTAACAGCATGGGGACATCTCATACGTGACGATGAGCCAAAAAGTTTAACAGCCTCTGATTTAATCATTAACAATGTGTTTAATTTTATATACTTAGATTTTGATGTAAATCCTTAATCTGAAAAGCAAATGTAGTGTATGAAAAAACACAATATTTCCCTCTGAAATATAACGGAAACTAAGTAGCATTTAAATATCCAATCTGTGTAAAGGTTTTATTGAAAACATTTTTATGTGGACAAATCATTTTCAAAAAGTAATACACGTGCAGAGCTTTTTGAAAAAATATTGCTTTTCTGAGAAAAAAATCTCTATATACATTTATTTATATATGAAATAGTTGTTAATTATAATTTACTGCTTTGTAAGATGAATGACGTTTTCTTCCAACAAGGCTTGTTAGCTAATAGTAAAACGATGTTGGTATCCCATAGTATCTCGGTGTCGTCAGTGATTACGCGTCTGTGTAGTTGCCAGACAATGTGGAAAAAAAAACCACAGAAAAATGTCAGAGTTTGATGATGAGCACCAGAGTCAGCTACAGGAGTTTCACTTTTCCTCTTGTCCGTCAAGTTAGAGTTTAGGGGGTCGAAGCACTGTTGGACTGTCCCCTAAACAGCTTTTCTGCCCGTGAACTGTCAGTTCAATGTCTGCCCTGTTAAAACACAAGCTAACACAGTAGCAGCGGCTTACATTCAAGCCGTTAAATATACGCCACAAAGACTTGACATCTGCCGTTAAAGCTGTTATCAATAACCCCTTTAATTACAATACTTGAGTAAATGTACTTGGTTACTTTCCCACTGCAAACTAGGACCGACGGGTCCAACCTTCATGATCACAATAGTCCTTTGTAACTGATGTGTGATAATAGCATCAGGTAATGCCCATTTCATCCAGATTCCCTTATTCCTCATTCAAAGTCTTATGAAACTCCAGTTTAGTTGATATTCAGACTCACAAATTTGGCAGTTGGTTAATAGAAAATGTGCTTTGTATATGTCTTTCATTTGTTTCTGCTTTCCAGCTAGACAAAATGGTTCCCATTTCCTGAGTTACCTGAGCTGAATGAGCTGCCCTGCCAAGCTATGCAGGTATTTAGGGGACAAAGACTTGTGTTCTCAGTTAATGGCACTGACCATAATGGATGTTTGTTGATTTGAGCATTTGGCTGCTTTTCTTACATCCCCAAAAAAAGCTTTTTAAATTCTTCTTAGAGGATTCTGTTGAAAACAAAGGCTGGGGATTTAATTTCACATTTGACTGGGCGTTTTGACTTTCGAGGAGGGTCTTAGTCAGGACAAATCACGATTAAAAACCCTGAGTCGACTTTAGTGAAAGTGCGGTACAGCCCACGAAGGCAGATATTACGGGAACAAAGGCTACATGTTCTCTGGCTTCTCACCTGCCTAATGAGGTTTAGTCTGTGACGAACTTGAAAAGGCCAGGTGTGCCCTGTCCCTGGCCAGGCTTATTTTACTACATCAAACCCCAGAGTGGAGGATTGCAGGAAAGAGGCTAGACAGAGGTTTGTGTATTTTTTTGAAAAAGGGGATCACACACCAGGCGAGACTCTTATGAAAGGCGGCCCTGCTCCTTCTCTAGCCAGCGAATCGGAAATGAAAAACTCCCAGAGAAACCTGGAGCTGCAGGAATGTGAGTGAGAAGCCAGCAGACAGGGCTGTTACTACAGAGGAAGCTTTGCCATATAAGGGCGCCTGCTCTCTTCCTAATATGGATATGTTCTTTCTCTGTGCTGGCTCAGTACAGTAGGGACTCCTATTTGACCATCTGAGTGAGGAAAAACACAGACATGAGTGAAAGTGTGATGTCCGTCAAAACAGACCAGTGGGTGTGTGTGTGAGAGAGAGAGTGTGTGTGTGTGTCAGTCCAGTCATCACAACCTCAGGGCCCAAACTTCAACTGCATGATATCTAAAGGAAACAGCTTGATGGAGGAACGTGCAGCCGTGCTGCAAAACAACACTCAGACTTGGCTGATATTTTTATCTTACGTGCAGACGTGCACACAGGGGCACACTTTGAGGCAATAGGCCCCTGGGCACAGATTTGCAGAGACCCCCCTCCCTCGCCTTTGTGGTAGTTAGGTGTTTTCTTGTGGTTGTTTGGGTCTTTTTGAGGTTGCTTTGGTTTTTTTTGTTGTTGCTCTGTGTCTGTTTAAAGGTAATTTGCATCTCCTTGTTTTTGTTTTGTGTCTCCTTGTGGTTATTTTTTGTCTCTTTGAGGTACTTTTGTGAGCCCTTGTTGTTGTTTTGTGTCTTTTTGTAGTCATTTGTGTCTCTTTTAGGTTATTTTGTGTCTCCTTATAGTTATTTTGTGTATTTCTGTCATCATTTGGATCTCTGTGAGGTAATCTTGTGTGTTACTGAGGTGTTTTTTTCATCTTATTTGTTTTGTGCCTCTTTGGGGTACTTTTGTGTCCTTGTGGTTTTTAGCTCTCTTTGAGATATTTGCACTTGTTTTGTGTCTCTTTCTTGGTGTTTTGTCTCCTTGTGGTTGTTTGGCGTCTTTTTTGTAGTCGTTGGGGTCTCTGAGGTCATTTTGTGTCTTATTAAGGTAATTTTTGGGGGGTTTGTTTGTGCACCTTTGAGGTAATTTTGTGTGTTCTTTTAGTTTTTTGTGGGATCTCTGTTTTTGTTTGGCTTTATGCATTTGTTTTTTTTTGTTGCTTTCTAGTTATTTTTTGTCTCCTTGTGGTTGTTTTGTGTACTTTTGTAGTCAGTTGGATCTCTTTTTAGGTAATTTTGTGCCTTATAGAGGTGATGTGGTTGTTTTTGGTCCTTTTGCATTGCTTTCTTGTCATTGTGTGTCTCCTTGTGGTTGTTTTGTATTTCTTTGTGATAATTTTGAGTTGCTTCCTGGTTGGTGAATGTTAATTTGGCATTTGACATTTTGCAAGTGAAGGCCAGGGGGCCCCCCTGACACTCTTGACCCCTGGGCCTGTGCTCAGTCGGCCCTTTCAGTAATCTATCCATGTCTGAGAGTAATGCTGCTCAATCTGGTTGTTTATTAGTCTTATTTAGTCTTTTGAATGGTTTTAAGGGATATTGTACAAATATAAAGTGAAATCCTATTGTTATTTTTAAGCTTTGGTTCATTTTTCTAATATTTTTTTTCACAGTCTCATGTCAGACCAAATAATAGTACTGAAGGAATATCTGAGAGGTATACTATGAAGAAAACAAAGTGAATAGTTCAACAAAAAAACAAATTATGTTGATTCCTGATTGTTTTGTCCTGCACAGTGGCTGTTATCTTGCATGTCTAACTTGGGAAACTGATATTTTTCTGGGTGTTGTTATTCTGCAGGTTGTTTTTGCCATCAGACTGAATGTTCACCGAGCTCTGTCTGTCAGCATCAGAGTTTCCTGTGCTGAATATCAGCAGGCTCAGTGGCCACGTGCTTCGCTGTTCGGTAGAACTGGATGTGTGGATGGGCTGACTGCGGCGGCCAAAGGAAACATATGTCTCTGTGTGTGGTAGGCCCAGATATGTCAAGGCTAAGTATAGACCGAGATATTTGTCTAAGAGAATAGCCGTGGGTTTAAATCAGTAATGGAACTGTGCCGGTGATACAATGTCAGGGGAGTCTGTTCAGCTTTGTGCTTGTTGGCTTTGGTGTAGTTGGACATACCTGCGTGCAAGCTGTCTGACTTTAAGTCTTCTAAACTTTCACATGTTGAAAAAACATAGTATTGTTGTTTGTAAAAACCAGTGCATACAAATTCTAAGTATGCTGATGATGATTCACTGGTACTGTTGCAGTTACAATGAAATAACATTAATGAGATTTAAAAGTAAAAGTCAAAACGTGAAGCTTTAGATGTAATTTAATTTAGTTATTTACTTCATATGAAGCTGGTGCATCTTTTGTTGTAATGTACCAGTGGACGGTAATAAAATCTCCAGCTAATAAAGTACCAATAAAACCATCACAACATACCAGTCCTCCAACCCTTAGACCACATAGGTGGTTTGTCTCTACCCTCTAATACGACCCACAGGAATCTTTCCTAAAATAGTGCCCCTAACAATTTTAAACTCATGGTTAACATTATAAAATGGACCCAGTTTGGTCAGATTGTTTAAGTAAAGATCATGGTTTGGATTAAAATAAGCATGTTTGTTAAATAACAAGTTACATACTTTTAAGTTAATCCTAACACATTTGTGATATAAGTGATAAAAGTTAAGTATGCCACATACTGATGCAAGGTTAGTACCTGCATGTACGCTTGTTGACATCCCAGCATTGGTTGCCATGTACATGTACAACATAATTCCACCATGTCCTTGTGTTGGCATCATGCTAGCTGCATCTAAGATTGTCAATAGCAGATGCAGAAGGATACTTGTAGTGCAATATGTAGATGCTGAAGTCCACTGCAAAGCAGCAATATCTTATGACTTGGGAAGAGAACATGTTGGTTGTTCAGAAACCAAAAAAAAACCCCAAAACATTAAGACAAAGTTACAACTAAAATTATAGACAGTGATGAGATAAAATAATTCCTGTTCATCCCTCAGTCAAATGATGGCTCCCTAAATTGGCAACCAGTCATCAAAACTTTGCACACTTCTTTTCTGGAAGTATGTCAGAGACTGTCATTTAAATTGATGTGTGGTGCCAACATTAGTCTTGAAAAGTTTGATCAGAAAGATAAAAGAGTAAATGCTGGCTATGGAAGAGGATTTTTTCCCTTTACTTTAAAGTCAAAACTTAAATCAATCTTTCACATGTGGCCCCAATCCCCTTGTGTAGTTGGCAAATCAGCTGATTGATGTGAAAAATATTAAACTAACAGTAATAATTTGTTTCTGGCATTAGTCAAGGCAGCACTGCAGTAACAGGACCAAGAGTTGACTTACTGTATACAGTGACACTGAAAACTGGAATCAGTCTCTGGAATAACGCTGACACCAGTACAATTAACAATAATAACGTTTTGCTGATGTATTATTTCACAATTTATTAGTCTTCCCATTAAAAATGCACCCTCAGCACCTCCACCCTCACCAAGAGAATAAACAGTGGGAGCGGCGCTCCTGGTTTAGCTCTGTACTGATTTAAGATCATGTGACTCGTGTAGTTATGCCAGGTCAAGGCCTGCCTTCTATCCTCGTCTGGATTTACGCACAGTGCTGCCTGCCGCTTATAGCCTCATTACTTCACTGCTTGTTTCATAGCTACTGTGTGACATCACACTCTTGTCAGCTGGGGAGTTTCCAACTTTGGTGTGTGTGGAGATGACAGACTCAGTGTCTCAACAGACTACATTTTTATATGCCCACATCAGGCTCTGGTGACGACACTGTCCTCATTTAGTCTCCCTCCAGCATGGAAAGTGGACACTATTTCTAGTTTTCTTCGAAACCTCACATGTGTGCAGTTCCATCACACCAGGGTTCATGATGTCATACCTGATGCTGACGTCACAGAGGAGGCTTTTCTTAGCTGTTTCCATGGTTCCCACAGTGCTCGTATTCAGCGCAGCTGCAGTCATACCTTCCTGGCAGTTTTAAAGCTGGAAGATAAACATCAAAAGTAAAGAAGGCCAGTCAGTCGCACTGAACACTGTGCACTGACTGAGGCTGCATTTCTGTTCCACACCGGGCCAGATATAGACTTTAATTTCACAGTTACACTTTTAGTGCATTTAGTATTTCTAGAAGCATCTGTCTTTGATTTTGCTTTTTGTACTTTGCACTTTATGCCTGTTTGGAAAAAAAGTGCAGATATATTTATCCAGGCTGTTCTCATGCCCCAGAATTAGTATTTAACCTACATAATTGGGAAGGCTGCCATCAAGTGACCACTAATCAGGACGTATGGGGTGGGACGGCGGTGGACGGGTTAAACAAACACGCTTTCCTCCTCGAGAATAGTGATCATGCCCCTCGTGAGTCCAAATTTTAGGGCATTTTGTCATCATGTTTCTTTTCTTAAACCTACATAGCTTTATGTTAAGTACATAACATGTAGAAGCCCAACAATGTCTCATTTCCTAAACTTAATCTACATAACTTTACATTAAGTATGTAACTTTACGTTAAATACCTAACATGTCAATGCTAGTCCATATTTCTTCTCCTAAACCCAACCTTCATGACTTTACATGCAAACCTAACCCACATGACTTTACAACAAGTCTTATCCCAACTCATCACATGGACTTCCATGTTTACATATTATGCTCTAAAATTTCAATGTGACACAATCCAGCAGCATATCATACAGCCATGAGAGGTGGCTTTTGGCATCAGGACATTATGCTTAAATCACTGGAAAGTGGTAATATTTCAATACTTTGGAATTTGAACGGTCTGGACTTTATGTGCCTAAACCTAAACTTTGTAACTCTACTTTTCCTAAATCTAATCTATGAAACCTTCCATAGCTAAACCTAAGTTGCGTAACTTTCCTGGCCTTAATGTAACATATGTAATTTTGCCTTAAGTACGAATCTTTACATTTGGTACATAACATGACAATGCCCAACCATGTTTCTTTTCCTAAACTTAACCTGCATAACTTTACTTTACTCTACACCTAATCTGCATAACTTTAAGTTAAGTATATAACTTAACAGTATATTCCTGGCTTGAGGACACCAGACCATGTCTCTTGTCCTAAACCTTACCTACGTAACTTAACTCGTGTAACCGATGTAACTTTGTGTTAAGTACATAAATTTATGTTAAGTTGGAAACATGACAATGCCATATGTTGGGCACTAATTCATCAGATATCATACAAACTGTTGTATAAGGATATTTTGATTTATCCAAAACATGCTGCAGTATTTAATGGACTTTATATGTACACTTAATATAATAATACAGTACAAAAGCCCTGCAATAAAACCCATATTTGTTCATTCAAATGTAGGGCATTTTTGAGGCTAGAATTGGCAGCAACATGCGTGCATGCATGTGTATGTATATGTACAGCATATGTATATGTACTGTATCTGCATGTATATTCTGGCTAACCCAGACTGTTTTTCCCAAACTGGGTCCATATTTGAAGCTTTGGTTGTCCTATCTGCACTCAGCTGTCCATTAAACTAAATTCCATTAGTGGTAGCTGGCAGGCTATTCGAGGAATGTTCCCTGGCTTTAGCCTTCAAACCAACCATCTATATACCACTGTGTAAACTGAACATGAAACCAAGATCTCAAAATGATTTTCCTGCCTGTATATTTCTGCCTCTTTGAACTCTTGGGCTACGTGCCTGTGGAGAAGTTGAAAACAACATGAGGGGAACAGGAGAGAAAATACTGTTATTTTGTAATTCATTGACATTTTAGGCATTTTAGTTGGCTTTCGAAGAGCGCGGTGGAAAAATAACCGCATATAGTTGTATTTGCCTTACACACAGCCACATTTAAGGAATACGGGCCAAGGGAACAGCCCTGACAAGACAGTAGAATACGTGCATAACATCACTGTGTCATCTGCAATATGGGTTTCATCAGTGAAGCAAAGCCTAATAAAGACGCACTGGGAAAGTAAATCGCTGCTTTCTTTTACAATTCTGAGACAGTCTGCAAAAACACTCTTAGGGAAAACTTTAAATGGATCGGACACTCATCTGTTGAAATTTAACAATGTTGAATAGACAGGTCAATCACTTAGAGATGAAAGACTTGGAAAGTGATGGAAACTTTTTGAAGCCTGCCTATGAGGAGACAAGCAGTGGAAACTACTAATGGATCCGGAGCCTGGGATGATTTGTTGAGATTTAACAATGGGGTTGGTGGGCAGATGAACTGTCAAGATGGAAACTGTGTCTATTTAAAGCCTCGAGTGGTGGAAAATGTTCAGACTGGAAACATGCATGAGACTGAATCTTTTTCAGGCACGGCCCACATGAAATAGTTGGGTTTAGGATTACTTGGGGTAATGGGTTGAGGTATAATATATTGACCGTTAGATGCCAGAGGGGCATAGTTGGAAGGTGAATTGCATTTTTTGGTCAAATTTTTCTCATAAATCACTTAGTTAGAGACATCTAGGGGAATGCATTTGCCAGTCTTTGTTAACAAGGGAGAAGATATTGCTTTCATCTACCTCAGGCAAAGAATTTTTGACTGGCTGTAGCTCACAGGTGGAAACTAGCGCTTGATATAGTGCATGGGAACATTTGTACGGATATAACAAGGGGATATTAATGGGTGGATAAAATGTCAAAGGCAGAAAGTGAGAGTGGAAAGTGCCTTTTTAAAACCTGTGTCCTGGAAAGTGTTTAGACTAGAGACACAGATGAGAATTTGGGCTGTTATTCTTTCAACAAACAGCCGAAACTCATCTCAGCTGTGGATTTACTGCCACACACATGGATGCGGAAGTCAGCTGGTCTGTACTTAAACACAGCTCCGTGTGGGTCCAGGATGGCCGCTGTTCTGTTTCAGTGACCTTTCTGCCAGAGGTCAAGGGAGTTTCTAATCTTAGACATAATGCCTGGCACACTCAGACCTCACCAGGAGCTTCCTTGAAGTTACAATGACCCACAATGGTCAGATGAAAGCAGGCCAAGTCTTGGGGTCATATAGTCCTTATGACCCTGAAGAGATGGTCTGCCCTTTACAGGTGCTACTTTCTAAATATAGCGTGGGTCCTGCCACACACAGTGCTACAGCTACAATAGAAGCATTTAACTGGAGCACATTGAGAATGACTAAGCTTGTCAGTTTGTTGGAGGTCTGTTTGTTTAATGTAATAGTACTACTTCACCCCCCAGTATAATCAGTTGTATAGCAATAACTCATTTTGTGGTACGCTGCATTATTGAGAAAAAGGTTGGTTTTCTCACATTCCTCTGGTGGGCGAAAAATAAAAAGAGAACGGATTCAAACTAACAAATCACCAATTTGTTTGTGCTGCTGTGTGGCTTTGGTTTGGATTCAGCAAAGCCACACAAAACACCAAACAAACAACTGATCAAGGTAGTGTTAGACAAACAGCTCCCGTGTTCAGTGAGGTAAAATTACTGTTTTCTTTTCAATGGAGTCTGGTTTTAAAGAAAGCATAGATACGTTTCACTTTTAGTTCAGTTCCCCTCCTGAAAAAGCTGTCTGATTGGGAAGTAATGAACATACGACTGGCTGAATGAGACTTGGATTATACTGCACGTTTTAATGTAGTCTTGCTCTTTTTAAATGCAACCCCCTTCCACTTCAATTCAGCAAGAATTTCTTAGTTTTTGGATTCTTTGTTCACTAGAGACATGCTAGACAAACAATTTTTTCTTTACAAATTCAAAGTAACACAGGGCGAGTAATTACTATACAATTGAACATTTGAGTAGTGAAGTGTTCCTTTAAGTATGAAGCTAGAGCTGAAAGGTGATTAGCTGAGCTTAACATTAAGACTGGAAGTGGGGGGAATCTGATGATGATGATGATAAGCCTCTGGGTTGCAAGAGCAAATATTTCGAGTTGATCTGGTGTAGCCTGTAGATATCCAGGCTAAGACTTCCTCTTCTCTGTACTAGTCATTTTGGTTAAACTCTGTAATACTTATCTGCATATAAATGCTGATAAATACATTTTAAAAAAACTTCTCCTCCACACAGACTGTTTATCTTTGGCTTGAACATGAATGGTCAATATTATTGGGACTACAAACAGAAACCAGAACACTTCCGATGCAACATCTTGTCACTTACAGATTCTACACACACATGCAGAATTCCTTCATAGAGATTATAAAAAAATGTTAAAATGCTGAAATTACTGTTTATTTAATTGGAGTCTGGTGACTTTGGCAAGTGTGATTTCAAGGCTTTTTTCTGGTTAAACATAAAAGATCTTACTCATTAACAAAAAGATCTACCTCTATAGGGATCCCTTCCATAATGTTATCAGACACTTAGAATTACAATCTGAGCCTGTCAGTGGCAAAAAAAGTAGTTTTAGTGGACATGAACGGCTGCCCTGAGTAGTTACATTGTGGCTTATTTCGTAGCAGTTGGATGTAGCCCTCTTGCTCAATGCTTTCAGCCCATTGCTAATCACAGGGTAAAACTTGTACCCCTTTCCCAGCAAAATTAGTGTGTGCACACGGGTTTTTCAAACACAGGTAATCCTGCTTAATATAGGCGATAAACTGCTTTCCTATTGCCTGTGAACACACCGTTGCAGCACACGCGTCTGCTTTTCTTGTCAGCTTGTGTGTGTGTGTGTGTTGGTTGTTTTTTTTGTTGGTGTGTCGGTGCGACGTCACAGACAGGCAGGAGAACGCTTTAACAGCAGACAGCACTAAGAAGAGGTCTGTGGAAACTCTTAGTAGTTTGTTCTCTTTATATATATCTTACTTATTCAATCTTGCTTTCAAACTCTGTGCAGATTAATTTGGGTTGATGTTTTAATGCTGCTTAGGTGGAGACAGACAGTAATTAGTGTCTGTGCATCATTGCATTTCACCAGTTGAGGAGCTGAAATTACCACATTGACCCGGTTGTTGTGTTTATACCATTTGGAGCCAGAGGTACTTAAAACCTGTGTCTACTGCAGAATCATTTGACCCAGTTGTGAGCATTAAAAATCCAGATGTTTGTGGGTGTTAGCAGTTGTTTTGTGCAGTGCTTTGGGGGATGGAGGTGAAACGACACAGTGCTGAGTACATGTGACATGTTACACTGTTTTGCCCTAACTAGCCATTTTTTGTGGATGCATCTGTAGCAGTGAGCCTCTGAAGCTCCCAAATCAATCAATGCTTATTTCATTTTCAAAGTGACTTTTATCATCCAGTTACAACTGGGAAAATAACCTCTGCAGGTTTTCAGTGTTCTCAAATTTACTCACCTTATGGTTCCCTGAGCCAGACCACATCCTAACTTTTTTCAGTATTTGAATTTGAAAAAAAAATCCATGTTGTGAAGTGTTTGAATTGAAAGTCTTGTGGCTTACACAGAGCAGGCCGTGAATGTAAATACATATTCTGTAGCTTTCTGAGGCCACCGCTTCCCTGCAGGAATGTCAGCTTCCCCCTATTAGCTTGGCACACGACTGCATACCTCAGCTAATTAGCTTCCTGTAAAAGCCTTGAATAAAAACATCGGCTTTAATCACACGCTGCTGCTTTGTCTCATTGACTGCCAAGGTAAATGTTACTTCAAGCTGAGAAAAAACGGACATTTTGCTTTGTGGGTTTCTGCTTCCCAGACAGGTGTTTCAAGCTGTGATGTGCAGCGATCCAGGTCAAGACATCACCTTAACATTCCTCAACATCAAATAAACTCAGATGTTTTTCTATCATTATACTTTTTAAAGGCTCTCATTTAAATTCATCTGAGGTTGCCTGAGATGTCAAGCTGGTCTTGGAAGTGTGTGTTTACTGTCTGTTTTACTGGATGGTTATTTACTGGATGCCAGTGGGAGAACTGTGCTCTCATACAGTTTCATATAAAGACTAGTGGCTGCTTTTACAGTTTGTTGGTTTACTGTCAGAAACAGAGTGTTCCTGCTTCAGTGCTTGTTGACTAGTTTCTGATTATTTAGCAACTGCCTGCCAGTAACACAAATCTCAATTTATTGCAGCTCAATCAAACATACAAATTCTTTACAAGCTGTTTACCAGATTTTAGCTGTTTATTTACCTCATTAATATCCACAACCCCTCACAAAGTTGTTTATTCAAAGGGGAAAAGGCCTCATGAATTGCATTTAGATATTTTTATGCTTCTTTGTAGGATTATTCCCTGTAGTCATAATGGATAAATATAAAGTTCATTCTTGAACTTGAAAACAATTTGACTTTGAGGTGTAGTTGATAGCTGTTGGGGAGCTTTTGATCATATCACATGATCATATCTAGGGCTGAGTATTAAATGAAGTACTCTGTTGCTATTAGTATCACTTTAAGGGTATTCGTATCGAATTTTTTGTACAATACCCATCCCTAATTAATTGTGATATATATCATAAGTTGATATGGCAAACTCGTTGGCAAATAGGTGGCAAAATGACCAATGTTTACTCTCCTTTTAGCTCTGTTTTGGTCTCCTCCTGTATGAGCTATTTGGCTGTTTGGCTGTGAAATCCACCCAGCTGCTCACTGTGTTAGGCTGCTGTTGAGAGCACAGTTGGTTTTGAGGGGCTTTTTTGCTAAAAAGAAAATAATGATCACATTTCCCTCTGCATGGTTGATGTGGTTGGTGGATTTAGTTTGGTAGAAAGAAAATAGTTAATGTTAAACTGCTCACAAGGTCTGTGGATTATCTTGAGTAACTGGGTCATGATTTCTGGGAAGAGATTGCTGTTGAGTTTTTTAAATTTATTTTTTCAGGCTTTGAGCATCAAAAGCCAAGAGCAATCTAGTTCTATTATACTGGAGAGAAGGCAGACATCTCTACAACTGATATCTCCAACACTCACCAAAACAATCTAGATCAATTAACAACAGCACGGGGGAATGGAAAAATATGTTGTTGGTTTTCTTTAAATTTAAGGGTAAATTATACCTTTAAAGTGCTCAGAAATGCTAGATATTTTAACATCTATAACAGCATGACAACTCATAAAGCTCCATCTACTGAGATAATGTCATTATTGTGAGACGATTGTTATCAGAACAGCTACTAAAATAACCTTTAAAAGAGTGGTGACTGGATTGTTTTGTTGACAAGGTGAATTGTTGAATATGATGGACGACCTACCTAACTTTGTGTTGCATGGCCTGCCTGTGTTTTAGTGCATACACATATACTGTAAACCTGTTACTGCATTTTTAAAGATCTTATTAAGGGTCTACATTATGACTCTTGCATTTTATCTCTGATTCTGTCCATTGCTGTTTCTTGATGCCACTGCATGTTATGTTTAGTGTGTGTCATTGTTTCATGCTGTGTGCATGAGTTGTGCTAAAAAGCTATGTATTGTTGCTTTATGTCGTGTGCATGGGTATTTCGTGCTAAAAGGCTGTTATGTTGTTGCTGTGCTATTGTTTTGAGCTGTTGTTCTGCTGTTTCATGTTGCTTGGCTTGGCTTGTATTTACGGTTGTTGTGGCTGTTGCTGTCTTCATGGTGTCCTGCTGGTGTTAAGTGATTTTTTTTTATCATTTATAGGTTTCAAAACATCTTGCCAAAGGACTACAGTTGAAAAGTAGCACTGGCACATTTACAGAAATGTTGATTAATGTGCATTGTCCTTATAAAATACAAAGACAAAAGGCTGCAGAGGTATACTGTCTACTGTCCTTATGTAATCAAAATTAGTCATAGCTTTGTATGGCTATAGCAAGTGTATGACTAATGGCATAAATTCATGAACTTCAAAGTATTTTGAGTGTGGTTTAAGCATAATACCAGCCCACGGATTTGACTTCCCATACTGGCACTAACATCCACCCAAAGGAAAAAAAAATCCTCTTCGATTTGACAGAACAATGTTCAAGCCACAAACACCCATATTAGGAAAGTGTGCAATGAGTGCCTCTCATCACTGCTGGAGTTTTGGCTCTACCGATGAAAACCCAGTCGGACTCTTTGGCAAAACCAGCGTCTGTGTGGTGTCTTGACTGAAAGAACATTCAAAGTCAACAGATCTGTCCTCTAATGGAGCTGCTTGTGCTGAAGGCTGCAAAAGGCAACGCCGTTCTCAGATGACTAATGAAAATGAACAAAAGGTGAACGATTAACGCGAGGTGGACTGTTCCTTTATAAACGGCTGTGAAAATATTTCTCTTTGAGGGCTTTCCCTTTTGCTGGGCTGTCAGGGTAAACACAAACGTGTTCTTAACTAAATAACGAGTCGAAAAAACAATATTGTTTGCTGCTGCTTCGTAAGATGATGTTGGAATAATGAGCTGTGCTGTTGTGACTGGTGGTTATGGTCATTAGGAAAGCAAAGTGTTCCCTTAATAAAGTCTTGATCGAATTGTGCTGTGCCTTATAGAAGCAGCCAGGGCTCCCATCTGCTCTAATTGTTTCCAGATATGAAGTTTCTGCACAGTGGCTAACAGCACCCCTCCCTGTCTGTCTGTACGTCTGGAACGAAAAGGCCTCTCCCCATCTGTCTGTGAGCTGCAAGGTCAGACGGCAGCCTACACCCTCGCCCCATGTCTGTCCGTCTGTTTGCATGTCTGTCTGGTGGCAATCTGACCCTTCTTTACTCGTCTATGTGTCTGTTTGCTGGAAGGTCACAGCTGGCCTGTTGTTACTCACTGTTTTCTCTTTCCTTTTCTAAAAGTAGCTCTCCCAGTATCATATTTTCTTGAGTGCTGCTACTTTTTCTGAAGGTAATGATAACCAAGAAGGACAATGCAATCCAACTGTGTCCATATGTGATATGAGTGTTGTTTACCTTGCAGCATGCCTGCCCACTCTCAAACTGACAGTGGAATATATTACACTCCCATCATCCCCTTCACAACAACATGGAATATTCCCCCAGCTGAAACAGTGGAACGTGGATTTCTCAGCAAAGTGAGGAGGAAGTGATGACGCAGGAAGGAGTCATTGCTCAGCTAGCTGTCAAACCGGTAAGCAGACAACCTGAGTTTCACATGTTTCTCCTACCTCAACACAGACAGGAAATATGAAAGAAATATCTTTTCCACTTTCAGCAAGAGTGAATCAGAGCGAAAGTTTTGAAATAGTTTTGTGGTTAATTAGTGGCGAGTAAACCATGCTGTCCATTTGGGACTTACTACAATGTGGACAACGGCCAATCTAAGGAAGCTTAAAGGTATACTATGCAGGGTTTTCCTCAAAAAAAAAAAAAAAAAAGACTCAGAAAAGTACTTCCTCCAAATCCTCAATTGACTGATTAGAAGTGTGAGGTGGTTTGTTCTTCTGTAGAGACTCTGTCCTTGGCCTAAATTTTCTTATTTTATTTTCATTTCGGTATGTTTATGAGAGTGTTGCCGCAAGCCAATAATGAGGTGAGGCTAAACGCAGAGCGAACAAAGCTCATTTGAAAAAATCTGAGTGAATATATGGTTGTCTTTTAATTTCTCTTTTGCTGGCAAGCATGAAGGAGAAATCTTCTCTCACTCCCAACTCGTGAAATACTGACACTTGATCAGTGGTAGTATATGTCACATAGTGTCACACTATGCTAGTGACATATATCATTAAAATAAGTACAGCTGGAGAACGACAGGCGGATCGGTGCAGCGTTTGCAGTAATGCGGACTCTGCACCGATCTGTTGTAGTGAAGAGGGAGCTGAGCCAAAAGGCAAAGCTCTTGATTTACCGGTCGATCTTCGTACCTACCCTCACCTATGATCACGAGCTTTGGGTAGTGACTGAAAGAACAAGATCGCGGGTACAAGTGGTTGAAATGAGTTTCCTCCGTAGGGTGGCTGGGCTCTCCCTTAGAGATAGGGTGAGAAGCTCAGTCATCCGGGAGGAGCTCGGAGTAGAGCCACTGCTCCTCCACGTTGAGAAGAGCCAGATGAGGTTGCTTGGGCATCTAGTTAGGATGCCTCCTGGACGCCTTCCTACTGAGGTGTTCAGGGCATGTCCCACTGGTAGGAGACCTCGGGGAAGACCCAGGACACGCTAGAGAGACTATGTCTCCCAGCTGGCCTGGGAATGCCTCAGGATCCCCTGGGAAGAGCTGGATGAAGTGGCCAGGGAGAGGGAAGTCTGGGCTTCCCTGCTTAGGCTGCTGCCCCCACGACCGGACCCCGGATAAGTGGTAGAAAATGGAGGGATGGATGGACAGTTGTTTCTAATATCATGTAACAACAAAAACCACCATACTGTTTAAAAAAAACAGACCACATGCTTTTGTTGCCTAAACCTAAAAAAACCTTTTACCCAAGTTGTATATTTTTTTAATAGACACAATGCATTTAACAAACCTATATCATCTCAATGTCCCTGAACATTGAAAACGGACACTGGAGGGTATCTAGCACATCATATTTTGACATGCAGGGCCACTCACCAAGCGTTGGTATCTGACCAGTTGGGATGAGAATGTGTTGGGAGGAGAATATGGGGCTGCCTTGTTTTCAGTTTTAATGCTAAACTAAGCTTACCGCTTCATTCTTCATATTGAGCAATAACATATGAATGTGGTATTGATAGATTCATAGATACTCTCATCAAGAAAACAAGTGAGTACATTTTCATAAATGTCAAAATTTTCCTTTTAGTTTCAACAAATTTACTACATGTTGGTTGGCAGGTTTCAAATGAATGCAATGCAATATAAAAGTTTATTTTATAGAAAAACCAAGTCCAGCTAAAACTCAGTTTATTCTTCAGTACATCTCCGGCTGACGCAACAGCATGAGACTTAATCAAGAGCCAAAACGCAGCACAGCCAGATACTGTAATGTCTGCTTTAAGGATTATTAGCTTGTCAGATTTACAAATGTTAATCCAGCTGAAAGTGTCATCATCACCACACGTGTTACCCCAAATATGTATCTCGTGCATCATCAACTGCAAGTCCTCTGCTATTTTTCCAGCTGTATCCAGTCCTGCTCAGTGTATAAATCCATCAGCAGCAGAGGAGGAGGAGGCGATGACGCAGGAAGCAGCTATCATGCTGCTATCTGTCAAATCTGTGGCAGCCAACTAGGATTTTTTACGATTCATGTAATGCATTTGGTAGATGTGATAACATAATGTCCAGTTATTACCAGAATAAATTATGTTTTCAAGTATTTTTATTGCTAATTTGCACTATAGCATTGCATTTTTGCTCCCTAACTTCAGTTCCTGTTTCTGAGATCACATTTTTACAGCTGAGTATCCCCCAGGACCAAGAGTGGAGGCCCACTAGCAAAAATGGAGCCTCCTGTGCAATAAAGCAGTATGGCATATATGACCAGGGCCCTTTGTGAGGTCTCACTTACAGTACAATGATTGAAGGGTGCGACAGTTACATAACTGCAAGGTGTCGTGTGATGCTGTGTGAATATGAGGCCTTGTCCCACTGCGGAGAGCCTTTATGGGGCACGTCTGACAGGTAGGTGTTCTGTCACGGCGTGTCAATACGCAGCCTGTCTCAGGGGCCCGATTTGCACTCTCTCAGGTCCTAACACATTTTTGCTTTAACCCTTTATATTCTCATTTTACATAAGTATCGCTGGGGCTAGAAAATTGTTTTTCTCACCCAATCTGATTTCACTTTGGACGTTTTCACCCTTTCTTTGTCTCCTTCACCCATCTGGTTTCTCTTTTTCTTTAGTCTGACAGACATGGATCTTTTACAAGTTATTTGTTCTATATCACACATACGTAATGTTCCATTTTTTTGTTCCCATCTATGTTTTGTGTGTTCTTGCTAAACTTAAACTTTACTTTGTACTCACAAAAATGGAGGCAGCACCTTTTTTTTACCCTGCTGTTTGACTGTAACCTTTTTGTGGTTTAACTGTATTCTGCTTTACCTCTGCTTCTCACGGTAACTGTTCCCAGGTATGTTATTCTCCTGCCTTTTGGACATGTGGTTTAGCGTGCTTGGCTGGGCGGTGGGCGGCTCTCCTGGCTCGGTGTGTTTATGCAGGTGCAGGACATTCAGGACACACCGCCCTGCAGAGTGTTTTGGAGGGGCTTTTCAGAGCAGCCTACCCTGCAGTATTAGAAGGGGCCGCCTATATGTGGCATTTTAGTGGGACAACCCAGAAAAGGCATTTCCTCAGGTTACTGGAAATGGAGCAGTAAAGGTTTGGAAACAAAGTCAAACACATCAGAGCGAGAAATGTTTTAAGGACAGGCGAAAGATGGATGCTCTGACAAACATCATGACATAATAACATGAACAGCAGGAGTGCTCAGTATGCATTAAATCATCCGTCACATTTTAATTATGTAATTAAAAAAAATGTCTCAAAGAAAGGTTGTTGAACATATTGTGGTCTAGACATTCAAATACAATTCTTTTCACTTTACTTTTTACTCCTTTTCCCACAATGCAAAAATATAATATATAATATAATATTCATAATAATTTTGAGGAAATAAATTTCCATTAGATTTGCAAACGAATGACCTAAAACTGTTGTTTAAATATTTTAGTTGAATGAGAAACTGTGCCACTTGGGTCACCTGTGCATCAAATGACAGCTTGGAGGAAAATAATTCTCCAAATTTACAGGCTTCTTGTTTGATTTTACAGAAAAGGCACCATCTGACTTTCTTATGAGGAGTCATTCAACTTCAAGACAATTCGGATATGCAATTTATGACAACATCAAGGTAAGATATAATACAGTAAACATCAGGGTAGCAGGATTTATTGGGGACATATAGTTGTATATCATCTGCATAAAAAGTGAACTTAATATTGTGTCTGCTACTGATATGACTTGAGTGAGCAGGTCATTGTAAAGCCTCTATCTTTTTACAGCCCCAAATTGTTGTGTTAAACAAACAAACAAACAAACAAACAAACAAACAAACAAACAAACATCATTCTGTATTGAAAAAGACTTGAAGGTTGGGATTTAAGCTATAATCTCATTAGGAAAATGTTTACAGAGATAATGTTGTGATTGAGAAATAGGGTCATTTTTGATGATTTCTGTACGATTGGACTAAGTTTTGCAATCAGTAGTTGCCTCCTGCTGGCCATTAAAAAGAATACAAGTTTTACCACTTTGTTAATATCCCATCCTTGTGAAGCTTAGACGTGTCATGTAATATTCTTCTCTCTGTTCCTCTCTCTCTCTCTGTTTAGAGATCGATCCTTGTTCTTTTGATTGGGTTTAGTCTTGGGTTGTATTTATCTTTTCCCCCTTTTTCTTTGCTCTTGTTTTATGCATTGTATATTGTATTGTTGTATTATTTCTTGTTACTCATCCTACTTTGGGGGCTTTTCTGTGTGTGTTTCCCCCCCACAGTCCCAAGACATGAAAGTCTGACGAACTGTTAACTGTCTCAGCCTCATCATAGACCAGCAACCTGTACTGGATGGACACCGCCTCTTGCCGAGTCTGGACTGGGATTGGCTCCTGCTCCCCACAACCCTCCAAAATGTTAGTATGTAAAGATAGTGAATGGGTGCATGAGAAAGCAGATTAAATATTTTTAGACATAATATTTGTCTCACTTAAATTAAATTGATCACTTAGTTGTTGATGTTCACATCATTTAGTTTCTTTGCTATACCCTAATGATGCAACACAAATTCAATCCACATAGAGCAATATTATCGTTTATACTTAAATATGCCAAGACGCTTGAAACACACTCAACTCTTGCAAAGACTTTTATTTTATTGAAACCATTATTAACCAGGTAAAATCTTTTGAGATGGGCTATCTGGAGTAAAGCTGTAATGAGCCTGACATTTTTCTCTCAGGAAGAATCAGATGCAGGTAGGCTGTTCAGGGTGAAAACAGGACTTGCAGATAGCCAGGGTTACAGTTCATATGGCAAAAGAACAGTGGTCATCTGTAGCAGTCATAATGGGCCGCTTGTAATGCCATGGTTTCATTGTCAGGAAGGACATGGAAGAAGAATAGCCTTGCCCTGCTTGGCTCACTGTTCTGCAAAAAGCTTCCGGGATAATGAATTCCTCCGGTTTGGTCAGCCAACAGTAGAAATGAGGAGAAAGGGGGAGGAGGACTAAATGTATGAGAGGGAAGGTGTTTGTCCAGTCAGCACTTAGGGCGTTAACAAGCCCTCTGTATTGTGGATAATTGCAGATTACTGGTTAGATAAGTGGATTGACTAGAAATGAATGTGGGAGAGTCTAGAAAAGTGAAGCAAAAGATTCAAGTTCAAGGTTTTGTCTTATCCCCAAATGTAGAGGAAATTCAGCTTCAGGAAGACAAACATATAAATACCACAGTAAACTCTGTTTAAGAAAATCCTGCATTGATTAAATTGAATCTGAATTGAAAACAAGGCCTGTTGGCTATGGAAAGCAGAGTTTAGTCCATCTATCTGTAACTTTTCATATTAACAACCTACACTGGAGCTGGCTGGATTTACCCAGGCTCAAGTTTATAATTATTTTAACTCTCCAGTATGTTCCTCTTTAAAGCATGTGAACTTTGGCACTGGCTTAAAATGAGCACATGCTCAATGAGCCATACTGTTACTGCATTGGTACAAACACAGATGCACACTTAGCGCACACCTTAAAACACAGTAAGCACATACACGCACGCGCACAGCACACTGCGCTCCCACATCGGAGTGAACTAGGTTGAGAAATTTGAAAGAAAACAAACAGGATTCCAGAGCGGTGCGGTGTGGCGTGAGGCTGCTGGTCTGAAACACAAAGAGAGGCCTGTTCGCAGCGTACAGGAGCATTCCAGCTAACAGAACAGGCTCTGGGACGCTGTTGACCTAAGCTACTTTAGAATGTTTGTGCAATAGCTTTTGACCACTTGATTAAAAATATCGTTTGATGCTGGAGCGGCCGTGTCCTAGCAAGGGGCAGTTCAGACTGGTCTGCGCAGAGCAACATGTTGCCGCATGAAGGGAGTGCTCTTATGAAGAGGTGAGCACTGAGCCATTTGCTTGGAACAGTGAGCCACAGTTGAAGTATTGAGGATGACCATCCTTGCTGTCTGGCACTTGATTTTGGTAATTATATAATGTCAGTGCCAACGTTGTCAGCATAATGGACTGAAATCATATGCAGTAGATGAGCTGTGACATGGTTAGTCTGTTCTTAGTAGCGTAAGTAAAAGGATTGTAGTGTTGGACTGTTAGTCATACAATTACTTTTTAATGACTAAAAAATGTCATACTTTTTTTTACAAATGTTGAGTTTAATAAGTTATACCATATTATAGTGTGGTATAGAAAGTATAGCATATCCTCCAAAATAGCACAAAAAAGTGCCTATCCTCCAAAATAGCACAAAAAAGTATTGAATATTGTCCAAAGTAGCAAGAAAAGTTCATACTAGCATATGGCATCCAAAAAAGCATTAACAAAGTATTGTATGTCATCCAAAATATCATAAAAAAAGTCAAAGTATTCTATGTTGTCCAAAATAGCATGAGAAAGTCATAGTATAGGATATTTACTGTTTTAGGATAAATAAGTCATAGTATTGTATGTTATCCAATATAGCATGAGAAAGTCATAGGATAGTATATCATTCAGTTTCTTGAAGATGTTTCATCTCTTCTCCAAAAGGTTTTTCAGCTCTAAAAGTTGACTGTATGAATCTACAGCCAAATTATATTTTAAACATTAATTAAAAAAAACCTTGATTTGTCTGCAATATCACAATCAGTGTCTAAACTTTTTGAATCTACAGCCAAATCATATTTTACGGCATAAATAAAATATAATACCTCCAGCTGGGTTCCAACCAGCGTCCTCTTGCACTTCAGCTAAATGTTTAGCCCACTGAGCTAAACAACTCTCAAGTAACTTTTTGTCATTCAGCTTATTTAATGGCAGTGACACCAGAGGAACACTATAAATCAGGCCAATAATCAATCAAGATTTTCAGGGCAAAATTTAGTATTGGCAGCGACGTCTGTCGAAAGTCAACTCCTATATGAATCCGGCCGATATTCCTTGATTTCGACAGACGCATCTGCCAATACTGCTTTTTACCTGTTTCGGGACCACTCTACCCCATTTATTATCAAAAACAACATGTTACTTAACTTTACGTGCCGAATTTGATCGGCAATATCACAGAAAGTGTCTAAACTGTATAATTTTACTGCCAAAATATATTTTACAGAGAAGTACAAAGTATTTCCAGGGTAGACTCGAACCGCTAATCTCTTGTATTCCAACTAAAGGATTAATCTATTGAGCTAAACTTCTAGACCTTGCTGTTAGCTGGAATCTAGATTTTCTTTTGCACAAAAGCTTGACCAATAGATGAGTCGAGCCAATAGTTAACTAAATTATTTTCAAGGCAAAATTCAGCATCAGCAGCAACATCTGTCGAAAGTCGACTGATAGACGAGTCCGGCTGATATTCCTTGATTTCGACAGACGCATCTGCCAATACTGCTTTTTACCTGTTTCGGGACAACTCCATCCCATTTATTGTCAAAAACGACATATCACTCAACTTTATGTGCCTAATTTGTTTGGCAATATCACAACAAGTGTCTAAACTGTATAAATTTTACGGAGTAGATAAAATAAAGTATTTCCAGTTAGACTCAAACCAGCGATCTTTCGTATTCCAACTAAATAAATAGACCACTATATTACACTTCTAGATATTGCTTTTGGTCAAAATCACTGTGGTCTTTTGCACAAAAGCTTGACCGATAGATGAGTTGAGCCAATAGTCAACTCAGTTATTTTCAGGGCAAAATTCAGTAACGGCAGCAACGTCTGTCGAAAGTCCACTATATACTATATACATATACACTATATATACTATATACACTATATAGATATATGAGTCCGGCTGATATTCCTTGATTTCGACAGACGCATCTGCAGATACTGCTTTTACCTGTTTTGGGACCACTTCACCTCATTTATTGTCCAAAATGACATATCACTCAACTTTACGTGCCTACGTTACCTAATTTGTTCGGCAATATCACAATCAGTGTCTAAACTGTATGAATCTACAGCCAAATCATATTTTACAGCATGAATAAAATAAAATGTTTCTACTGAGACTTGAACCCACAACCTCATGCATCCCAACTTCATGCACAGTCTACTGAGCTAAACTCCTACACAATTTATTTTTGTCATTCAGCTTATTTGTTGGTAGTCACATCTGAGGAAAATTTAGTTGATATATGAGGCAAGCTGATAATCCAACTAAGTTTTTTCAGGGCAAAATTCAGTATCAGTAGTATCACTTCACTTGATTTATTAGCAAAAACGACATGTCATTCAACTTTACGTTAATAACTGTACTTTAATTTGTTCAGCAATATCACAGTCAGTGTCTAAACTGTATGAATCTACAGCCAAATCATATTTTACAGCATAAATAAAATAAAATAAAATACTTCCAGCAGGACTTGGGACAGGGTCCTCTTGTACACCAACCCAATGGTTGTCCAATGAGCTAAACCCCTTGATTATCACAGTGTGTCATTCAGCTAATGTGAAGGCAAGTCCTCTTGAAAAAACTTTAACTGTGTTTTAAGTTGCACTTTAGACTCTTCTCTGGGAAGGGGCCCGTAAATCTTACCTGCCCTGGATAATATTCAAACTCAACATTCCAAATAGGTGTTTTGTTTAAATATGAAGTAATTAATTAATTTATTAATCTAGTGTGTGCTGAAAGTGCTACATCATGTCAAATACCTCACTCCAGGGTCCAAACTCTCTACGTGCATTATCCGACTTTTTACAGAAATAAACGTCAGCTTTAGCTGGAGTTCACCAGTACCTTGACATATGTTTGGGTGCAAGGGCCCTTTCATCGCTGCTTGCAGCTTCAATTTGTACTGTATTTTTGTTTTCTTTATTTAGGAGCCCGCCACTACTTATGTCTGTTGTACAGTTGTCTATAGTGACCCTTTGTCAATGTAATTTAGTCCTTGGGCTACTTAGTCTATGTTGTTTATTGTTGGGTTGTTTGAAAGTCCAGTCTATATCAACAGTAAGCTCTACAGTCACTTTAAAGGTGCACAGGTATCAAGGAGTGGCCTTAATGCACTGTTTTTATTGGAGTACTAGAGGAAATACATTGGAGTAGTTGTACTGAAACCAGAAGAACAAGTACACCATCCTGCACTATTACCACTGTGATTATCTACAATCCTCAGTTTAGAGTATTAATACTGTTCTTATGTTTCTTATAGGTTTATTCAAAGAATAAGGACCCATGGGAAAATCTAGTCTGTGTCCAGTCCCTTCATTTTATGACCAGACCACACAATGTGGTGTCAGAAGTTGGAGCCAGAGTGGGTGACAGCTGAGGTGTGGCATCCCTGGTGCAGCAGTGTGTGACCTGTGGCTGGCATTCCTCGAAGAGAGGGACGTCTGCATCATTGCTATGAGCTGCTGGAGAGGAGGAAGGCCTGACTTTGACATCCTCAGGGCTGTTAGACAGAGAAACATATCAACTGTGATAAAGACACTAAAAACTGAGGAATGTCAGAAGAGGACGAAGGGGCAGCTGCTCCCATGGCAGGATCCAGCCATGAAGAGGACACAGCTTCTCTATCTGATGATGGAGACAACCCACTGGCACAGCTGCAGTCACATCTCAGTATGTCAAGAAATGCCAAAAACAGTGGAAAATGTCATTGTTCCAAATGTTTAAAAAAGTTATAGTATCACAATTTGATGGCTATTATAGTTCAACATGAAAATTTATGAAAAAGTCGTAGTATAATATGTCAAAAACCGCCATAATACAGCATGTCATTTTTACAAATCTTGAAAAATGTCATAGTTTAAGTTTTTGATATTATAGTATAGAAATTTAAAGAGTAAAAGTAAAGTGTCCAAAACGTCACCATTTAAATGTTGAAAAAAGTCATAGTATAGGATGTTAAAAAAAAAAAAAAAAGCCTATTATACTATAGCAAGTCAAAAAAATGTTCGGAAAAGTAATTGTTCCAAATCTTGAAAAAAGTCATATTATAGCATTTCAATGAAGATTCCAGTGTACAATGTCAAAGAAAGGGTAAAAAAAAAAATCACCATTAAAATATTGGAAATAGTCATAGTATAGTATGTTAAAAATAACACCATACTATAGCAAGTCAAAAAAATGTTCGGAAAAGTAATCGTTCCGAATCTTGAAAAAAGTCATATTGTAGCATTTTGATGAAGATTAAAGTGCAGAATCTCAAAGAATGGTACAAAAAAAACCCATGAAACTGTTGAAATGGTCATAGTATAGTCTTTCACAAAATGCAATACTATACAATGTCAAACAAATGGTCAAGCCTTCCAAGCCTTCCAAATGCCTTTTCGCCATAATGCATTATGGCGAAAAGGCTGCTGTTGATAAAATGTCCAAAAATGAAATATGTTAAAATATCACGTCCAAAAACCTGCTGAGTACGACAGTACATAGCATGTCGAAACACGTCATAGTATCAAATGTCGACAAAGCATCCAAAAACATCATCAGCTAAAGAAAAAATGAAAGAAAACATCACAGTATAGTATGTTGAGAAAATGTCAAAATATAACATATCCAAAAAAAAAAAGCTGAAAACTACAAAAAATAGCATATAGAGGCATATTATAGTATACAATGTTGAAAAAACACCCCAAAACAAAAACAGCATGTTGAAATGATATTGCAAGAAAATAACATAATTAAAAAACAAAAAAAAAGGAAAACTATACTGTGGCGAAAAATCTCAAAATATGACTTGTCCAAAAACCTGCTGAAAACCATTTAGTAAAGCATATACAGGCCTGTTATACTATACAGTGTTAAAAAAAACATCCTATTATGACTCAAAAAAACCTATAAAATACCATATTGAAAACATGACAAAAGACGCAAGGCTATAGTATGGCAAAAATGGCGAAAATTGACATATCCTAAAAACAGCTGAAAATCACATAATATAACATGTAGATGCATGTTATAGCACACAGTTGTGAAAAAAACATCCAAAACAAGCTAGAAACATCATAAAATAGCATGTTGATGAAATGACCAAAAAAAGGCCAGAAACCCCATAAAATAGCATGCTGTTAAAAATGACCAAAGAAGCAAGGCTATAGTATGGCAAAAATGGCGAAAATTGACATATCCTAAAAACAGCTGAAAACCACCTAGCACAGCATGTAGAAGCATGTTAAAGCACACAGTTGTGAAAAAACATCCAAAAAAAAGCTAGAAACGTCATAAAATAGCACATGGAAAAAATGACCAAGGAAGCAAGGCTATAGTATGGCAAAAATGGCGAAAATTGACATATCCTAAAAACAGCTGAAAACCACCTAGCATATACTTAATATAGCATGTAGAGGCATGTTAAAGCACACAGTGGTGAAAAAAACATCCAAAAAAGGCCAGAAACCCCAAAAGTTATCATGTTGAAAAAATGACCAAAGAAGCAAGGCCATAGTATGGCAAAAATGGCAAAAATTGATATATCCTAAAATTGACACATCTCAAAAACAGCTGAAAACCACTTAGTAGAACATGTCGAGGGATGTTGTAGTGTACAGTGGTTAAAAACATCCAAAAATGCCCTGTAACCTCATAAAATAGAAGGTCAACAAAATGACCGAAAAAGGCATATTATAGTATGGAGAAAAATGTCAAAATATGACATGTCCAAAAAAGACATGTCCTTAAAAGAACACAAAATAGCATGTGGAGACATGTAATAGTATAGAATGTTGAAAAAATATCTAACATCTCCATATAATAGCATGTCTAAAAAAAACAACCCAAAACACTATACTGCAAATGCGAAAAAAGTCAAAATATGACATCCAAAAAACAGCTGAAAACAACATAGTATAGCTTGTCCAAAAAAGAGACCAAAAATATCATAACATACCATGTCAAAAAAATGACTGAAAACATCATAGTATAGTATGTTGAAAAATGTCAAAATATGACATGTCCAAAAAAACCCCGCTAAAAACTACATAAAATAACACGTGGAGACATGTCATAGTATAGAATGAAACGGCCAAAAACATCATAATAGAGCATGTCGAAGAAATAACCGAAAACGCCATACAATCGTATGGAGATAAATGTCAAAATATAACATGTCATTGCATAGCATTTTAATGAAGATCATAGTATAGAATAAAGAAAAAATGATACAAAATGAATCAACTTTTAAAGTTAAAAAAATTCATAGTATAGTATGGCAAAAAATCAAAATGCTGAAAATAGTATTACTTCAGTATGTATGTAGGTGTGTATATTTAGTTCGGATAACTTTATTTATCCCAAAGAGCAATTCAGTTTTGCAGTCTACCAGACCATACATACATTTTAGCACACAATAAACAGTATGTGACCTGGGGTGCTCACGGCACGTTGTGAGCCTTCTGTGGACACTTTTAGTAATGAAACACACATGGACTTAGTGTTGTCATAGTGTTACAATTTGATGAAGATGACTATATAAAATGTTGAAGAAAGGGTCCAAAAAGTCAAGATTTAAATGTTGAAAAAAGTCATAGTATGTCAAAAAAAAACTTACTAGAGCATATAGAAAAATAGTCGAAAAAGTCATCACTCCAAATGTCAAAAAAAAGTCATAATATAGCAATTTGATGAAGATTATATACTACAGAATGTCAAAGAAAGGCGAAAAAAAATACATTAAAATGTCAAAAAAAAAGTCACAATATAGCATGTTTAAGAAGACTGTAGTTGGCATGTCAAAGAAACAGTCCAAAAGTCAACATTTCAGATGCTGAAAATAGTCATAGTAAGGTATGTTGAAAAACAGCACACTGTAGCATGTTGGAAAAAAAGGTTGAAAAAGTCATTGTTCCAAATGTCAGAAAAAGTCATAAAATAGCATATTGAAGAAGACTGTAGTATAAATGTTGACAAAACTGTCCAAAAAGTCAACCTTTTAAATTTTGAAAAAAATGTCATAGGATGGTATGTCGAAAAATGCCGTACCGTAGTTTGCCTAAAAAACAGTCAAAAAAGTAATTGTTCCACATGTCGAGAAAATGTCATAGTATATCATGTTGATGAAGTTTATAGTATAGCATGTCAAAGTCCAAAAAGTCAACATTTCAAGTGCTGAAAAAAGTATTTGTATAATATGCCAGTAAATGCCATACTATAACATGATATAAAACAGACAAAAAAGTTAAGCATGCGGATGAAGATTATAGTATAATATGGTAAAGAAATGGTCCAAAAAGTAGAGTATGCCATTAAAGACAACATAAAATATGTGATAGAATAGTATGTTACAAAAAACTTCATAATAGTATAAGTCATAATGACTGTCATAGTAGTGGCATTGTATAGTATAGTATTCTATTAAATAAATAAATAAATTTAAAATGTCATAGTCTGGCTTACCATTAAGACAGCACATAAAAAAGCTTCTAAAATTGGATAGGGACCATAACATAGGTTATAGAAGACATAAAAGTGCTTTTTTAATTTTATTTTTAGAATCCTTTTATTGAAAGTTGAATTATTTTCTTTAAATGTCTTTCACTACACAAAAGGTTTAGTTCCATTTAGGCCTTAAGTTTATATAAGTGGGCTGATTTGAAGACTGAGATGTTGGATCCCAGATTTGCCAAGAAAAATGTAGCTCAGGGAAGTGAATGCAGCCTGCTCTCCTCTCCTTCAGCTAACACCATAGAAATGTCCTTGAGCACATATCTTAACATCCAAATTGCTCTGGTGGAGCTGCCCAGTGGATCAACACTAGAAGACTGTGGCTGTACTGGGAAGCAGCCAGGTATGAATGTGTGTAACTTTGTATGTGTGAAGCAGGGTGTTGATGAAAGAGAGCATGTGTGCTTGGCAAATATTCCCAGGATAAATTAAGGCAAAAAGCAAAAGGTCTATACTGAGAGCTTAAAAGAAAATGTTTGATGCGGTGACAGATTTGTGCTTTGAAGGTCGGTTTGAACCGGTCACAGAGCAGAAACATGGGGATGGTGTTAGCTGAAGTCTGCCCGTTAACCTTGTTGTGTATCTTTGGTTGAGAAGATGCTGCCTGAGGCCACAGAGAATATGCACAGAAAATAAATCTTTTATATTATTTTCTCTCTCATCTTTCTTTTCATCTCATCAAGTGGGTTTGTCTCATGACATCAGTAAATTTAATGTATTCTTATCTAATCTTACTTTGCTCATTTTATAAGATATCTAATTTTATGCCCTTAATAAAAATCATGTTTTTTTAATCTTATTTATTTATTTATTTATTTTAACAATTTCATTTCATTTTTTTTTTCCTGAAATTGGGCATCACAAACGGCATCACATCTCATCACATCTAATCTAATGGGTAAAGCTAATTTAACTTAAACCTCACCACCTGTAATCTCACATCTTGTTTCATATTATCTTGTTTCTTCAATAAAGTTTGTGTTAACTCACATTATTTCTTTTATTAGTCAGTGTCACCATTTCTTATTAAATCTCAGCTGAATCTCATCAGTGTAGATCATCTTAGCTCATTACATATCATAAAGTTACAATCTTGGAAGTCATCTTTCAATAGAATTAATTTACCCTTCTTTAATCTCATATTTCTTAATTTTGAATTTTCTTGAAATGATCAATTTCTCATATTGTTAGAAAAAAATATCTTGTCTCATCTCACATTATATTATTTCATATTTCTCTTGTTATTACAGCAAGGACCATTTTAGTCAATGAAAACTTCATTTCCACTGCATAATGATACATGGTATGGCTCTCTTCTATGGCTTTTCTGCCCTTCCTTATACCTATGTGGAAAGCCTAACTCCTGAAACACACTGACTGGGTGGGTAGCGCTGGGGGCGGGGGTGGGGGGTGGGTGCAAAGCAGCTTGCAGAGGAAGCAGCTTCATGAGGCAGGCTAAGCAGTTGAAATAGGGCGCCTTGTTGGCAACTATGTCCTAAACACAACAGATGAAATAGCACACATAAATGCACTTGCTACAGGTAGATAGCAAGTTTCTGATCTTCTTTTTACTTATTTTATCAATTAATTTTCTTTTTTAATTTAACTATGTTACTATCTATTTGTTTATTGTTGCCGGAAGTTCATCTCATTTATCATCTCATTTATCAATTGGTATTAACCTTGTCTCACCTTTGTCTATTCTTTCATTTCATATAGTTGACTATAAACGACCATTTCGTTTTATCTCAGTCCCATCAAATCTGTATACTTCATCTCATTTTGTCTCATCTGTTAGCTGCACAGAGCTCAGCTGTATCTTGACAGTTGAGGCCAGACAGCGAAATGGAAACAAGCAGTCTGAGAATCCCCCCGGTGTGAAAACATGACGAACATATCACAACACTGTGAGTAAACCTAGGGCCTCCCTCCTTCACTCTTTCCCTCTCGTGAGCTGTCCATCTCCCTCTCTGCCTTCCTCCGTCTCTCTCATAGACTTGTGGCTATTCATATATCTGCTGTTTTGTGACAGCAAGCTGTGTTTGCCAAGCAGCTTTCACCCAACCACCGCTACCGCCCCACCCATCAACCCCTCTTAACCTTTGACCCTAACTGCCCCACCTGCCTATTTAAATAAGCACACACTCTTCACACGTCTTGTTCTGTTAGCTTTCTCCACCTCTGACGTCAAACGCCTTTCAATGCAGCTGATTAACAGGTATAATTCACTCACAGCTGAAGGCAGGGATCTGTAAAACAACAGGAGTGCATTCCTGCTTTGTGCGGTGTTGTGTCCGGTAAATTGACCTCATTGCAACAAATTATTTTAAAAAAGAATTTGTCAAAATAAGTGATAAATCTCATTTCTAATTTCCCTTCGTGCAAAGGAAAACATTGAGGGATTAATCGTTTAGCAAAGTCTGCAATACTATTGGTATTTATTTTAATCCTATCACCAGAGTGATATTTGAATTGACATTTAATAATCACAAAGTGAGACATCCATGCTTAACTGTACTAATACTCAAATATACTGTAAATACTCTAGTGCCTCCAAAACAAAATGTAAAGGCCCTGAGAACCTCCTTTTCAATCCTTGTCTAACTATCAATGACAGGTTCCTAACTTCACTAGTGTTATCATGACACTGGAACTGACTTTACTTTAAATATCTATTACAGTAAAAGATAAATATAAAAAGGCTATAGCATCACAATGGTGACTTATCTTTTTTGGTTAGCACAATTGGTACTGGTGTATTGATACTGCAGAAAATGAGAATTTAAATGTTTCAAGTATTCAGAATTGAGATGTCTCGATAAATCAATTATTTTTGACAACACTTGTATTCACACTATTTTTTTAAAAAAATTTCATTATAATTTTTGAGAAATTTTGTGTTTTACTTTGTGTATTTTCTTTTGTATTTTATTCCTCTTTTTCTTCTTATTATCATTAATTTTCAAAAAGTCCGCCAAGGTGTTGATGAGGCATCACGATGACCTTGACCTTTGGCCTATGAACACCAAAACATAATGAGGTCATCAGTGAGTTTAAGTAATAATTATAAGCAGTTTTACATTAATCAGTCAGTATCTTTCTGACGCCAGCCGTTGCAGAGGACCTGTTCACTATAGTGGCCAACACAAAAATGTGAATGGCCCTATCTGGAGCCAGTGTTTGGTTTGTCGGTTCTGGGCTACTGTAGAATCATGGCAAACTCCCTGCCCCCTATTTAGACATTAACAGCTCATTCTAGTGTAACAAAAACACAATTATTTTTATTTTCAGGTGATTATACAATAAAGAAACCATACTTTGCTAACATATCCGCCTAAATCCAACTCATCAGACACTTTAATACTTTAAGGTAGCCCAGACAATAGCTTTTTTAAAAATTAAAACAATGAGTATTTCATTTCACAGTGTAGTCCACTATCAGTCTACTTTAGACTGTACGTAGCTATCACTGTGGAAGAACAATTAATGTAGAAAATTATGTAGTTTTGGTTTCCCTAATTACCTTAAATTATGCAGTTTGGATGGGAAGCCGCCTAGCTTTCTCTGCTGGTATGTTTTTCTTGTTTCATCCAGCTCCTTCAAGTGTAACTGTACTTCCACAGGAACTTCAAGCCCACAGCCAAATTCCTCCAGTCCCACCATGACAAGCAGCCACAATTTATTACCTACCATTACAGAAAACCACGAATCAAATACCTACCAGTGTACTTAACCAGGCTCTAATTCCATGGTTCCTCAATACTACTACATAACAATAATAAGAACGTAGCTTGGCGAGCCCTTGATGCCAGTGTCCGTATGTGTGTCTCTGTTTGTGTGTATGTGTGTGTGGTCTGACCAGTGCCCACATCCTTCCAGAGCAACAACATGGCCACCTAGGAGACACACATCCATTCCTCAACTACCTCCCTGCCTTCCTCCATGCCTACCTCCATCCCTCATTCTTGATTCCCACCAACGGCGAGGTGGCTACAGGGTTATGACGTCTGTTGCGTTACACAAGGTCACCTTAGTTTGTCTAACTGCATTTTTTCTCTTGGTTGCGCTCCCCTATACAAACAGTTCCCTACACATATAGGAGATGATTTGAGGTGAGCAAACCAAGATGGTATTTAACTTGTTCACACAGGATGCAACAAAAAATATTTGAGGTGGAGGTTAGGGAGGCCTCGCTTACTTTCTCCTTTGTTGCAAATGAATAAATCAATTTGGGCTGTAATCAGAGACGACTGCAGGATGAGAAACTAGGAGTTCAGGGAAGCGTCAACACAAATCATCTGCCAATATCAGCTAACACCTCACAAACAACTCTCGGCTGGAAGGTCAGCATTTAAACCACAAGGCACAAGTAGTTATAGGAACAAGTCTGAGACTGTAAAGAGATGGGAGAACGGAGATTGAAACAAGAATAAGACCTTTTTTTAAAAAACGCAAACTGAGAGTTTTTCCACACTGGGACCCACCTAAAATTATGAAAATATAGTGGTATCCCTGTGATGCAGGAACACAGACAGATTCAGTTATAAGCTTAAGAAACTGCAGGCTAGGAGAGAGGAACAAGTGGCAAGACCTAGAACCAATACAGATATATAACAACAGCATGATAACAGAGAGGAAGAAGTGTTTGAAGATGACTTAAACCTAACTCAAAAAGTTATTTCTGGCCACCAGGGGCAACACAACAAGCTGTAAACACAACCTTAAAGTATTATTATCAAGCAGCAACCTCCATGACCAAAAAATAAAGCTTGATATAGGGATGAGGCTACATAAGAGAACAAGGCCCTATTCCCACACTGCTGCACGTGTACTAACGGGAACCAAGAAAAGGGATCATATTTCTCCTGTTTTTGCTTCCTTACACTGGCTGCCTGTAAAATCCAGAACTGATGCAGGGTTACTTTTGGTTCCTTAAGTCTCCAAAAGTAATACCTCCACTGATGCTGTACCTCTGGCTCACCTGGATCGTGGTCTTGGTTGTGCTGTTGCTGTGGGCCTGTCTGAGGCTGTGCCTATCTCGAGGGCCTTGATTGCGCCGAGGCCATGATCCTGCTCGATGCGACCCTCTACTGCCATTATTATGAGACATGCCTCCACTATTAATATATGCATGGGACTCTTATCAACACCTACAATATTTGCATGTAACATCACATGCTATCATATATTGCATTTATTAATTTTTCACCTATCACTATTGTTATATAACATGCTATTGTTACCATTATAGCGGTGTATTTCTCCCTCTCTCTCTCTCTCTCCCTTTCCTTTATGTCATTACTGTAATTTAATTGTCATTTATGACATCTATTGCATGTCTTCCCATCCTGGAAGAGTGATCCCTTCTCAGTCGCTCTTCCCAAGGTTTCTACCATTGTTTCCCCCCGTTATAGGTTTTTTGGGGGGAAGTTTTTCCTTAGTCGATGGGAGGGTCTAAGATCAGAGGGATGGTGTATGCTGTAAAGCCCTCTGAGGCAAATTGTGATTTGTGATAATGGGCTTTCTAAATAAAATTGATTTGACTTCGCTATAAATGTGTTTTTTTTTTTGCAAATGCAATATGGGATACAGGGTGTGGTCGCTTAAAAGGTTGACTGAGGTAACATAGATAGATATTTTGACTTTCTTGGCCCAAAGGACTTACTTGATGTTAGTTATTTATTTGTTTTTCAGTGCAGAGGGAGTAAACACGTCTGCACAGGTGTATTGAAGGTTTCTTTGCTGTGTGAGCGAGGAATTTTACCTTTGAAACGGCAGGTGAGTGCAGCAGTTTCCTCTCAGTGTGGAACATCCTGTCACATACCTGAGAGCCGCTTCCTCTTCAGAAAAACATCAATATTTACCAAAATACACAGAAGCCTCTAAATCTAAAAACCCGCAAGCATGATTTTCTGTTCTCGTGCCAGTTGTCATCCCACCAGTGCCAGCTCTACCACATCTTTATTTATGACTCAAAATATTCCTTTTCAGAGAGCGTACACCTCAGGGAGGACATTTTGATGGCAAACACTCTGCATTCCTCCTGCTGGACCTGAGCTGGACTCCAAAGTAAAGTTTACATTCCTGCTGCTGGGAGGAATGCTGCCCTCTGGGGATCTGGAGCAGACCCGAGAATTACAAGTCAGGGATCACTGACGGAGACTGGGATGCTCTGTTACAGGTAAGTTTTAAAGATGTCAACACCACCAGGTCATGTAAATAGATTTTAATGGTTTAATCCATAGGGCCAACTTTAGGATTACACATACTTTTATCGCTGTGTGCACAAAATGAGCTTTTTATTTTTATATTATTTTCTACTCTAATTTTGTTAATTTTTTAAACAACATCAGTCCTTATCAATTACTTTCAATATACTACATGCTAAGTAGATGATTTTTTTTATCATCACAAAACTTTAAACATAAAATTATAGTAATTCTAAATATAGTTTTTGGATAAGAATTATAGTAGTATAACAGAGTATTTTCCACTATTTTTTAAATATGTTTTTTAACTTCCCTCTGTTTTTTTCCAACTAATTTTGAGGTGATTCTCATGTCACCTTTTACAAGTTTCTTGGAATTTGTGGGATATTTCTTGCCAATTTAGTCATTGCCCCCATTTCCCCGATGTTTTTCAAAGAAATTAAACCAATTTCCCCAAGTTACAAACACTTAAAAAGCTTGTAAAAGGCATCTGAACGCAGCACAGGAAAACTGATGTTCTTTGAGGTTTCAAAGGGTTAAAGAACTGACTTATTAACTTTCACATTAGATATGAGAGCTCGGGTTAATGCGCTCTACGGCACTAAAATGATATCATGATTGTCCTGAAAGAGAGCTGACATCCTGTGGGGTTTGGCTGGCCCTAAAAATAGGGAGGACATCTGAAGCCATAGATACAGCTCTGTAGATGTGCTACAACAGAAAGGAAAAGAGAGGGAAAGAGAAATGTGATGATAGGAGGAGAGAAGAGGAGAGGAGAGAATTCAGCTGAAAAAATAATGTACTACTCTTTGGCTATTACTGCTCCATCTGATGATAATTATTATTAGCTGATCTGCACCCCAGAGCAGACAGGGGTTTATTGTCTCTCTCAAGGACACTTGTGCATGATGGCTGCTGAAAGGCTTGAAACTGAGCAGCCACTTCGAAGGACAGTCTGGACTTTGATCTGAGCTAATTAACATGGATTGGACCAGAAAAATCTCACATGGGAGAGATCAAAGCTCTCACTGGCTCTGATGAAGGTCTGAGGGGGTTCAGTAGCGATTGGATTTATGTGTCTATAATATAAGATATAATAATCGAATAACATATTTATCCCTTACATTTGAGTACAATTTAAACAGTGGGCAGTGACAGTATTCTGTGTGTGGCTATATGTACAACTGTACCTACAATACTAGCAATACAAGCTGGCAGCATTACATACAGTATGTTGGACTTATGAGGGTTCCGGTCAGCAGTCCAGCACTGCCCTCTGCTGGCAGCAATATTTACATACCTTAATGAAGATGCAAAAAAAAAACCTTTTTAACAAATTTCAACTCGATCATTCAGCAAGTGCTCAATTCAGGAAGCAAAAGATTCAGTTTAAGATCATGCACTGCTTCTATTGGACTCCCTCCAGATTGTTTAGACTTGGGTTAAGAGATATGCCAAACTGCTGGCAATGCAAGTCTAAGGAAGGGCATGTGATTCACGCTTTATGGTCCTGTGACAAAGTTCAAGAAGGAAAAACAGGAAAACGATAATGACAGAGCAGGCGTGAAAGTAGTTCAAAAGGATCTCAACCAGCGGCTGAAGAAGGCCAGGAGACATCACAAGAACATTATTGAGCAGAACTTAATGTCTATGGACTCTAAAAAGCTATGGGACTCTATGAAGGTGATTACAAATATCAACACAACTAAGAAGCGCCTCTTCACTAATGATGACATCCAAAAAGCTTATGAACTGAATGATTTTTTTCATTAGGTTCGAAAAATATGATTTTCATGATTCATCTCACAACATATTAGAAACCATTTCTACCATTCAATGCCATAGGACCTTAGTCAACCCAAACAGGATATAGCCCATTTTTAAACAGGTGAAAAAATTCACTAATCTGGATGGTGTTTCTGCGTTGCTCTTGAAGGCTCGTGCAGAAGAGCTCACCCCAGCTCGGTGCCCCATCTTTCAACAGTCAGTGGATAAACACACTGTCCCTGCCCTCTAGATAAAATCTATTATAGTTCCTATAGCTAAGAAACCATGTCCAACCGATAATGATTTTGGACCTGTGGCTCTGACTTCAATTTGCTTAAAGGCAGAGGAAGGGCACTGATGGTGTAATTAACAGTTTACCCACGTCACTGTTTAACACTTGAAACACCCCACAGCCCATGCACAAATTTTATTCGTTTATTTTAGCTCAGCTCTAAATACACTCCAGCTTCATCTGCTTATTTCAAAGCTTAAGCAGATAAGTGTTAATCCTTTTTTAATAAAGTAGTATTTGTCCTTTTCAACCAATCGACATCAGCTCGTCAGAATCAACAACACCCTCTCAGATCCCAGATCAATCAGCACAGGTGCCCCACAGGGTTGTGTAAGCTCCCCAGTTCTTTTCACATTATACACAAATGACCGTATAAGCAGCCACCCCGGGAACCTTGTTTTGAAATTTTCTGGCGACACAGCTAACTTCAGCCAGCTGCACAAAGATAGAAATAAGCTTATCTGTCTGAAATTGAAAAATTAGTGCAATGATGTGACACCAACCATCTAATATAAAATGTAAACAAAACTAAGGAGATAATCATGGATCCTAGATCAGTGGGGGACCATACTCCTGATACCCACATCAACCAGGTCTGCTCGTACAAGTATTTGGGTATTCACTTGGACGACACCTTCAGCTAGAAGGTCCATGTCAAAAGTCTGTGTTCTCGTCTAGAGAAGGGGCTTTACTTCCGACGCAGACTCAGAGTATTTGGTGTTGACCCGAGAGTCATGGTTTTATTCTATCAGGCCGCTCTGGAGAGCTGGATTAGATACAGGCTGTCAGCATGGTATGGCAGCCTTACTGTACAGCTCAAAAGTAAACTTGCTTATCTTGTACATACAGCCATGACGGTAATGGGGAAGGCTGAATACCAGCCCCTCCAGTCCATATACGAGGAGTGTGTTCTCAGGCAGGCCCAGAGGACAGTGACTGACCCGTCTCATGTCCTCTCCTCAGAGTACAAGCTCTGCCTTCTGGCAGACGATATAGAGTCAACACTGCAAAGTCAATAGTTTTAAAAACTCCTTTGTTCCTTCCTCTGTAAACGTTTTAAACAATGCTGCCTGAGAAATTGTGTTACATGGTCTCATGGTGTTTTTATTACTGGGTGAGTGCAATAGGTGTTGTGTGTCCTGTGTGCAAAATTTGTATTAAGTGAAACTGCGAAAATGTGCAGTTGCATATCTGGTGTTGTTTTTGTCCAGGCTGTTGTGTTTTTAATGTCATGGTGTGAAAATTCTTTTTGTTGTAAGTGTTTAGACATTATTGGTGCAGCACTGAGTCGAAGACAGATTTACCCTGCGGGGACAATAAAGTGTATCGTATCGTATGTGATCTCTGTTTGCCTATTCTAATTTCAGTCCGGGGTCTAAAACTACACATAAATGGCATAAAATAAAAGGAAAAACAATATCAGGCTGAACTGGTACGTTATCTGTGTTTTCAAAATTAAATTACATAGCCCGATGAGCTACTATCAGCTTACTGAGGGAAAGGAAAACTAATAACACCTTGTTATTTCCCTTCAGTCTTTTTTTTTTTTTTTACTGAAAAGACGCCTAATAGTGTCTAACAGTGAGCTCAGTATTTGCCCAGATGAGTTATTTCTCCAGTGTGCATCACAACAGGTGAAACTTTTATGCACACTCCTCCAGTGAGTCCAGCCTCTGCTAGTGTGTGATTTTCTACACCACCAGGAAAAACAGCCTCTGTGCCTCTGAACATTATGCTATTATGAGCAGCAAGACACATAAACATGTTATTTTTACCGCCAAGTTCAGCCTGTCTACTAGAATCATGTGTAGGCTTTTGCTATTTGTCATTTTTCTTAAATGAGGCAGTAAAATAAATTTAAAGGAAAATGAGGTGTTAATTGAAAAGCAACCTAAAAATTTCCTACCTGTCTATCCACCTCAAACCAAAACACCTCTTGCTTTCTTGCTGTAACTTTGCACCAGGTCAAACTTTCCTCATCCTCATGAGCTGTGACATTTCTGTTTGGAAGGAAAATCTTGCTCAGCTCTTTGCAGCAACCTGCTACTTTCTGTGTGCGTAACCAGCCAAAAATACTCCCTGTCCCACTGACGCCCATTTCAACCTGTTCTCTGCCCAAGTGATGTATTTACAACACTGTGTCCAAATCCTCCACATCTCGCTCTCTGCCAAGGAAACTTTTGCCTTCTGCGTCACAGCAGTCTGTTACTTCCACATCCCAATCCAAGTCCAACACTTTCTGTTCTGACATATACAAGTCAACTCTTGTCTGTTCCTTGATGTCATTCTCTCATGGCTGCCTGAAACTCACTTTTGTTTTGTATATGGGGTAAACAAGGAGACGGAATATACAGTGGTTTTTAACTCTTTTCATACTAGTCTTTATGTTTGTAAAACTGTTTTAACAAAAGGTGTTCCACAGGGATCTATTGTTGGTCCTCTTTTGTTCATGTTTTTTATATCTGAACATAAAAAAACGTGGTTTGTAACATTTATGACTAAGATTTTCATGTTAATGCAGATGACATCATGGCATGTTTGGCTTAGTCCCTATAATATATTAGAAATCTATTCAGCTGCAGTTAATCTTAGTTTTAAAGACTGAAATTGAACATCTAATTCTGGAGTTGATTGCTTAGTGTAATTCCCAAATCATCAAATACTGCCAACCTTGGATTGGTAGTTGGCAAGCGCTTTTCGGGGATTTCAGCTCACTGAAGGAATCATCCCCTGCTATTTTTTAAAATAATTTATTTTATAATAAGCTCTATTTCAATACTTCTTATGCGCTCTGGCACCTTAGTTACCCTAAAAACCTTCTTATTATTATTATTATTTAGTAGACAGTATAACAGAATACTTTACAACTGCTATAAAAAATGCAGTGACTAGAAATGGAAAAACACTGAAATGTATCAATTTATGTGAAGAGTGGTGAAATATAACTGTATATATATACACACACATATACATCACAGGCCTAACATCACCACTGATAGTTGGACTGAACCATTAACTCAAATACCCTATTGTGCAACAAAGCTCGGCCCTACACCATTTGTCTGTCTTTTACATAAATGATGTAAGAACCTAAAAACCTCATGTGAACCTTTATTTTTCTGGGGAAGGTCAATTGAGCATACATATCTTATCTAAACATCAGCAGACATTCACTTTCCTGTAATGTCCTTATCATGGGTAAGAAAGAGAGTCTGTTACTAAAAACTAAAACCTTATTTAAAACTTTACTTTTCCAGGGAGAGTTGTTTTCAAGCATCACATATAACAGACAGAGTTATTCCCATGGAAAGACTACGTGTAAAAAGAAAGGAGAACAGCTTCATAAATGTTTGGCAGCCACTGATAAATCAATCGCTTGATAAATCTAAGGGATTTAATTTTAATTTAAAAAGCGTGGTTTCTGCAATGTAGATTTTAATGTTTATGCAGATGTCATCTTGTCATATTTGCCTCAGCCCCTACAGTTTATGAGGCATTTACTCAGCTGCGGTTAGCCTCAAATAAGGTTCAATCTAATATTTTGCAAACATAAGCTTTTCCCATAGGCAGGAAATGCTGGGTTAATTCTCTCAAGAAACAGGGTCACATAACAGACACAGTTCATGACTGCACAACAAGTACTCTGACCTGACATTCCCTATTTCAGCCACTAGACCATTTGTCCTACATTTTTTCCAAATGATGTCAAGTCCTAAAAACCAGTGAAAATCAACTGAGCACACAAGTTGTTTTCCAGCATCACGTGCAACATTACTGTCCTCGGCTGGTGGACACTTTACCAAAGCAACTTAGGGTTTAATGTCCTGATCAAGGGTAAGACAGATAGTCATCAACAGATACTGAGGGTGGGAAGACAAATACTTAATTATAGTCCCTAAATATGGTGCTATCCAAACCCTTGGAAAAGGAGGGCAATGATATTCAATCTTTGTTTGTGTGGAGTCACTTGTACATAAATAAATAAGCATCAAAATATATGTAAAGTGACCTGTCCACTGACTAACAACCTGACAGTCTGTCTCTCATCTATTTAACTTTGAATGAGAAATTTACAACTGGCTAAACAATCGACTTCTCCAGCGTTGTTGACAACCATGCTTTGTGGTACCAGATCAACACCGTAGAATAGTCTTAACCCAAAGAAGCAATATGTAAGATAATATAAAAAAATCAAATAGACTGTATTTTAACTGCAAAATAATGTAGTAATGTACCTGAAAAGTCTGCCATGTCTAGTCTTAATGACTACCGCCCTGTGGCTCTTACCCCATCCTGATGAAGTGCTTTGAGAAACTGGTTCTCCAGCACATCAGAAAGAACACTGCTGCCAGCCTGGACCCTCACCAGTATGCTTTCAGAACCAACAGATCCATAGAGGATGCCTTATCTACTGCTCTTCACTCAGTCTTCACTCACCCGGAGGATAAGAACAGCTACATCAGGATGCTGTTTGTTGACTTCAGCTCACAATTTAACACAATCTCTCCCATAAAGCTGATTGGAAAACTTAACACCCTGGGCTTTAGTACAATGCTCTGCAAACGGATACTGGACTTCTTCACATGCAGACCCCAGAGAGTTCAGATTGGCAGTCATACCTCCTTTACATTAGTGCTCAACACGGGAGCCCCCCAGGGCTGTGTGCTCAGCCCCCTCCTGTTCACCCATGACTGCACTCCAAGACATCAGGGGAGCTCTATCGTGAAGTATGTGAACGACACCACCATCATCGATGTATTATAAACAACGATGAGAGTTCATATTAGGAGGAAATCAAGTGGTGCACAGAGAACAACCTACTGCTCAATGTCAATAAAACCAAGGAGCTGACTGTTGATTTAATAAAGAAGGAGGCAAAGACACACACTCCTGTCTGCATCAGTGGAGCTGAGGTGGAGCATCACTATCACTCTCTCTACCATCACTGAGAACCTATCTTGGTCATCACACATCACCACCCAGCTTAAAAAAGCACAGAAAAGGCTCTACTTCCTACAGAAACTTAGGAAGGCTAAATTCCAGAGCAAGATCCTAGTTAACTTCTACAGAGGAGCAATAGAAAGCATACTGACTGGAAACATCAATAACTGGCACGGTTCGTGCACGGCCCAGGACAGGAAGGATCTACAGCGGGTGATTAAAACTGCCCAGAATATCACTGGTTCCCATCTACAGAGCATCAGTGACCTCGGTGAAGTGAGGTGTCTGCACAGAGCCCAAAGGATACTGAAAGACAGCAGCCACCCCAGACACAGTCTGCTCACCCTGCTGCTATCTCGAAAAGATACAGAAGTATCCGCTGCTGAACCACCAGACTACAGAGCAGCTTCTTTCCCCAGGCTGCGAGATGTCGCAGAATTTAGGGTCAGCCTTATTTCATTTTTTATTTTATTCTTTATTTCATTTCTTCTTAAACCACGTTTAAGAAAAACAACAAATAAATGTACCTTGTACTTTGTACCTTGTAATGTACAATTAATTTAAGGAATTCTCTAGGCTAGAGCGATTGTGTCGGAAATAAAAATGAACCTTAAGTGGTTATTTAGAATTTCATTTAAGAATAAAACTGCATTTAAAAAAATCACTTTTCTCATTTTAGGTTCAGTACAGGTTATTTATTGGTAGGCAGCTTAATCTCAGTATGAAAAATATACACGTGATCAGAATTTTACATATTGGTCCCATAGTGGTAGCAAAAAATTATTAGTGTTTGCTTTCACTTATCTTTACTTTGGGTTACAACAAATGTGGTTTCTTCATATTAGGCATAAAAAAGACAATCTTTTTTCTCATTTTTAAAAGAGTGTATGTATGTATGTAGCGAATGGAAACTGTTTATTTAAAAAAGACACAACACATGTAATGAATGTAAATTGACACACCCTCCCAAAGCGTCCAAAACTGATACTGGAGGGTACCTAGAGCGTCATAGTTTGACGTGTTGATTGCGCCTCTATATTTGATGAGTTGAGAGGGAGAATGTGTTGCTAAAGACAGTTATGGTGGGCTGTAAGTCACAGACAAATAATGACAACAGAGTACTCCAAAAATGAGTCCTCAAACCTGGAAATGAGTAAGCATTTCAGCACCTCTGGTTCCCTTGTCTCAGAGTCAAAGGGCTTTTTGAATGTTTTTTTGGTTAGATGTTAGGTGTTAAATAACGTCTGTGGTCATCACAAGCTGAAGAGACTTTCCCATTTTGTTCTTCGACATAAAGTACGTCAGTAAATAACCCACTGGAGAACTTTTAAGCTTATATGTGTTTTAACAAGAGAATTTTGCTAAAAAAGTGGCCAAAGGAGACTACATAACACCATCAAGTCAAGCTGGCCAAACACAGCATTACTGCCTCACTTTGTGGTGACGCGGCATTGTTCAAAGCCAAACATTAGCTTCTCTTTACTGGCGATTGCATTTAGGCTTAAAAAATCCTGAAAGTGGTGTTTGTTTGTACAGATTATCTTGCTCAACAAAATGTGAAAGTATCATAAACATTTCTTTACCACAGCTTATTTTCTGCAATAATCTAAAATCAATAATGTAAAAATTTTGACGAGGGAACCAGGGCGACACTCACATTCGCATCAGCCTACAGAAAAACGCCATCCCTGAAGCGCTCTATTCTTTTTCAGTACTTCTCTATGAGTAAAGCCCCCCACAAAACAAACTGTCAACCCACACAAGTCATTTCACTTAATTTGGCTGATTAGACCTCTCCTTTGGACCATGAGTGACTGGTGTAGCTATGGCCACCTTCGACTTGTAACCAGGTCTAATTGGCCAGATTGCTGAAAACACCTGTGTGGTGTGCAGGGCCTTTAAAAGACGCATACCAAAGTGCAGTAAGTTAAAACCGTAAAACACCACTTAAACTATTAAATGTTGCACTTACATTCTTTGTGAGGTCATTTATAATGTGGCAGGTAATTTAATTCAATAAAATGATTTCCATTCAATCTCTCTAATCTGTGCAGTTATAAACAAAGGAAACAAACCACCAATTAAGTGACAAAAAATACTCCTAATTGCTTGGAATGACTGGCAGACATTATCGAGTGTAATATGATGTGCTAACTACAAAATTTACGATTGGTATGCACAGGATTTCTTGATTTATCACTAGAATTAGAATCATTACAAGAACAAAGTGGAACAGAAATTTACTAGTTATAACGTCAAGGGGCTCGATACAATATTTGGAGCAAGTCTAGGATTCAGAGGTTGGCTCCACACGGTTCTCAGCATGGAGGTGGCTGAAGTGGCAGCTTATGGTGCTAACGGCGCCGACAGTGCTAAAAAGGGCGACAGTGCTAACACAGCAAAGGTGTTAACCTGGGGGTAAACTGGAGAATGGGTGCTACATACCGAGATTTATATAATGCATTCAGTGTATAATACCACCCATATCACCCAGCCCGACTGTCACTTAGAGCACCGCACTGCAGCAAGCTAAGAGCAGTTTGGTCAAATTGTGCTATGGATGAGGCTGCCTTTTGTTTACTCCAAAATTATACATATAGTGCACATTCATAATTTAATTGTTGAATCACATTCAGCATGTTTTTTTCATATTTGACCTGATAAAAGAAAGCAGCTGCAGCAAAATAATGTGGTTAATCCACTCTTACTTGTATAGAGCAACCTGCTGCTTCATTGCACCCAGAAGCATTGTCTGTAATGTGTCTGACTCAACATTCAAAGCTGGAGGAGCCAAAATGGCTGCCACACAACACAGCTTCACCTGTGTTTACACCTCCCTCTGACAATCAGGTGAACCTAAAAGCGTTCTCCTGACATTAAATCATGCCTAAATCGGACAAACTACGCAATTAAAGCTGATTATAACAATAAAGCTACCAGAGCTGGTTTTGTTTTCACAGTGAAGGAGTGTGCGGTCCTGACTGCAACAGACAAAAATATAAACAAATCAAAGAAAGGCAGACCGTCTCTGTGACTCCCCTTCACGAGTGGAGGGAGAAAAGGAGGGGATGAGGAAAAGAGGAATGACTGTGCTTCATCCTTTATCCAGGCTGATGACTAAACAGGAGAGGCAGAGGAGTGGAGGAGGAAGAAGCCCTTAGTTTTTGACAGCTCCCCAGATGATGAGTCCAACAATAACCGCGACTACAGCCAACACTATCACCAGGATGCATATCTTTTTCCGAGAGCTCCGCTAAGGGGAAGAGAAGCACAGAGCGGTTGTTTGTGAATTAAAAATAATTATTAGATATCAACCCTTTGAAAACTGAGATAATTGGTTCAATTTCTTTTAAAATATAATTAAAAAAAATAAAATAATTTAGCACAAAAAAGAGAAGGAAAAAAGGTGAAAAATGAAAAAAAGGCTTTAAGAAAAAAAAAATATAAATTAATAATATATATATATATATATATATATATATATATATATATATATATATATATATATATATACACTTATTTTTACAGTAAAAAACAAAACAGCAAAACATCAACACACACTAGAAGGAGATTGTGCAGCTGAGATAGAGAAAACCCCTAGGCTTATAAGAGAATCTCACCTCAAAATAATGACAAGAGCTTTCTGGACATCCTTCAAAATATATATACAAATATATATATATATATATATACACACTTCTTTCTTAAAACTAATTTCAGGTCATTTTCACCTTTTTCCCATTTTTTTAACTGCACTTTTTCAACCATGTTTAAATTAAAAAGAAATTAAACCCATTTTCTCAGGTTTTAAAGGTTAAAATGCACAATAAAGGCATCTGACTGCAGCTCAATAAAAGTGATGTCATTCTAGGGTTCAAAGGGTTCATTAATTACATATAATCTGGATTTTAATGGGGAGATAGATGACTTTACTCAGGATAGTTGATAGTTTGAAGTGACTCACAACCACTGCATGATTCAGATCACCTTGTGACTCAGCCTTTTCTTTTCTTTTCTCCAGTCCGCCTCGTTATCTACGTCTTATTTACAAACTGACTAAGAACCTGGTTACACAAGGGAGGCCTTGTGCCAGAGGTGGAGGAGTCATACTTGCACAAATACTGATACCTCTGAGACCCCGACAGTAATCACTCTTATTTAGATTTGTTTTTTTTATTGGTCCACTAGTTTCAAGCTAACTTTCTGTAACTTCACACATTTAAATTCCTCTCTTATCATCCTCTCCTTGTTCCTTTTTCGTATGTGTTGTGTGAAGTTTTACCTGGTAGTCTGCAGCACGTGCCAGCTGTTGGGTGGCGTTCTGAACGTTCACATCTGCATTCTCTACGTTGGCTTCTATACTGTCTGCAGAACACACAGGAAACACATTTTACATGCAGCAGGTGACGGTGTGCACATGTGGCACAAGTCAATGTATTTTCTCAGTCAGTAAGTGGACAGAAACATCAATGAATAAAATCATATTATGGGTCCAATTAGTGACTCTCACTGCTGGAGGCCCATATATTGATTTATTTGTTTATTTTTATTTTTTATGTATTGTAAATACCTTATATTTTCTGTTTCGATAATTGTTTGCTGTATGTACCTCAGCAACATTGAAAAAGAGGGTTCACCCTCAATTTGTTTTCTGAGGCTTTAAATAAAATAAATGATGGTGATTGTTTTTGTTCTCATTATTCGTCTTTTTTTCCATCTTCTTCCTCTTTTTCTCTGCTAAATGTGTTTGTGCAGCAAATCCCGTACTGCATATAATTTCACTATATTTATCTCTTAATTCATCCACATCATTGCTCCGACGGTCTACTGCTTAAAAAATGTAAAATTTTGTGACTTTTTCTCAATTTTCTCTGAATCATGCTTTCGCGAACGAGTCTTCATTTTGTGTGTTCACGGCTTACTTAATATTGTCATCCTCCTTCTTCATATTTACCAGCCGCAGCCGCATTGAGACAGCTGGTCTTATTTTGTGCTTGTGATTCTTTGTCTGTCTCTCATCAGGCTAAATGTGGAGACACTTCTTCTAGGGGGAACTACAGCAGAAGCTGTTACGAGCATGTTGGCAGGCGTTTAAATGTCTGTTTATCTGTCTGTCTCACTCTGCACTCACAAAACTTCACGTGTGAAGTTGAGATAAAAATGAAGGCCAAGTTGGAAGCAAGAGGCAACCTGCAGGGCTGAAAACTGAAGCCAACGCCGAAGAGCCAAAAAAAAAAAAAAAAACTGCAGTTCCTCTAACGTCCACTTGAGACTGGCTCCAAAAGCGAGTCCATCCCCAGAGACCCCAGTGTTTCAATGCCCAACTTTACGACAGAATCAAACATGCTTACAGCCTGGTACAAAAAACAATAGTTAGTTTCTATAGCTAATTACAACATTCACGACAACTGTAGAGGAGTGAATTTTTATATTATTTTTATATTTTATTCAGCCTTTAAGTTACACATAATTAAGGGGCAGGACTGCTTTGAGTTGTTTTTTTTTTTATTTAGATGTGTATGTTGTGAATGCTGGGGCATAAAATGGGAATATTTTATATAAAGATTTTTTGATTCAAAGAGGTAGAATTTGATAAGTATTTATTTCCTACTAATTTGTTGTTTACCGGATATATCTAATGGGTATGTTGTTGTTGTTTTTTAACATTATATTTTTATTTTCCCATTGTATTTTGCACGTTTGAAATAAAGATCCAAACCATAAAGGTGATGTTTTTGAGACTGATGGCCAACACACAGTCCTGCTATCATTTAGTAAATAATCACATTATTACAGGAAGAGACATGAACGGAGGTGACGAAAGCTCACCTATCATGTCTCCCTGCTCATGAACCATCATCCCCAGGTCTTTGAAGATGTCATTGATATCTGTGATGTCGGACTGAATAAACAAACATACAGAGAGATGGTTCATGGACATACAAATTAGTGGCCATGCTGATAAAGAAAACTGATTCTTATTTGTACCTCCAGCTGCCGGATGGACATCTCTCTCTCCTGGATCAGCCTCAGGTCATCTTCAGTGATGGCCTCAGTCTGCGCCTGCACCTGAGAGTCACTGAACACATGAAGATGAAATTAATACAATTTTAATACTTAAAACAGAAGCGACAATCGTGATCAGAAATAGTTTCCCTACCTAAGGAAAGAAGGCTCATTTCCAAAGCTGTCCTCAGGCTGTCCTACCTGTTCAAAAAATGAAAAGGTTTAAATAAACATACTATACTTATGTGCTTGTTACTGCAAATAACCTGCAGAGAAATACCTCGATTATACCACGATAAATATCATTTTAACCCTTTAACACCTGGATCAACACTAGTTTTCTTGTGTTGCATTCGGACACCTTTTACAAGCATGCAAACCTCTGAAACCTGAGAAAATTGGTTAAATGACACAGGAAACACAGGAAATAAAACATAAAACATAATAAGCACCTTGGCAAGAAATATCCTGTAAAAAACAGAAAAAAAAACAGTAAAAGGTGAAGAGGAATTAATGAATATTAATAAAAAATATTTTAAAAAGATGTCCAGATCTATATTTACAATTGTCTTTATTATATTATTAATTGTATATTTAAAGGCGAAAAGAAAAAAATAAATATTTTTAGGCACTTTCTTGAGGTCATTTTCTCAAATGTTCATATTGTTATTCTTTTCCTTCTTTCTTTTTGGCTTTCTTTCTTTCTTATTTCTTTTCAAATGTCTTGTTAATTTTTGGGCTAAATCTTAAGTTGCCTGTCACCCTCAGCACATGTTCTGGAAGAAATCCAGCCAATTTGCTCAGGTTTCAAAGTATCAACATAACGCTCATATGTGTAAACATGGTAGGTGACACAAAAAAACCTGCACTGAAGCTTTACGCTCTCCAGCTGAGACGTGTTTCTCACCGAATATATAAAGCAGTACAGAACTGTTCCTGCTTATCAGTGTGAACGCAGAAGATTCAGATACTTTTCTGTGCGGTGAGATAAGCGACGAGGGGACGGAGCTGCCAAGCTCCAAAAACAAAACTGTGTCCAAAAAAGTGGCACTGTACTTACTGTGAGACTTCTTGTGTGAACTCTCAGTTCTCACAAATGTGAAAAATCAACTTTACCCTTTGAAACGCGGATCGACAGCAGTTTCTCGTGTTACGTTTAGATGAAACCACTCAAACCAAAAAATCTAGACTGATAAAAAGCACGACAGGTGAGAGGACATAAGTGGTGTTATGTGCAAATATTGTGGGTGTTGATAAAAGTCCCATGCGTATATTGATATTGGAGGCAAGTGTGTGTAATATTAAAGCAGGCCCTAAGGGTTAAGAGCAGAATTTATATGTATTATATATATATATATATATATATATATATATATACATGGCAAAAACAACAATAACAGGTACAGCAGGTCACTCACCGACACCCTGGAGCTGGCTCTGACTCTGGCCACAAAATCTCTCTCTTTGTCTGCCGCCTGCCGCTGCGTCTTTTGGAAGCTATTCAGGGCGGCGGAGAAGTCGTTCACCAGACGCTCTTTTTGTAACTTCCTCTGCCGCTAAACAAAGATAGAAATGTACAAAAAATGTCACAAAACGCAAGTGTAGAACAAAACCGGTATTAAGCAGCAGGTACATTGTGACTTTGAACAATAGTTTATGGATTCAGCACCTGATCAGGGCCGACAGGAAGTGCACTGAAAGCTTTCATCAGTTTGTCAGTCTCCTTCGCGAGCTGGTTGCCTTGCTGCTGTTTCTGCTGCCTGATGAACAAAGACAATTTTTGTAATTAGTTAAAGTAAAGAAATAACTGGGAGCAATAAGAAAAAAGACTGTTAAGCAGAGAAGTGGTAGAGAGACTGATGCCATGAGACCTTTGTTTAAGTAGAAATCATAGAAAGCTGATTAGAATAAAAACAAAACACACAAAAAGCGTCCTGTTGTGTCGACTGGCATTGAGCTTTGTAAGATTTAAAATGCAGAATCAGTATTGAAGCACCATATTTCAAAAAATTAACTTTCAAACAAGCATGCTTTAAAGGGTTAACCTTTTTACCACCACAACTTGCAAACAAATACACAAAAAATGAATTATTTTCAATATACTACATGCAAAGTATTTTTATTTTTATTATCACAGCCGGGGATATGTCAGTGATTTGAAGCAACACTGATTGTGACAGTGGACCGAGTGGAAATAGTATGTATTTTCTCCATCTGCCAAATATGTTAAAAATGACAGCATCAGGTCGAAAATAGTAAAAATTCCAAATATGAAAGCAAAAGTCCAAACTGACACCCAGAAATAATGCACTGCAAGTTTTTACCCTTTGATGGCTGTGGGATCAAACTGCAGTTTGAATGGTGCATTTTTTGCACTTAACAGTCTTAATGTAACAATTTTTAATCACACAGTATATTTCAGACTTATCGTAGGAGCTGAGCTGGAAAATCCAAGATTAAAGAAAAATAAACAATATTGCCAAAATGAATGCCATATGCATGAACACAGCCCAAATTATTATTTTTTAAATGACGAATGAAAAGCATGTAAAAAAGTCCTTTGGGGTTAAGATGTCGACCATAATAGACTATTTTGTAAACCCCGTCCAGCCTCTGTAACTCACAGCGTCTGCAGTAGCTGGCTGCTGTCCTGCTCCGTCCCCACCAGAGAAACTGCCCTCTGCAGCTCAGACGCTGGGGAGGAAGAAAGAGTGGAGACATTGTTTATCTGTGCTGAAGTTTCTCCACATGTTGACCGTAAATCACATAGTGGAGTAATGGGAGTAATATGAGTGGTGGAACTGATGATGAGGGCTTGTGGTTGTGTGCTGCATTTGGAGAGCTACTTCCAAAGCTTTGAAAGCTACCAAACCAGAGTGGAGGAAGTTTGAGTATTCAGAAAAATCAGTTCAAACAAATTTGTAAGAAAAAAAATAAGAAAAAATAAAATAAAGTAAAATAAAACAAGATAAAATAAAATAAAATAAAATAATATCAAATAATATTAAATAATATTAAATTGAATTCAATTCAATTAAAATTGACAATATATCCTCAGATAAAGTTTGTTATGATTTGGCTCTCTATAATTTAAGTTAACTTGACTTGATGTATATATGCGATAGGATAATACAAAAAAAGTCCCACTGCAGCAAAAAATGCCAAAGTTTATGGTGAAAAATGTTGACTTAAAATTTAAAGTCAACACAAATTTAAAATAAAAATAAATAAAATATAATTCATGGAAAATTGAGGGAATGTCAGCTTTGATTTTGTACAATGTTCAACTTGGCTAGATTATCTAAACTTTGTTATTTTGGCTAGCAAAGTCAGTGTTACCTTCACACCTCACACAGTCAAGATGGGAAAATAAAAATTGAAAATTACTCTTTTTCCTTTAAACGGCAAAACATCTACTTGAATCATGATGCAAATATGAAAGTAGTTGAACTTCCAACAAATACTGAAAATGCAGTTAATTACTTAAAGTAGTTTCTTTACACTGATTACCCAACACTAGTGTGTGTGTGTGTGTGTGTGTGTGTGTGTATTAACTCAGCAGTGTCAGCCTCTGGATGTTGGAGCTGATGTTTTGAACCAGAGCACTGGGCTCCTCGAGAATCCCAGCCTGGTAGGCCATGATGGAGAGCTGTGAGGACACAACAACAAAAGCAGTCACCAGAGTCAACGAGGAGTCAGACAGAGATGTCTGTTGCCATAGTAACAGCAGTTATTTCAGTGCACTGGTGACTGACATGTAAGAAATGCCTTTGGGAATCTACAAAATCAATTTTTAAACTAATGGCTGTGTCCTATCTTATCAAAGCTTAAGAAATTCAAACTATTGTTTATTTTACTAAAATTATGAGCACCAAAGAAGAAGTAATGCCTGCACAAAAAAAGAGGTTTAAACTACCAACTTGATTGTATTTCCCATCTTTGGCTGAGCAAGAGTTTTGCATAAAAGGAAATAAAAGCCCGTCCCATAAAGACGCCTGTTTGAAATATCAGCCTGTGGAGTTCAGTGGTTTAAGCAAAAAATAGCTCTGGCAATTAATTGAAGTTTTACAATATTTAAAAAATACCACAAAGAATGTGCATATTCAAAACTTTTCCAAAACATTTCCAGGCCTGGAAAACTGTTTTTCTTATTTCATAACCTTGCCAGGAATTGTTTGTTGGGGTTTTTTTTAAGCATAAAGTTAACACATAGTGCATCATATAACAGAGATGTTTGCAACAAACTCACATACCTATCATATTTTTAGTTTTTTTTAGTTTTTTTTTTGTTTGTTTGTTTTTAGGTTTTTTTTAAGCATATTCCTTTATATTCTATTGATAATGTGTGCTCTTTATTCTCTGTTCTTACTGTATGGCGCTGCTACACCCCAATTTCTCAGTTTTGAGATCAATAAAGTATATCTATCTATCTATCTATCTATCTATCTATATTTTTGGTCTTTTCGTGTCCATTTTCAACATTACTAAGTACCCACACAATGGCAGTATCACATCTCACAATGCATTCAACATATATGTACTGTTTTTTTTAATTGTTTTTCCAAATTACAGGTCTGTTTCTTACAACCTGTTACTTCATCAATGAAAGCCATTTTGCTCAGGTTTCAAAGGGTAAAGTGGGAGTCGGGGGAGTGCAGTCCAAACCATCAATACATCCCCATGCTTACTTAAAGTTTGCAAATTTGCTCTGTGCTTGTCTGTGTTTGCTGTACATGAAGCCAAACATGTAACAGGGCTGGGTCAGGAATATTTAACCCAGTCAAGAAGACTTCCTGTACTGTTGACTTAAGAAAACTGAAACTGTGGACTGTATGCAAAACACCAGCTGCACGGAAACTGTCAGATGCTACACAGCCCTGTTATTGCTGTGGAAATTTTGATGATTTTCACGTCAACAATGAATCCTACTTTCCACTGTGATGAAACTTGTTGCTCCTGCGTGTGTATCTGTCCCTTTACTGTAACATGGCAGCGAGAGAAATGCGGAAATCACAGTTGTTTTCCAAAGGCAAGAAAAGGAGTGCATACATGATTTATATTTACAACGAGACACTTATTATAACGCGACTTAAAGTTGTCTTTATGTGAACTTTTTTCCTGCGTTGCCTCAAACATGCAACAGCTGCACGAAGACATGACCAAAGTGGCAGCACAATTTGAAGATTTGTGTGTGTTTTTTTTTCGGAGAGAAAAATACTTTAGCTGCTGCTAAAGTTGACACGGCATCATAAGATTGTGCCTTTCAAGCTAATCCTTCACTATTGTCATTCTTTGCTTAATAAATTGAGCTCAGTCGTGTAAAAGTTTTAACTTTACCTTTCTTGTGACTTGCAGCACCAGCAGCGGTGTGTTTCCTGATTCTCCGCCCCGCCCCGTCACATGACGTCTGCAGCGGTCAGGCAAAAATCACTGTGAGAAATAACCCAAATTACTTTTTGATAAGGAAGAGTTTCAAAGCCATAAAATAATAAGTCTGATCAGCCATCTAGACTTAAACCACCTCTTAAAATCCATTTTTATAGACTTGCTTTTATGTGATTCATCTATTTTTCTCTTCTTCTATCTTTTAATTTACTCTGTCTTTATTGTGTTTAATTCGATAATTTCTACTATTATTTCAGTGTTTGCTGCTTTTATTCTTTCAGTTTTATTTACTCTCATTTGTATGGATTGTAATTGGTATTTTTCTTTGTTTTTTGGGTTGTTTCTCTCTTGTTTAATTCTTCTTTAAATTTTGTCTGGTCTTAGTTCGGTGTTACTGTTTGGCTTTTATTGTTATGTTGCCTCTGCAAGAAGGCCTTCTTTCCTCTTGTTTGTCAAAGCACTTTGTGAACTCTGTTTTTAAAGGCGCTATTGTAATTAAATTCATTATTATTATAAATGTTAATTTAAGAATAGATAAGTAAAGGGATCAGCCTATCAGCAGTTTCAGCACAAGGGAAATCAGAATTTTATTACTTACTGCTACAATACTTTAATACAATACCTAAAGTACAAGAAATTACCTAAAAAATTACCTGAAAATTAGTTTTTTTAAAAAATAACAACAAACAAACAAAAACGAAAAAGAAAGTTGAAAAAAACAACTACAAGGAAATAACCTGGAAAAGTGCTTGAAGAAAATTACAATAATTTTGTAACATAATGTTAAATATGTAGTTATGATAGACAGATTCTAAATTGCCAAATTGCTCATAGAAGGTATTTTATGGACTGATTCTAAAATTATAAAACATGTAAAACATGTTCAAAAATCCAAATCATAAAAAAAAAAAAAAAAAAGTTACAGAACTTATTTGTGTGTCTGATCTAAATTTACAAGAATGTTGCAGGTACAGGTTTGGGAGAACATGGACTATTTTTTTCTAAAATCTTGGCCACAGTACATCAAATATGCAAATATTAAATAACTGGACACAAATGTGAATTTAAGTGCTCTAATAGGTTCCACTGAAGGAACTGATTTTAAAGGACGTCAGCAGTCGTTTGTAAACCCAGCAGTGTTGGGAAATCCAAGTGCAGTCGGTTTATTCACACTGATTTTTGGACAGACAGTTGCAAATGCAGACTTTCTCCCATTTGCCGAGTCATCACACAAACAAGCCTGTCAGGATCCCAGTGGCTGCAGCCTTCAAACGGGGATTGGTGATATGAAAGGAAATGACCTCGGTGCAGTGAAGCATACTAGCTTGCCTGTGCATTTTCAACAATACATGGATCTTTTGTAACATGATGATGGAAATCATAAGACATACAGTATCTGATTGTGAGTTAGTTGCACCTGCGTTGAGTTTTTGGGCACAAAAAGCCAGTATTGTGTTGTGTCGGCAAAAAACAGAATAAAGCAGTTTTGCGTCACAAATCAGCATTTTTACGACGTCATGTTGGAAGACAGGCCGCTAACCCAGCACCTGCTAATGTGTGCTCACATTTTTTTTTCTGATAACTTCAGATTGAGATGTTTGGGAGGTTTTTATTGCCAGCTGCTGAAGTATTCACAGATGTCTCCTCTTCTCCAAAACAAACGGACCTGGTTATTAAAACCAATAAAAGCACTTACAAAAGTAGTTTCATATTACAAACCAGTGTTTCCTCTACCTTGTTTGGCATATTGCAAATTTTTGATCCAGGAGTTCAGAAGAGGGCCAAATAATCTGCAGAAGTCTCCTCCTCCCCCAAATAAACAGACTTGGTTATTTAAACCACTATAAACACTGAGTAAAGCAGTTTTGAATGGCTTGGGTGATGCCAAGACACAAATGGCCCTATCTAAAAACAGTGTTTGGTTTGTCCATTCTGGGCTATTGTTCAAATGTGTTGATGCAACACTGAAATCTTTGCTGACAAGAGTCCTGCAGCTAAAAGATAAAGAAAATACAACAATTCTTATTTTGAGGTGATTATACAATAAAGAAAACATACCTATTATATTATGTTTCATGTCTGCTAATATAACTACTGTAAATCTTACACACAAGACCTTTAAACTACGGACGCCTAAAACTCTACACGCCCCTGTCAGTAAACTGTTTGGCAAACAGTGCAAGCTGTGGATTCATCACTGTGACCGACAGTGCAGTAATCTTATCTTGTCAGTAGAAAAGTTGACTGGGTTCTTTAGACGTTTTATAACCAAGCAGTTTATTTACATATAGATAGATAGATAGATAGATTGAATTATGATGATAGAATTAAACAAGAGAGAAACAAATCACAAAACAAAAGCAACAAGACTGGAGAGAGACCTTAACAGCAACAACATTGATATGCAGCAGGCAGTGTTGGGCAAGTTACTACTATAAGTAATTAATTATAATTACTAGTTGATTCTGTAAAAAAGTAATTCAATTACTTTTAAATTAGTGCATAATAAAATAGATTAATTACTAAGAAAAATAATTTTTGGGTTACTTTTTTTGTTATTTCTGTTGATGCTTCAATTATACATGCATACACATTATTTTAGTGTTGTTTTGGCGCAGTTGGGACAAGACTGTTGAATTCTATATGCACTGGCCCCATTATCACTATGATGAAAGTAAGTAGTGGAACAACAAAACACAATATTTTAAAACTTTTCATAGGAATGCTTACTGTAACCTTAGCATGCCCTCAAACGGAGCACCGGCACCCTGTTTTTACAGTGTGAAATATTACACAGTCTGACAGATTCTCCTAACAGTAAGTTCTTACTAGACAGTGTGGTTTATTCTTTGTTACATTAACAGAAATTAAAATCAGTTGAACTCCATTCAGATCACCCTCTAAAATGGAGGACAGTATAAAAGTAAAATTCCACTCATTTATGAAGTTGTGCAGCTCCTGCATTGCCGACAACACTGCCCTGCAAATGTTTCAAAATAAAATGCCTTGTGTCAGCGACTGATAGGATTCTGCCTGCAGAGACGTTGTCAGAGGGCTTTTATTTTGAAAGGGAAGCAGGGAAGTTGGAGTAAAAAAGACATCTTTGTATTTCCTCATCTCTGTGATGGAGACTTCTAAACTGCAGTAAAAGGAGGTCTAGAACACCATTTTCACTGTTTGTTTCTGTTGACAAATGTGTGCGGCATGTGTAAAAATTTGTTTCTGTAGATGTGCAGCAGCTGACATGCTCCAGACCACCGCTGCTCAGATGGGCAGTGTGGATGCTCTAACCTGATATACATTATATGGGGTTGACAAACAAGTTTTAGAAGTGATCATTAAAATCGTAAAATTACTTCTAAAATGGATAGGGTGCCAATAGGAGAGAAGCCAGGATTGGGGTGATGTGATGTCATCTGTTAAAACCAGTGAGAAGCCTATATAGATAGATAGATAGATTGATAGTGCTTAGATAGATAGATAGATAGATAGATAGATAGTAATACTAATAACTTTATTTTATAGCACCTTTTAAAACAGTTTACAAAGTGCTTTGACAAACAAGGCAAAGCAGAGGCAACATTGGTTTCTTGCAGAGGCAACATAACTATAAGAGCCAAACAATAATGCTGAAATAAGGCCAGACAAAATTTAAAGTAGCATTACCCAGAGAGTTTGGATTGGCAGTCATACTTCCTTTAGTGCTCAACATCGGAGCCCCCCAGGGCTGTGTGCTCAGCCCCCTCCTGTTCACCCATGACTGCACTCCAAGACATCAGGAGAGCTCTATTGTGAAGTATGCGGACGACACCACCATCATCGATGTATTATAAACAACGATGAGAGTTCATATTGGGAGGAAATCAACAATACGGAAATCAAAAAGCACAGAAAAGGCTCTACTTCCTACGGAAACTTAGGAAGGCTAAATTCCAGAGCAAAATCCTGGTTAACTTCTACAGAGGAGCAATAGAAAGCACACTGACTGGAAACATCAATAACTGGCACGGTTCGTGCACGGCCCAGGACAGAAAGGCTCAGTAGAAGAAACAGTATCCGCTGCTGAACCACCAAACTACAGAGCAGCTTCTTTCCCCAGGCTGTGAGACTCCTCAACTCATCCTTCAACTGCGAAAGATGTTGCAGGATCAAGGACAAATTTTAATTTCATTTTTTATACTATGTTTAAAATAGAGCAATAAATCTTCCTTGTCCTTTGTAAATACAATTGAAAGAATATTAGCAGTCAACACAGAAATAATAGTACCAATGATTAAATTAAACACGATCAAGACAAAATAAAAAATCAATTAAAAGACAAACTAAAATACATAAATAAAAATAGACTAATTAAACAGATGACATCACATTAAAACAAGTCTGTAAAAATGGGTTTTAAGAAGTGATTTAAGTCTAGATAAGTAATTAGACTTCTTGGGGGTTTTTGTTTTGCTTTGTATCTCTTCCTTAGTCCTAAAGTAATTTGGGTTATTTTTCCCAGTGATTTTTGCTTGGCTGCTCCAGGCATCATGTGACAGGGTGGGGCAGGGAAAAAGAAGTCACTGATTTCGTTAACCTTATCTCCTCAGACAGGTTGTTCCAAACCTGAGGGGTCCTGATGGCAAAGGGACAATCAACTTTGGTTTTTGGAACAGCAGGGAGGGCCCCATCCGGGGATCGAAGGCTTCGAACTGGCTCATATGGGGTCAACATTTCTATTAAGTAGTGAGGGGCGAGACCCAAACAAGTTTTAAAAATGATCATTAAAATCCTAAAATCAATTCTAAAATAATTAGGGTGCCAAAGGAGACGATTGAGGTGATATGATGCTGTCTGTTAAAACCAGTGAGAAGCCTATATAGATAGATAGATAGATAGATAGATAGATAGATAGATAGATAGATAGATAGGCATACATATATATATACATATTCATCCTATTCGCACAATAATCATTCATTGCATAAGTGTGATATTTGCATGGTGAAAATAGTTCAGATGTAAATGTTCCATGTCTGCCAATATATCCCCTTAAATTTTACACACTGGACCATTAAACTGTCAATATATATGCATATATTTACACATAGTAGAATACATTATCTGAGTTGGTCAAGAGACCCACTGTTTCTGAGAATTTCAGCGATGTTGGTTACATACACACATCTTATCTATGAATGAGGGTCCACTGAACCCAACGTGACTGGTCCATGACAGTGATCAGAGCATTTTGATGTTAACAGAGCGGTATAAAAGCCTCTTGACTCCATCACTCCCTGCAGTCCCGAGCTCATCAACCATGATGCACACGGCAACCCTCAGCCTCCTCCTGGCATCTGCAGTTGCTCTTTGCAGCACTGCTTCCATTCTAGATAATGGCATGCCCGTCATGTGGGCCCAAGCGTCCACCCAAATGACTGACCTGCCAATGAAAGATGGCGTTGTGACCCCTGACCCCTGGATCGCCCTTAACCGTATGAGTTTTTTCCGGCTGATGGTCAATGCTACAACACCGTTTCTGTCATGCATGGGGACAAATGCCACAGACGGTCCAATGTGGGGACTGATACTGCAGATTGCATGGATGAAAACCTCAGGTAACATGATATTAATTTGTTTTTTTTCATAGTTTATTTAATTCCTCAAAATTCTAATTATTGCAAAAGTGAAAAGTTAATCATGTAAATGCATTTAAATGAAACCCTCAGCAATGACATCTCACCCATGCAATGAATAAATAATCAATTTTTACTGTGAGCCCCAGAGTCACTGAGCCCTAAACTGCAAGAACATAACACCAGCAACCAAAGAATATACAAAAACTGATGTTATTTTGTACAACCTGTTCTTTCTGTAGGGCGTTACGCTGATCCAACCGGTGCTACAACCTGCGGCCTGAAGACAGGAGACACCATGTGTATTTCTCCTCAGAGCTGGTGGTCCTGTGAGTATAGTGTGCTAACACACATACACACACACACACACACACACACACACACACACACACGCATATATACCTTTAGGAAAACATAGAACACTAAACACAAACAAAACCACTTCTTCCTCCTCCAGGTGTGAACTACTTTGTCTCTGTTCTGCCCTTCCTGTCTGCTGCGAAGAATGGCTTCCTGGGAGAAAACGTTAAGGTATTTGTGCAGCTCAACATCTCAAACTGAAAGAGAGACAATCTGTCGCTTCTGTTAGACTGCACCCAGTGCTGGCACAGCTAAATGCTAACGCCAACAAAAGTATTAATCAAATTTAATAATTACATATTTTTTGTCTTACCTGTAGGGCTATTTATCAGTCTAGATTGTTTTGGTGTGAGCTGCAGAGTGCTAGAGATATCGGCTGTGGACATTTTTGTCTTTTTTCCAATATAATGCAACTCCACGGCACTTGGCTTGTGGAGGTTAAAGCACCAAAAAAATAACTTTGAAAAACTCAACATCAATGTCTCTTTCCAGAAATCATGACCCGGTCACTCAAGATAATCCATAGATTTGTTGTGAGCAGTTTGATGTTGGAACTATCTTCAATTTACCAAACTACAACCACTAACTGTATAACTGCACAGAGAGAAGCAAGCATCTACGACGAGCTCACCTAGCACCACTGAGCAAGCCAATGTTACAGCTCAGCCAAGGAGGACACCATTAATGTTTCATCTCGAACTGTGACACGCACGACCTTCTCGTCCATGAGTAGATGCACGATTCCTTCTGCGCTGTGATACAGTTGGTTGGTGTAGTTTGGTAGAAAGAAAACAGTTCCTACAAAAAACTGCCTCACCACAAAGTATCCGGTCATTTTTGAGATATTTCAGTCTTTATCATCAGTGGTTTAGCAACTGCCCAAAATGTCGTCTCAAAAACTTGAATCCCTTTTTGATAGTGTAATTATGATTGTAATGATGGTTGATGGTGTTTCTGTCAGGTCCAGATGCAGGCACATAAAAGTGTTGAAGGCTACTGCACAACATACACTGACTGTGCAGCTGCCTACCCTGACGCCATGACTAAGTGGGATGCCTTTTTCCAGGTATATCACACACACACACACACACACACACACAATGAAAATATAATACAAAAAGGTGATTTTACACATGTTAGCATAATTTTTCACTCGGAGCACTACTTAAACAGTGTAGAAAGATGTATAATGTCCTCTTTTAGCAGAAGGTCAGTGTTAAAAACTGGGGATCTGCAGGGTCTAAAATGTTTCAGTTATGTATAATTGTTGTAAATTGTGAAATAAGGTCTTCCTTGTCATAAAAACACAGAAAAAAACCTGCACATTTCAAATACATTTCTTTTAAACTTTACTGACCTTTCATTGGCACATGTGCTCAATTTTTGCACATCTCCAATCAACTTATTTTATAGGCCATGTTGAGCTCTCTCTGATTTTATATAGATAGATAGATAGATAGATATACTTTATTGATCTCAAAACTGAGAAATTGGGGTGTAGCAGCGCCATACAGTAGAACAAGAGAACAAAGAGAATAAAGAGCAAACAATATTAATAAAATATAAAAGGAATATGTTTAAAAAACTAAAAACTAAGAGACTATACATATATACATATATACAAGTGTAACGTGTAGAGTATTAGGAAGAGCTATAGTTATTTTTAAAAAAAATTATAAATCATATTTGTTTATGTTTTATATATTTGTTTATAGATTTATATATAATCAATTTATAATATATATGTACAATTTACTGTGACCCTGAAGCCATTTTTCACCCTGTTAGTTTGTAGTTTCTGACCCTCCAAAAACTAAAATGATGATTACGACACCCCTACCTTTGGGTGTTTTTTTTCCCATTGTAGAGGCCATTTTGTGTCTCTTTGTGGTTAGGTTTCTCTTGCCATCTGGTGGCTCTTTGTGGTTGTTTTGTGTCTTCTTTGCAAATCTCTTTTTGTGGTAATTTTGAGTCTCATACTGGTCAGTGAAGGTCAGGGAGACTCCTGCCAGCCTGTGCCTGGTATGCAAGTTCAGCAATCTATCCATGGCTGAAATGTTGTGTGTGTGTGTGTGTGTGTGTGTGTGTGTGTGTGTGTGTGTGTGTGCGTGTGTGTGTTGAAAGGGTCTCAAGGCAACTCATAATCCTCCTCTCTCTGACGCTGAGAAGAAAGACACTCTCCTCGGTCTCTACTGGGAGGCCCAAATGGCTTCACTACATGCCTCTGCAGCATGCAAGGACAAGTAATCCATCTATAGACTGATCTTAAAGCAATAGTTTGATGTTTTTGGAAATACACTCTCTCGCTTTTATGATGCGCATTAGATGAGAAGACTGATATCATTGTCATAGTTCAGAGTGGTATTGTTTTCATCTAACTCTCGGCAGCAAAGGTAAGAAATTGTCTCTCCTATTCTTTCATTTCCTTCAGGCAGAGCCACTTCTCCCCTGCAGAGCAGTCGTTTGCAAACAGCTGGCTTAACAACGCTGAGTACATTTCTGCAGCACATTTCCACTCCAGTCTGACCAAAGCTGCGATGTATATTGTCCCTCTCCCAAGCCGTGTGTTAAAGGTACGTAACTACAGCTGCACTCATGCATTCATTTCCTAATCAATCCCAGTTTTATAACATGTGCTTTCATGTAATTTCTATTCTGTCATATCTGTGCATCTAGGCGGGCGACAATGCGCCTTACATAGCAGATTTGACTGACGACGAGAACCGCACACTGGCTACCTCCTACTGGATCAATTACATTGACTCTATAATGGGTAAGCCACACTCAAAAAATATTGTAATATGGTTTATTTTTATTGAGTTAATGAGCTTTTAATAATGATCATGTTATCCACTAGGTGGGTCACTGGTGAGTTCGTGGAAAAAGGCCATGTGTTCAATGGAAACAAGGGAGAAAGGAAGAGAGATGATGGAGCAGCTCCAAATCAATCCCAGCTACGGTACAAGCACCTTCGTGTCCATCGTGACTGGAATGAGTGGCTGCTGAGACCAACAAAAACAAAGAACCAGATAACTTTTTCCCCAATAAATAACACTTTTTAGATTACTCAGAGGGAGTTAACACTTGAAGTATGTGGTTATTTGAAAGGTGTAGATCAACAGAAAGTGTCAGATTAAACTTTAAAGTATGAAATACATCTTTGGTCTTGTCACTCATTTGTGAATATACAGTATGTGACCCAGTAAAAGAGTCTTAAATGCAAAAATCATTTACTTACTCTTTTTGTTTTCTTGGCTAACTGTAAACTAACAAATTAAAAGGACGGAGGGCTAAACAACTCATACCAAACATTTAAACAGAAAGTGGCGTCCTCACTTCTGATCACATTAAGATCAATAACGCTTTTAAAATCTTCTACTACCATTTTTTACTCCTCCCAGTTTGATGGAGATGATGCAGATCATAGCCTTTCTTAACCCTCTCCCCATTCCAGCAATTTCTCCAAACCTGGTGAAGAAGCTGGAGGCTCCTATAACCCAGGCACAAATAGTCCTAGCCATATCATCAATGCAGGGCTGGACCCTTTACTTCGTTTTGGGTTTTTTGGAGTCATTTCAGTCATTTTCTGCAACCGCTTGTCCTCGTAAGGGTCGCGGGGGGGCTGGAAGGCGGGGTACACCCTGGACAGTTTGCCAGACTATCGCAGGGCCGACACATATAGACGAACAACCACACACACTCACAGCCACACCTAAGGGCAATTTAGAGTCATCAATTAACCTGAGCTGCATGTCTTTGGACTGTGGGAGGAAGCCGGAGACCCCGGAGAGAACCCACGCGGACACGGGGAGAACATGCAAACTCCACACAGAAGGGCCCCCGCCCGGACCGAACCCCGTTCCAGGGACCCTCTTGCTGTGAGGCAACAGTGCTAACCACAAAGCCACCGTGCCACCCGGTTTTTTGGAGTGTTTTATTTAATTTAACAAAAAAAGACAGATGACAATTCATCACGCAATCATACCCTCTTTCCTCAACCCACCCAAGCCCACCCTCTACCACCTCCCTTCACCCTGTGGTGCGAGCAACCAAAGAAAATAACAATAATTTAACATTCCCAACCAAATTTTTTAAAACGTTTGTGGTGCTCTTCTCCCGACAGCTAGCGACTGTTCCGCTTGAATAACTTCAGCTGGGTTCACTTCCTCCCTAATTAAACTTTCATCACAAAGAAGGGTCAGAATCCTGCAGACTGTGCCTCATATGGGCTTATCTCGCTGTTGAACACAGACGCCAAGATTCTAGCAAAGGTCCTGGCCCACAGATTGGAAGAGGTTGTCACTGCAGATCAGACACGCTTCATCAAAAATCATCGCTCTTTTTTAAAAATCTGTCGTCTCTTTGTTGTGTTGTATTCATCCTCTGATGAAAAACTCCCAGAGTGCATTGTTTCCTTAGACACAGAGAAAGCGTTTGATCAAGTTGAGTTGAGATACTTATTTTACGGTTCTGGACAAATTCGGTTTAGGATCGTCGTTTATAGACTGGATCAAATTGGTATATGCTTCTTCCACTGCAACAGTTCAAACTAATGGTACATTCTCCCAACCTTTTATGTATGTAGTGCAGTAGCCATGGGGCGCCCCAAGGCTGTCCACTAAGTCTGATCCTCTTTGACCTAGCTATTAAACCGCTTGCTATTGCCTTCCATGACAGTGCCAGCCGCGCTGGAATACGAAAGGGAGGGGGCATGGTACATAAAGTATCTTTATATGCAGACGACCTCCTGTTACTTGTTTCAGATCCAGCAACCTCTTTACCAGTTGCACTTTCCCTACTTGGCCAATTTGGTTCCATATCAGGATACAAAACTAACCTACACAAAGGTAAATTATTCAAATTCCAAAACAGATCACAATGTCATACTGTTCCAAATTGAAGAACTGTAGTTCACCGACCTTAGAGTCGTAGTTATGCAGAAATTTAAAAATCTTTTAAAGAAATTTTTTTCACCCTGTTACATCAAGTTAAAATTTTACTGCAGCAGTGATCTCCTCTTGCATTATCCCTTGCTGGCCGAATAAATTCTATTAAAATGACTAGACTCCCAAAATTTACATAGTCATTCCTGCGCATACCAGTGTTTATCCCAAAGTCACACATTGTCTCACTAGATTCCATTATCTCCACATACATTTGGTAAATTAAGAGACCTCAAGTAAGCAAGGTCCTACTTCAAAGATAAAAAAGAGACAGAGGCATGGGACTCGCCACTATTATTGGGCTGCTAACATTCAATATCTTGCCTTTTAGTACCACTACTATTAAACTCATGCTAAAATACAACTCTTTCTGTACTCCTTGGGGCTCCACTTAAATACCCTCTCCCCAAGCCAATAGACAACCTAGTTGTGTGCCATCACCTGAAATTGTGGCCCAATTCAGGAGAACCTTTGGCTTTGGAGATTTCGCCCTTCTCAGTCCTATTGCCTCCAAACATTTTTTCACTCCATCTCAACATGACTTAACTGCGGATGTGGCTGCAGTGTTTGTATTGTTGTTTATTTTTATTCAAAAAAGTTTAATAGAAAGATTCTTGAAAAGAAAGGACAAGGACCTCCCGCTTACAATTCACTGTAAGGTCAAGAAAAGAGTAGTCTTATTTTTAGGCGATTATACACAAAAGAAAACATACCTATTATATTACATTCCATGTCTGCCAATATGTCCCTTTAAATCCTACACACTGGACTTTTAAACTACGAAGGCCTAAAACTTTACACGCCTCTCTCAGCTAACTGTTGACAAACTGTGTAAGGTAGCAACCCACTGTACTGCAGATGTGGAATTACCACTGTGACCAACAGTGCATTACTCTTATCTTATCAGTGGAATAGTTGACTGGGTTATTTGAGGTTAAAATCAGTTTCATAACCAAACAGTTATGAATTATATATACAGTATATATATGAACTTTTTATTATATTTGTACTATTCATCCCATTTGCACAATAATCATTCACTTCATAATAGAAAAAAATAGTTACTGCTCTATAATTAAAGTTGGTGCTTAAGTGTTTTATGTGTGTCTTCCTTAACTGTCATTTTATTTTATTACTTTTATTTAGCACTTGTCTTTTTTTTTTAATACTTTTTCTTTTTTTTTGTGTATGCACTTGCATGTTTACACCAGCAGTCTGGGAGAATTGGCATCTCAATCCTGTCTAGGTCCTTTACATAATGGCAGAAATGACAAAGTTGACTTTGACTTAATAATGCATTGCACATACAACACCTGTTGATTTTAAGACAGATAATATAGAAAACAGCAGTACAAGGGGGTATTTATTGTATTGCATGGATAATTGTAAAAAGAATAACAGCTTATGATTATCACCGTTAGATTTAAATCCAGTGCGCTGTAAATAAAGCATTCATCTTTATTTGTTATTCGGTTCAGATGTAAAAAAAAAAAAAAAAAGAAATTGAACTGTAGATGTTGCTTGTTGAGTTGGCTGGCTGCTCTTTAAGTTCTCTTCATTCAGCTTCACACGACATTGTGTTCTCTTTTGTGTGGGCGTTTTGTGGGTTTGTTGACACCACTGAGCTCTGTGTACACACATCTTATCTGTCTGCCAGTTTGGGTCCACTGAACCCAAAGTCACATGAGTCCATGACCGTGATCAGATCATTTTGATGTAAGCAGAGCGATATAAAAGCCTCCTAACTCCATCGCTCCCTACAGTCCCCAGCTCATCGACCATGATGCACGCAGCGACCCTCGGACTCTTTGTGGCATCTGCAGTTGCCCTTTGTGGCGCTGCTCCCTTTCTAGACAATGACATGCCCCTCATGTGGGCCCAAACGTCCACCCAAATGACTGACCTACCATCGAAGGATGGCGTTGTGACCCCCAACCCCTGGGGCTTTGTCAACCGCATGAGTCTTTACCGGCTGATGATCACTGCCACAGACCCGCTTCTGACATGCATGGGGACAAATGCCACAGACAGTCCAATGTGGGGACTGACGCTGCAGCTTGCATGGATGAAAAGCTCAGGTGACATGATTCTGTTTTTCTTTATAGTTTATTTCATCTCTCAAAATGATATTTATTGCAAAAGTGGATGACTTCTCACCCATGCAATGAAAAAATAATCACCTTTTACTGTGACTCCCAGAGTCACTGAGCCCTAAACTGAGAGAGCATGTACTGTATATGATACATGAAAAAACTGATTGCGTTTTGTACAACCTGTTCTTTCTGTAGGGCGTCTCGCTGATCCAACCAGTGCTTCAACAGGAGATACTTTGTTAATTTCTCCTAAGAGCTGGTGGTCCTGTGAGTATGACACTGACACACACACACACACGCAAAGAAATGCATATATACCTTCAGAAAAACATAGACCACTTCTCTCTCCTCCAGGTGTGAACTACTTTGTGTCTGTTCTGCCCTTCCTGTCTGCTGCGCAGCAGGGCATCCTAGGAGAAGACGTTAAGGTACTTGTGCAGCTCAACATCTCAAACTCAAATTTAAAATTTTCCCTGATCATTGCCACATGGGAAGTTAAGGGCACAGTTCAACGCCAAATAACTCCTGTGATGCGGTTGGTTGCTGTAGTTCTGTAGAAAGAAAATAGTTCCTTTATGGTGAAAACTGCCCAAAATTTCCTCACAACAAAACTTGAAGCTGTTTTTGGTATTTTAATGATGATTGTAATTACGGTTGATGTTTCTGTCAGGTCCAGATGCAGGCACCCGAGGGTGTCGAAGGCTACTGCACTACATATACTGACTGTGCAGCTGCCTACCCTGACGCCATGACTAAGTGGGATGCCTTTTTCCAGGTCTATGAGATACACATACACACACACACACACAGAGTGAAAATATAATACCAGAACGGCTGATTTTACACATATCAAAATCATTTGTCACTGGGAGCACAACTTAAACCTTGTAGACAGATATATAATGCCCTCTTTCAACAGAAAGTCAGTGTCTTTGTTGTTTATTTTATGTGTTTTTATAGACATGTTGTGTTTTTTTTGTGCCTTCATTTGGTTAGTTATTTTCTTTTGTAGCCGTTTTGTGTCTCTTTATAATTGTTGTGTCTTTGTTGTTTTTATTTCTTGTAGAAATTTTGTGTCTCATTGTGGGTTTTTTTGTGTCTTAAGTTATTTTCTGTCCCTTTGTAGCTATTTTGTGTATCTGTGTGGTTGTTTTGTGTCTTTTTGTAGACATTTTGTGTCTCGTAGTGGTTGTTTTGTGTCTCTTTGTAGCTTTTTTGTTTCTCTTTGTGGTTCCTTTTCATCCCTTTGTGATCATTTCGAGTCTCATCCTGGTCAGTACATAATAATTAACTTGAGTGACATTTTGCAGGTGAAGGCTGCAGGGCTCCTAAAACTTTGGGTCCCCAAGCCTGTGCCCGCTATAAAAGTTCAGCAATCTATCCATGGCTGAAATTTTGCATGAATGTGTGTGTGTGTGTGTGTGTGTGTGTGTGTGTGTGTGTGTGTGTGTGTGTGTGTGTGTGTGCGCGCGTTTAAAGGGTCTCAATGCAACTCATAATCCTCCTCTCTCTGATGCTGAGAAGAAAGACACTCTCCTCGGTCTCTACTGGGAGGCCCAAATGGCTTCAACTTACGCCTCTGCAGCATGCAAGGACAAGTAATCTATCAATCTATAGACCTATATCAAAGCAATAGTTTGATGTTTTTGGAAATACACTCTCTTAGAGTGGTATCATTGTTTTCATCAAACCCTCAGCAGCAAAGGTAATAAATTTTCTCTCTTATTCTCTCATTTCCCTTAGGCAGAGCCACTTCTACTCGACAGAGGTGTCGTTTGCAAACAGCTGGCTTAACTTAGCCGAGTACGTTTCTGCAGCACGTTTCCAATCCAGTTTGACCAAAGCTGCACCGTTCATTGCCCCTCTCCCGAGCCGTGTGTTAAAGGTAACTACAACTGCAACCATGCATTTATTTCTTAATCAATCTCAGTTTTACAAACTGTGCTTTCATGTAATTTCTGCTCTATCTGTCATTTCTGTGCATCTAGGCGAACGATAGTGCGCCTAACATAGCTGATATGTCTGAGGAAGAGAACCGCACACTGGCTACCTTCTCCTGGATGAATTACATCAACAATGTACTGTGTAAGTGAAACTCACACAAAAAAATGTAATATGATTTATTTTTATTGAATTTATGAGCTTTTAATGATGATCATGATCATGTCATCTACCAGTTGGATCACTGGTGAGTTCGTGGAAAAAGGCCATGTGTTCAATGGAAACAAGGGAGAAAGGAAGAGAGATGATGGAGCAGCTCCTGCTCAATCCCAGCTACGCCACAAGCACCTTCTTGACCATCGTGACGGGAATGGGTAGCTGCTGAGACCAACACACACACACACAGATACACACACAGCAGAACGAAATAGCAACTCTGATTAGATAATTGTTTTTTTTACAATAAAAACACTTTTGTATTACTCAGGTTTCATTGAGAGAACACAATTTCAATCCAAAAACACAGAAAGTATGTGATTATTTAAAAGGTGTAGATCAACAGATAGTTCCAGATGAAAGTTTTAAGCATGTCATCCTCCATATGTCTTCGTTCTTGTCACTTGTGAATATGCAGTATGTGGTCCAGTAAAGCATCATAAACACAAATTCTACTGTCATTACTGTCCTCTTTTGTTTTCTTGATCTTGTTATTGCACTTTAAAGTCACTGTCTGCAACATTTAGAGTATTAGATACAATAGAGCAGCAAAACTACTGGCTATGTAAAGATATAATGGAGTAATGGTGTCCTGAGCAGTATATAAAGTCCTCTGTGTGTGTTTCAATCTGAGCTTCTCTGGCCCTGGTACACCAAACTAACATCAAAGCAGCAGTAGTGACGAAAGCAGACTGTTGCGTTGCCTCACATCGCCTGTGTTATGGCCAAACAGTTGCACTTTAAAAAAAACACACACACACACACACACACACACACACACACTTCAACCAAACTCCAACTAGCAGATACAGTCTGCACCTGTGTGAGAGGAAGTAGCTCTCTGTGAGCTCACATGTCAGTTAGCCTCAATAATGCCATGCAAGTCCACAGTGGTGGATTGGTAATGTCGCAGGAGAATAATGCCCACCCTCCAGTTTCCCTCCGCCCACATTAACATACTGTAGCTCTGTCAGGACTGTTTCTAGCGCTGTTAATGGAGTTAGCAATGTCAGCTAAGTTGGATTCTGAAACATGGATATGCTCCAAATGTCGCATACAGCTTCTTATGTAAATGGTGTATAGTAGGAGTAGGGAAAGACACAAAAGTTCTCAAATTCTGGTTTGAAGACACAGTTTGTTTGCACAGCTTAAATCTTATAACTGCAATAAATCAGGGTCTTACAGATTTTATCAATGTCATAATATGTGGGGCAGATTGCAGAGTACAGCTGAGTACATTTATGGATGGATTACCAAACAGGCCTACTGGTCAAAGGCCCAGGGGACGTAACATGTCAGGTGCCTCCCTGGCCTTCTCCTGCAAAATGTAACTAAAATGAACTAACACTGACCAGGAAGAAACTTGAAATGATTACAAAGGGATGAAACGGAACTGCAATCAGACACAAAATAGCTACAAAGAGACATACAACAACCAAAAAAAGACAATACAACCACCGACACACAAGATGGTTTCTAAAATGGAAAAACATCCACAAAAACATAATAAAACAACCAAGAAGGACACATACGAACCACGGTCAAAGCCAGTGATCATAGACAGATGCAAAGGAACTGCAAAGACACACAAAACAACAACAACCAAAGGAGGCAAAAAACCCACAAACTACAGGTTTTGTTTCTGCTCACTAGCCCATTGTCTCATAAAACCGCCCATGAGTACATTTACTCAAGTGCAATACTTTCTGTAAGTACAGTTTTACTTTACATTTCTACTCCACTACATTTCATAGAGAATATGTTCTTATCCCACTATATTCACCTGACAGCTGTCATTACTGCTGTGCAGCTTTAAATACTACATCAAAATAATTGTTAAAAATATGTTGCTTTGCATGAATTAAAGAACCTAACAGTATATAGAGTAATTAATTGGTTATTTCCATTTTATACTACTAAATCTCTCTACTCCACTACATCTTGAAACCAAATGGTATACTTTTACTCCACTACATTTATTTCACAACTTTAGTTACTTTGGGGTTCAGATCATTAATTCAAAATATGAATTAAACAATAACTTAAAATGCATTATTGTAGGTATGGTGAAATTCTCAAGCAGTCATCACAGAAAGTGAAAAGTAAAGGAATAAACTAAAAAAAAAAAACCAAAGAAACCTTGACCAACAACATGAAATTGATGAACACATTTATGCATTAATAATCAAATATTATTTAAAAACAACAACATTATACTGAAATGCAAAACGCAGCATAGTGAGTACTTTAACTTTTTGTACTTGAGGCATATTTTGATGTAATTACTTTTGTGCAGTAACTTCTGTAACATTTTGGATATAGAACTGTTCTATTTACTATTTTAATTGAACATATTACTATTAGCACAGCCCTTTTGGGCATGCTTTGTCATTGGCCGACAATGACTTATCTGTAAAGCACTTTGGATTGCCTTTGGGTATAAAACGTGCAATATAAATACATTTGCTTTTCTACACTATGGTATTTCTAATTTTCTTTAAATAAAATATCAGAGTATTTATTCAAAGTTAAATTAGTTAAATTAGTTATTCTTCAGTTAAATTATAGAGACTACTATATCAGACAGGGTCCATCAAGAGCTCTACTCCAGTCCAATGATGCTTCCTAGTGGTGATTTTATGTAAATGCTAACCCATAATAATTCACCATAGGGCAGAGCAACAACTCTGACATTTTTAGCAATGTGCTAACATAATATTTATAATAATACTCTGGAAAATGGTGGCAAAATCTATGTTTAAATGCATAACATTAACTGAACTGTGTTACACATTCAGATAAATAACTGCAAAAGAAATTCACATGCTTATAATTGCTTGTGTAGTCTGACCTGCATCCCTGGGTAGAGCATCCGTACACAGGGACGGTACAAAACAAGCAGAAAAGGGGCCATATCTTTAGGGAGAATGGTGCTCATCTGCCCATTAGTTTATAATGGATCCATATCAGATGCAGCCATCTTGGCCCGAGCCAAATAAACACTCAGTGGCTATTTTCTATTCAGAAACATAACATTAGGGATTCCTGGTAATGGATTCTTGAAAGGTGACACTTGAAAAAGTGTTTCTGTAAATGCATTTTTCACTTGCGATAGGTGACATGCTAGGAAACAAAGACTAAATGGAAAAGTCTTTATTTCAACACAAAAAGTAACATTTACTTTAACAAAATACAACACACATTTTAAATCACTGTATGTGATGGCATTGAATGACATCCAAGACATTTTTTAAAAGGAAGACACAAAGGGTCTTAAAATCCGCCATGGAGAAGCACAATAAAACCCTCTGCATATTATTAACATCATGTATCTACGCTAGCTCATGATTGTCTGTGGAAAAGCAATATCAAACACAAACTCACAATATTAAAAAAACAACACTAATTCAGACTGTGATATCCTGTGAAGGCTTGCACAATATGTGTTCTTTAAGGGATGTCTCGATCCCCATCAACGCATTTTTTAATTGATCAGTATCGGTTATTTTGAGCATACCTGATCCTTTGTTTACGTCCGCCGTCACACAGGTGTTGTAAATAGAGAGCATGACTCGTGGCAGATATTCTGGTTTTATTGATGTGCAACTCCATTAAGTAGAAAGCTGCTCCACAATTAAGGAGAATTTTGTTTTTGTTGTTGTTCTTTTTTAGCAAACTAGTTCTACTATAATGCTCTAATAAGCAGAACTGTGACAGACTATAACAGTATTTTGTAGTGAAATTGTGATTATATTACTCATTTATAGTGTTCTGTACTTTTATAACGAGTAGATTTGAGAGGTATTTTTAAAGACATTTATACTTTGTTGAATTGGTTATCAAAAAAACAAAAACAAATGCTACACTCAGTGAAATTGTGATAAGAGCCATATCAAATATTTTTACTTTGTGTATATTATTATTTTGTGAAAACAAAATAAAAAAAACCCTTAAGTTTGGATGCAGACATTTTTTTTTGTATTGCATTGCAGAGCGATTAAACTGTCAAACATAGACTCTGGATTGATTTTAATAACTTTCAAGTACTTACTGTGTGCAGCTGGTAAATACAAGTATCAGATCAGGACTCAGTATCAGCAGATACTCAATATCAAATGACTCGTTCGGGATTGGAGACAAAAAAACTTGATCAAGACATCCCTACTTTAACGGCTTTTTCTGGTTAGTTTGGACTTTATTCTTCTTCCTATTCATGATCAACCTTGTTTATAGAAATGAGTGCTACCAAATTTCTCTCAGGTATAAAAATGTAAATGGAGCTTCAGAGGTTTTATGTGAAACCAGTTTTACACATCGGCCTTCCTCTCGTGGCATTACAAATCCAGATTGTCCAGAATATAATCTGGCTAAAACTGAATTAAAAAAATAAAAATACAAAACCTGTGCCAAGTACAAGAAAGGACTCGGCAGTAAATACTGCTTCCTCAGGACATATTTATTCATCGCTCTGCCTGCTCAAAATAGTCACAAATCAGAGTTTGATAATGATACACACATTGCTCTGATTAATTAACAGCACTGGTTCCCAAACTGTGGGGTGGTGCCCTCCAAAGTGCCCTGCAGAGGTACTGCAGGTTGCACCCATTATGCCCGAAACACGCTGCATGCATGAGCAGCACGTGATGGCAACCTCGCCAAACTGCTGCGTCTTGTACACCTGCAGTGTTCACACTCGCAGCGTTGTTGCTGCGACGCTGCTGCAGAGCTGCCTGCTGCTAAAACTACTTTCCACAATTATGAGCGCTTATTCCACTAATTTATGAAGCTGTGCAACTCCTGCAATGTCAACAACACGGCCCTGCAAATATTTCACAATAAAAATCCTTGTATCAACAAGTAAAGGGATCCTGCTGACAGAAAAGTTGTAAGGGCTTTTATTTTGAAACAGAAACAGGAAGGATTGAGTAAAACAGATATAACTGTATTTCTTAATGTCTGTGACATATCGAGTAATTGAAACTGCAGTAAAAGGTGGTATAATGTCAACATGATTATCAAAACACAATTTTCACTGTCTATTTTTGCTGACAACCGCACGTGGAAAAATTGGCGAGCATTTCTCTGGATCTGCTGCAGCTGAGCCGCAGCTGACCAGCGGCAGTGTGGCAGCTCTAACTTGTTAACACGTTTTAAAAAAAGAGGTTCGGTGCTGCTCACACATGCAGTGTGTCAGGGTAAAATGTGGACCACAAAAGGTGAATACACCCTTTTCACAGCAGATGATTTGGAAATGTCCAACACAGGTGTCATCAATAAAAGTTAAAAACTCCATCTAACAACAACTGTCCAATCGCCACTTAGCAACCGTTACTAAGCATGGCTGACTTTTCTGTTTTTGGATTTGTGTGCATGGTATTAGAGTGCACCAGGGATGACGTTTTTCTGTAGGCCAACCCGGAAGCTAACGTCACCCTGGTTCTCTCAACAAAAGCCTATCAGATTTTTCCATTGGATTTTGGAGCACTGCAGAAAACGAATGCAGTCACAAGTAAAAAGCAAAGATTAGGCTATAAACCAGCGGTGGAGGAAGTATTCAGATTCTTTTAAGAAGAGTACCACCCTGTGAAAATACTGTTACAAGTTAAAGTCCTGAATTAAAAATGGCACTTAAGTAAAAGTAATAAAATATAATCAGGAAAATGTATCCACAGACCGTATTTCAAGCTCCTAACCAAAAACCCATTCAAAAAAAACCAAACACTGACTTTGAAACAAGGGAACCAGACGTGCTGAAACTCATTTCCGCTGCACTCTATACCAACTCGCCTGAAAACACAAAAGTCATCAGCTAGGAAATAACTTTATGAGCATACCAACTGGCTGAGCTTAGCAAAAAGTCAATAGTAAATTCCCGATCAAAGCTATTTTATTAGTTTCACCTGCGCTTTTCATGCTATCACAAGTCAAACTGTCTGCTGTGAAAAAGTCGATTCATTTGGGAACAACAAAGAAACAAGAGTTCTTTGATGCTATCAAGATTCAGGTTCGCAATCCAGCTGTGCGGAGCAGGTTAAAACATGCGATGTACCTAAAGGTTGAATAGACTTGACAGGGAAGAAAAGAATAATTGTTGAGACTCATCAACGTGTCAGTCTAATCCAAAACTTTAAGAATCTTGATCTTTAGTTTCCATGTTTATGTGGCAGACCACATTTGTGCCTTTTGTGTGTAAAGACTGGCAGTTTCGAACGACTGAGTTACAGTAACATTGATCTCCTTGGTAGTAACACTGGACCATCATAGACAATAAATAAATAGTATTTCATTCTGCGCAAAGAATTTTTGTATAGTGTTGAATTGAGCACCATGGTAACAGAAAGGATACAAAAAACAGACTTGGATTAAAAATGTCACCACTCTCCGACAGGAGTGATGGTCGAGACTCTTTTATCACCCCGTTTCCTCTTAGCACAGGATATAAATTTCACCAAGCCCGACAAAAACCCGTTAAAGATAGCGTAACTAATGTTGAGTCTGTCCAGATATGAAACAGGAATGTCACTGTAAAGTCTAAACACAGGAGAGGAGGAGAGCCAGGAGGAGAAATTTAAACAAACATAAGTCACTGTGAGCAGAGAGGGAAACAAGTGAAACAGCTCCAGCAAAAAGTCTGCGTCAAAATCGTACTCAAACAAATGTAAATCAGGCGGAAAACACCCAGGGATTTCAGATGTTTGGTTTAAAATGTACTTCACATACACAAGTACTACACAGTATTGGCCGTTATCAATCTTGCTTTGGCGTTTTGCCGTCTGCTAAATGGTGAGGTAGAGAAATGACTGAAAGGCAGACCTGCTGTTAGCCGACATATGGTCGAGATTGCATGTTGATGCCGTTTGGAGAGTTGCTTGGCTACAGTGTTCGCCTCGCGCAGGGAACTGCCCCTGAGCCTGCTAATGCACTGGAGTGTGTGTGAAAGAGTGTATCTGTGTGTGAGTGTTTGAATTTATCTGAGAGAGTATGTACTAACGTGTGGGTGTGTCAAACATTTGAACGGTAACTTTGGTATTTTTTAGACTCTATTTTCCCATGTTTTTGTATTTAAGTGACTGATGGGAATAATAACTTTGAAACTGGTCCAGTAGAGAGCGAGAGCAGCCAGCAGCCATTTAACAGGCTGCAGTGTCAGTCACTGTCAGTTTATGTCCACAAAATGTGCTTGTTTTTGCCAATGACAGATTCAGATTATTATTCAAAGTGTCTTAAACATCATTAAAATGATCCCTACTGAGACAGACCTTTTAATTGAAGAGTAAGATCCTTTTTGTTTAACCAGAAACAGCACCGAAATCTCTCTTGCCAAACCCACCAGACTCCATATAAATAAATTATTTCATCATCGTAAAGCACATTTTGTTCAAAGTCAACAAAAATAAAATTAAATGACAAAAACTACTGGAACCACTGTTATTC